>NC_137464.1:36534763-37138791 GCF_964235325.1 Thermobia domestica
GGAGGGGAACACTTGCGCGTAACTATATACCTTTGATATTGCAACATTGCAACCGGTACTTCTACAGACCACGAACCGCTACTGCTAAATACATAGTTATTTTTATATCAATCACTAACTGCACAAACAGCATGAAATCACAATTTAACAGAGGGAAAAGAGGACAACTGGCTATAATTTCACGGCCATTAACGCCAATACACTGGTGGCGCAGATTAATTATAACCCAACATTAACTTATATAACGAAATAACTGAAATAATGGCATAAATGTAATACTAAGAATAACTAATAAACTCTTACTAATGGTAAAGATAAACAATAATGGCGCATAAAAAAGAGAAAGATAATCTTACACTGTAATGGAGAAAAAACGGGTCCATTACAAAGTGTACGTGTTGCAATAACGCATACGTCTGTTAAGGCCAATTGACTAGGTCTTTATTAGCTGACCTGGAATAAAATCTTCCATACTAGAAAGACAAACCTTCGTTTCGAAAAAAAAAAAAAAGTCGTTTCACGGCACTGGCAGCTGCTATTTTCAAACATACCGGCCGAAGCTTCACTTCAATTTCCCAGGACTTGTAGTATCTTTATTGGATTACTATTCCATACATCTATACAGATTTTTCTCTCTCTCTGAAGATTTTCTGGCGTTTTGGTGCATAATAACGAGAAAAGACGTTTCACGGAATTAGTGGTTGCCATTTTCCAAGATGCTGGCTAAAGCTTAACTCAGATTTCCCAGGACTTTTAATATATTGATTGGATCACGTAACTCTACCAATTTGTATCTCTTTATGAATTTTTTATCATTAGTTTTGTCTAATTTACCCACACTATTCTAGATGTTACAGAATAAATTATTTATTGTGCTAGAAATTTCCTATCTCAGCATTTCTGTATCACTAATACACTCTTCTCTTTTCGAGTGATCCTGCTGTATAACAGTGCACTCGACAATGAGATTTTGTGCAGCCGTGACTGGACATCGAATCCTCTCCAAACGACAATTTGATCATTGTAGTTTACAACAAATGAACATTTTCTTTGAGGTGGGAAGAAAGTATAGACTGAGTATGTTGATTCGGCCCTGTGAGTAGCCGCTTCAAACGCTATATTTCTGACCCTTCCAGGCCAGTATATGTTATGACGTAATATTAGGTATGAACACGTAGTCCCCATATTTTCTTCCACATGTGTAATTTATGCAAATGTCCATCGCCAAACTAAAATATTTAACCACCAATGGCTACCTGGGTATCGAAGATTTTGACCTGGTGACCAATTTACAGAATACATAGTCACACACCTTTTGGTTTTATATTAGATAGATCACCAGCCTCATATTTCCAGTCCCCATGGGGACCTGGTGTTCGGCCGCATTTCATTATTCTTTTGTTTTGTATTTGGCAACACTGGAGAATTTATAGTGCTTTATAAGTGTCAACGTGGCGTGTGTGACTGCATAGTGTGTAGTTGCTTATGCATAGCAATTATTGTATTTAGTTGTGTGTTTACAATATAATAAATAGTATATTGTACAACAAACTTTGTGTTCAAAATAATACAGTCCACGAACATTAAAGTGGTCCTTACCGACCGGATTTTGTTCCAGTTGTGCATGTGCGTGGTTTGCGAGCTTGTGGCGCAGTATCTTCATTTTGTAGTGCATTGTCAAAGTGGTGCAGAATTATAACAATGGAAGAACTCATAGGTAAGAAAACTGTACTTAAACGTGAAGTGACAAGGTTAATACATAAAGTGAACGAGAATAAAGACAAGCCTAACTTCAGTATCAAGCTGTACACTGAACGTGCTACGCAATTACATGGCGATTGCACAGAGCTCATTACAAAGTTCATTTCTGTGGGTGGTGAAAGTGAGTTTGCAAAATATGACGGAGAATTTAATGAAGTGCAAAATAAGTTGGACTCTATCTTAGAAATTTTGTACAATATGCAGTCACATAATACTGAACAGGTAAATGCATCTAATAAACAGTGCACAGATGTGAAGTTGCCAGACTTAGAACTTCCTACATTTTGTGGTAGAGTGCAAGATTGGCTATCGTTTCGTGACTTATTTATAGCTGCTGTTCATAATAACAATCGGTTAGGCAATGCTCAAAAGTTGCAGTATTTGAAGACATCTGTATTAGGGGAGCCTGCTGTATTGTTGCAGTCTATTTCCATATCTGATGATAACTATAAAGTAGCATGGGAGTTACTTAAAGACGTGAGGGAGCTAGCAAATCATATTTTGAGCAAGTTGATTACTCAACCAGCTGTGAAGAATGAGTCATCAGGTGAGTTACGAAGATTGGTTGACAATAGTGTTCTGTGTGTGTGTGAACTTAAATCCTTGGGCCTTCCAGTGAAACATTGGGATGTGATTTTAATTTACCATGTGGGTGAGAAGCTAGATAAGAACACCAGAAAACAATGGGAGCTTTCATTGAAGGAAAACGAACAACCAACTTTCGACCAGCTGAAAGAGTTCATATTACAACGTGCCAAAGCGTTAGCTGCAGTGAGTGCAAGGTCACCGGCAGACACGTCTGCTTTAAAAACAAACAAAAAAGGCAACACGTTAGTGCATCATTCAAGTCCAATTATGTCATGTATCATGTGTAAAAATAACCACAACTATATAAGTGTCAAGAGTTCATAAATATGTCAGTGAATGATAGGCATAGTTTTGTGAAAAAGAATTCGCTTTGTTTCAATTGTTTGACCTTAAATTGTTCCGTGAATAAGTGTAGTGTGAAGCAGGGTTGCCACACTTGCAACAAAAAACATCATACTTTATTGCATTTTGAAAAGAAGGATAAAGTAGATCAAGTAAATTGTTCTCATTCTATAAATCAAAAACTAATTCCTCAGGTGTTGTTGTCCACTGCTGTCATAAATATCAAAGATAATGCAAATAAGTTGATACAATTTCGTGCTCTTATCGACTGTGGTAGTGAATTATCGTTTGTAACTGAACGTTGCGTCCAGAAATTACGCATAAACAAAGAGAAAATAAACATGAGCATAGCAGGTGTTACTGGTTCTAACGTTGGAAATTCTCATGCAATAGTTGATTTGTGTTTTCAGTCATTGTACAGTAATAATAATATTCATACTAAAGCAATAGTAGTCCCAAGAATCACAAGTAACTTACCCAGAGTAACTATTCAAAATATAGGTAATTGGGAAATTGTGAAACAAGTAAACTTAGCTGATCCACAGTTTAATAAAAGCGGCCCTATTGATGTGTTATTAGGTGCTGATGTTTTCCCATTATTGTTGCTCAGTGGGAGACACGTAGGTACGAATGGAGCTCCGTCTGCCATTGAAACGGTGTTAGGTTGGGTATTGTATGGTCAGATTAACTTAACGAATAACACATCAAGTGTTCAGTCATATTTTGTTTCTGTTGATCTCAATAAAACATTGCAAAGATTCTGGGAAGTAGAAGAGTTGCCAACTGTACAACATTTATCCGTTGAAGAGCAAACATGTGAGCAGTATTTTGCTGAAACTTACAAACGTGATGTTGATGGCAAATATATTGTAAAATTGCCTTTTAAAGAAAATGTTGAGCCTCTAGGTGTATCACGGGACACAGCAGTAAAGCGATTATGCCAGATGGAACGTAAGTTACAGAAAGATCCTGATTTATGTAAACAATATTGTGACTTCATGAAGGAGTACTTAGACTTAGGTCACATGGAAAAAATTCCTGATGTAGAACTTGATAAGCTTGTATCTGAATCTTATTATCTGCCGCATCATTGTGTCTTAACATTAAATGAAAGTAGTTCTACCACTAAATTGCGGGTTGTATTTGATGGTAGTGCTAAAACTAGCAGTGGAGTATCTCTCAATGACAACTTAATGGTAGGTCCAAAATTACAAGATGATATTATCCCATTAATATTAAGGTTCAGAACTCATCCAATTGCATTGTATGCTGATATAGCAAAAATGTACAGACAAGTTAAGGTAGATCAAACTGATTCTGATTACCAGAGAATAGTGTGGAGAGAAACAGTTGACCAACCTATTAATGATTTTAGATTGTTAACTGTTACTTATGGAACCAGTTCGGCTCCACATCTGGCTGTAAAGTGTTTACAACAGTTAGCTGTAGATGAAGGTCATTGTTATCCCAGAGCTGCAGAATTAGTCATGAACGATTTCTTTGTTGATAATTTAGTTTCAGGTGCAACTGATAGTAGTGAGGCAATGGTATTGTACTCAGAATTAACAGCATTATTACAAAAAGGTGGTTTCGAATTAAGAAAATGGTCTACTAACGACATGAATGTGCTAAATAGTATACCTTCTCACTTAAGAGAAACTCAGTCGTTAATTTGTTTTAATGAAGATGAGAATGTAAAAGCTTTAGGTATACAGTGGAATCCATCAAGTGATTCATTTTCATTTTCTATTGTTGTTCCCACTTCTAAGTCAGTAATGACAAAACGAATGTTACTAGCTGATATTGCAAAATTGTATGGTCCGCTTGGTTGGTTATCTCCAGTATCCATTGTTGCAAAATTGTTGCTACAATCATTATGGAAATTAAAAATTGAATGGGATGACGTACTTCCAAATGATATTGCTCGCTCGTGGGAAGTATATTGTCAAGAATTGCCATTGTTGAGACAGATTAAGATCAAAAGGTGTATTTCTTCTGAAAATATTGTGAAATATGATCTAATTGGGTTCTCAGATGCTAGTGAAAAGGCGTATGCTGCAGTAGCATATGTACGTTGTATAGATACATCTGGAAATGTGCAAGTATACCTAATTGCTGCAAAGACCAAAGTTGCCCCTATAAAGCAAATATCAATACCTAGGTTAGAATTGTGTGCTGCAGTATTGTTATGTAGATTAGTCAATACGGTCATTAAGGCAATGCTAATCAAGTTTGAACAGGTTGTCTGTTACACAGATTCTACTATTGTGTTAGCATGGCTTTCTTCATGTCCGAGTAAATGGAAAACATTTGTGGGTAACCGAGTATCTGAGATCCAACAATCAATTTTTAATAAATGGGCGCACACATCGAGCAAAGACAACCCAGCTGATTGTAGTTCTCGTGGTTTGAATCCGTCACAATTAGAGTCTTATTCACTATGGTGGAATGGGCCAAAGTGGTTGATGGAATCAGAGTTACCTATTGTAAATATTAATTGCAAAAATCTAGATTCTGTTCAATGTGAGCAAAAGTCTTCAACTGTTAACATGCACATTAAGGTTGACTGTACAATAGTAGATAAATTTTCATCATTGTCTAGGTTAGTTCGTGTTACTGCTTGGTGTAAAAGATTTATTAGGAATAGTAAAGGTAAACAGGAGTTAAAATGTAGTGGACCATTAACTACAAAGGAGTTGTCAAATGCATTAATGCATTGGATAAAACAAGCTCAAGAATCAGAATATCCACTTGAGATAAAATACTTACGTATGAAAAAACCTTTGCCTTATAATAGCAAACTATTGTGTTTAAATCCATTTCTTGATGAAAATGATGTCATGAGAGTTGGAGGTCGCTTGCAAAATGCTAATGTAACATATGATTTCAAATATCCTATCTTACTTCCAAAACATGCTAGAATTACAGAACTTCTTGTGAAATCTGAACATATAAAGCATCTTCATGCAGGTTCACAGTTACTTTTATCTGTTTTGCAACAAAAGTTTTGGATTATTGGTGGTCGTGACTTTGTAAGGAAAATTGTAAAAGGTTGTGTAACATGTCACAAACAGTCAGGTGTAACAGCCTCTCAATTAATGGGTCAACTTCCTGTTGGTAGAGTAACACCAACGCGTCCATTTTTGCATTGCGGTTTAGATTATGCTGGTCCACTAATGTTAAAAAATATGAAAAGTCGAAATTCAAAATTGTTCAAAGGTTATGTAGCACTCTTCATTTGTTTCAGTGTCAAAGCAATCCATTTAGAATTGGTAAGTGATGCTTCAACAGAGTCATTTATTGCAGCTTTGAAACGTTTTATAGCTAGAAGGGGAAAACCTACTGATATTTACAGTGATTGTGGTTCAAATTTCATAGGTGCAAACAGAGAATTAAAATCTTTACTGAAACTTGTAACAAATGGTGATTCAAAAGAGTCTGTATGTAATTACCTCAGTATGCAATCTATAAATTGGCATTTTAATCCACCATCCTCACCTCACTTTGGAGGCATATGGGAAGCTGGTGTAAAGTCTGTCAAGTACCACTTGAGACGTGTAGTTGGTAACACTGTACTCACATTTGAAGAAATGTATACAGTTTTGTGTCAGATTGAAGCCTGTTTAAATTCTAGACCATTAACTGCTCTATCTTCTGATCCTAATGACTATCAGGTATTAACTCCTGGTCATTTTTTAATTCACGATGCGTTAGTAGCAATACCTGAACCAAATTTGTGTGAATTAAAAATCAATCATTTGTCACGCTGGCAATTAACTCAAAGATTGGTCCAACATTTTTGGAACCGTTGGCAAACAGAATATTTGTCTCGGCTGCAACAAAGGCCAAAGTGGTGGTGTAAACGTGCTAATATCAAGGTCAATGATTTAGTATTAGTGAAGGAAGATAAGACATCTCCTCAACATTGGAATTTAGCAAGAGTAGTTGCTGTTCATCCTGGTGTAGATAATATTGTTAGAACTGTTACTATTAAAACTAGCAAAGGTGTCTTCAAACGACCAATTGTAAAAATTTCTCCTCTTCCATTTAATGAAGAATAATATGTAGAATGTGTAGTGTAGAGTAATGTGTAGAATAATATGTAGAGTTGAAATGATATTTCAAGGTGGGCGGTATGTTCGGCCGCATTTCATTATTCTTTTGTTTTGTATTTGGCAATACTGGAGAATTTATAGTGCTTTATAAGTGTCAACGTGGCGTGTGTGACTGCATAGTGTGTAGTTGCTTATGCATAGCAATTATTGTATTTAGTTGTGTGTTTACAATATAATAAATAGTATATTGTACAACAAACTTTGTGTTCAAAATAATACAGTCCACGAACACCTGGCGCCAAGGAGTTTGAGCCACAAACACACACACACACACACACACACACACACACACATATATATATATATATATATATATATATATATATATATATATATATATATATATATATATATATATATATATATATATATATATATATATATATATATATATATATATATATGAGACTTTGTGCCCCTCACCATGTGTGAGAACCTACCCCTTGATGAGTTTCTGGTTACGCCACTGCGATTGTTATTTTTAGTAGATGGTGTGAAATACTTACTGCTTTGTAGTTGCTCTTCATGTTTAGCTTTCGTGACGCCTTCACGACATATTCTAGCACCATTTGGTCCGCAACAGCAGCAAAGATATCCAAATATACAGTCTGAGTCCGTTTTACAACTACTATCAAATATCTCTGAATTCACCTTATGACCATTATCTGGATCCTGTAAGGGACACACCTTTTCTGTGGTCTGCAAAAGAGCTTTGAAGTACGAAGACATTAGTATTAATTTAATTTTAAAATTTGTATTAAGCGTATGAGTCTGCTAGTTGTACAAAAATATACGAGACCAATAATAATTAATAGCTAGGTATTTGAACTTTTCATTTTAACCGCAATAACAAGTTCCTGAAAGCAAAATAAATATTGCAAATACGTCTAGAAACATTGAAAGGGTAGCTTTCTTCTTTATCGTTTGAATCATGAACTTGTAATTTGTCAGAATAACACCTAATTCAGGAATAAATTGCGAAATACCATTATTCTGTTATACATCTAGTGTCTCAAGAGCAAACTGTCTCAGAACAAAACGTAGAAGCATTCATAAAACGTGGAAGGACGTAATCATTTTGTCCTTCGAGAAGTGAGGATAGGAGAGAAACTGCATGTTAAGTTCGAAGTGAAGCATATATGAAAACGTGTTCATCTGAAGGAAATAATTTAGCTTTCTTAGAGGAGTGTTTGTAGACAAGAAGAAGAACGTGTCGAGTCGGTGCTCCACAATGGGTTGTCGAAAATGTATGTACAATACTATTGAACAATACAGAGCTGCCATAGGCAGATTCTATTCAGGAGCTCGGCAGTTATATATACAGGGTGTTTCAAAACAACACCGACAACGTTTGGAAGGTGATCCCTGACACTAAAATAAGACAAAAAGTATAGGCCCACCTGGGTGTACAAATGCTTCATTTCGGAGTTATAGACTGCCGAAAACATAAAAAAATGAACTTTAAAGGTCCATAGTCCCAAAACTATGGGACCTACCGTATTGGTTCAAGACTTCACTTAGGAACTAGTATGGGCCATATCCAAATATCTAAGTTTCAGAATCCTGTAGCACTTCCGCAAATTTTTTTTATAGAGGTAGTTGCTGAGTACTTCATATTATATGCCTGTAGCAAAACTCTCTATAAGAATTGATGTGTGAGTACCTTAGGACTATGAAACATGTATTTTCGGATAGCGTACATATCTACTATTTCCTAAGTGAAGTCTTGACCTGACTACAGTAGGTCCCGTAGTTTTGAAACTATGGATCTTTAAAGTTCATTTTTTCATGTTTTCGGCAGTCTATAACTCCGAAATGAAGCATTTGTACACCCAGATTGGTCTATACTTTTTGTCTTATTTTAGTGTCAGGAATCTCCTTCCAAACGTTGTCGGTGTTGTTTTGAAACATCCTATATATATATGGCCGAATTTAATCTTTCCACGAAAATATAATGCCATGGGGCACATCGAATAGTGTTATCGTGGTGATCCCAAGAGTCACCCTTCATGAGGGCCCAGGGCCCAACTTTAAAATTTTAAATAGAAACATGGGGCGAGTGCTACCTCTTTCGATAGATCTTTAAAAACTACAAAATAGTGCCAAAAGATTTTTCATATCGGTCACGGTATTCAAAATGATCGCCAAGACATAGTGCCTGTATCAGATAAAACGTCCAGTATCACTAATATCGAAACGGTTGAACATAAATGAACCAATCAAAAACTCAAAAAGGAAATGCCATAGGACATATCGAATGTGTTGTCGCCATGTCCCCAGGGCCGCTCTTCAGGTTTGCCCAGGGTCCAACTTTAAAATTTTAAATGAAAACTTGGGGCGAGTGATAGCCCGTTCGATAGATCTTTAAAGACGGAAAAAATCTGCGGTAAAAGTTTTTTTTTTTCATATCGGTCACCGTATTCAAAATGGCGGCCAAGACATGATGCCTATATCAAATCAAATAAAACGTCCAGTACCATTTGTGAGAAAATGGTTGGAGATAAATGAACAGAATAAAAAGTGAAACAGGAAAGTGGTATGGGGTACGTCGAATAATGATGTTGTGGTGACCCCAGGTCCAACTTTGAAATTTTAAATGGAAACATGGGTTGAGTGATATTTCTTTAAGCACTAAACAGCGTTGTGGCAAAACATTTTTCATATAGATCACCTTTTAAAATTGGTCGCAAAGACATGGTCCCTGTATCAGATAAAACGTCCAGTACCACTAATATGAAAACGATTGGAGATAAATGAACAGCACAAAACTTATATAGGAAATGACAGAGGGTATTTATTATTCCACAGCTCGAGAACGACACAGCAGAGAAAAAGATAGTTAAAATAAAAGTGACTTAATACAAAGGAGGAAATCTAATTCCTAGAAAATTATCACTGTAACCTTCCTCCTCTGAAGTGGGAAGGAATGGTGAAATCGCAAATGAGAAAATTAGTTTTTGGAAATTGAATCTACGCAACAAAATTATCTGAATATGTTTTATAAGAGATAGATGTCTCTGTAATGAGAAAAAGTCGGTAAAATTCGTGTTAAATGGTACCTTCCATTTTTATTGCATGCAATGATTTCATGCAAAAATCAATCAACTGAAATGCAAAACAAAATTGTCGAACATTGCAGTTTTTGCAATGTTAACGAGTTATCACTCCTTCCATGTTTCCATTTAAACTTTTGAATTTGTCTCTGGGCCCCCCGGGGGGTAGTGTGACAATACCATTCGATATGCTCCTTTTCCTTTCCTGTTTTGAGTTTTTGTTCGGTTCATTTTTCATATTAATGGTACTGGACGTTTTATCTGATACAGGAACCATGTCTTGGCGGTCATTTTGAATAGGGATGCGCACGAGACAAGATTTGTGGCTGTCTCGTCTCAAAAATGTGCTGTAAAAGTGATGTCTCGACTCTAATTTTGTCACGAAAATCCTGTCTCGACTCGTCTCGTGCGCATCCATAATTTTGAATACTGTGTCCGATATGAAAAGATGTATCGAATGGGGTGTCACTAGCCCCATGTTTCCACTTAAAATTTGAAATTTGGATCCTGGGCCCCCGTAAGGGCGGCCGTGGGGGACACGCAGACAGCACCATTCGATGTGCTCTATGGCATTTCCTTTTTGAGATTCTGTTTGGTTCATTTATGTTGAACCGTTTTCGAGATATTTCCGTGGAATGATTAAGGAAATATATGTAAAAGGTGTTTCAAAACAACACCGACAACATTTCGGAGGTGATTCCTTACACCAAGAGAAGACAGAAAGTATAGACCAATCTAGGTGCACAAATGCTTTCTTTCGAAGTTATAGACTGCCGAAAACATTAAAAAAATGAACTTTGAAGGCTCATAGCTCAAAAACTATGGGGCCTACCGTAATCGGGTCAAGACTTTACTTAAGAATTAATATGTGCCCCATCCAAAAATGTATGTTTCAGAATCCTGCGGTACTTCCGCAACAGTTTTTATAGAGGGAGTTTTGTCACGGGCATATAATTTGAAGTAGTCACGCAGGAATTTATTTCGGGGGGGCTCTAAACTCAATATGAGGTTATTTTATATTAAATTTCCTAAACTTGCCCCTCAAATTAGTATAAATTTAAACAAAAGTCGAAATTTCGGGGGGTCCGGACCCCCAGGACCCATTTCTACGTACATCCCTGGTAGTCACCTACTACCTTTACAAAAATCGTTGCGGAAGTACCGCAGGATTCTGAAACATGGATTTTTGCATAGGGCACATACTAGTTCCTAAGTAAAGTCTTGAACCGACTACGATGGGTCTCATAGTTTTGAAGCTATGACTCTTTCAAATTCATTTTTTCATGTTTTCGGCAGCCTATAACTCCGAAAGGAAGCATTTGTGCAGCCAGGTTGGTCTGTACTTTTTTGTCTTGTTTTAGTATCAGGAATCACCTCCCAAACGTTGTCGGTGTTGTTTTGAAACACTCTGTATATAAAAAGTACGCGAGATCGGTGAAAGTCACTTTTTATTTTAATCGGTAGAGGGCAGCATATGATTTCTAGACGTATAATAATTTATCACAGACAAATTTTGAGTCCCATGTAAAACATGTTTCCAAAAGTCTTGGTAGATGGAAGAACGATTAAGGTTCTAGCATTTAAATAATGTCACAGGAGAATAAAAATGAAACTATCATCGCTATTCCCCCGTACTATGTAAAAACTGGAGAGCCCTTGTATAAATAAGAAAACTTAATAGTATTACTACTTATTTCCATTCTGTAATTGTTTTTTTTTTTTTTTTTTAAATCAATGAACGAAACCGTATAAATTGCACGCTCTTTTAAGAAATTTCACCTGACATGTGTGTAGATCTTGGTCTCCGTAATGTAAAAATATGGAATATTATGCAGTAAACTCTTTTGGTTCAAGTTTGAGCTACAGTTTCTAATTTTAAATCAAAGGGACTTGAACCAAACATTCTTCTTGAATGCGTCTGGCTTTACTCCTCAACTTACTAACCACAAGACTTTCTCCACGAACATCTTATATCATTCGTTATTTCCATTTCTTTTAAAAAAGCAACTCTGTTTTTTTTTTTATTTAAATGCTTAACTAACAATTAATAGGATTGCCAACTCTAGAAAATAAAAAAAAGTACCCCTTCAAAATTCACTATATAGGTCCAATTGTGAAGCAGTGTTAAAAAAAACGGAGCGGCACACTTGGTATTCGGAGTTGCACATATTATTTTCATATGGTATTATTCTATTTATTATTATATTATAGACGTATTATTTTGGTCTCCTCCGGGAGCATTCTCAGAGCTCCGGAGGAAAGTGCCCCCCCCAAAAAAAATGTCTGGAAGAAACACTGGTGTGAAGTGTCTCTGTTGGGACCCATCGTGGGAAGAAAATGTGCTAAAGTGAACAAAAGGGCATTAGCACTTGTATTCCGCATATCCTTAGGATATTCACTAAGAAACTTAAGAGATGCATTGTGCTATAAATGAGAAACTGCAATCGGCATTGATCATTTTATTGTACTTACCAGTAACTGCCATTTCTTTAAAATTATCGAAACAGATGAACAAAAGTATACTAATTTTTACGTAACAATTTTGGATTTTGTAGTTGGAAAGTGAAATTTATTCTTTAAACTTATACTTTAATTACAGGAAATTGCTTTAACAAATCATTTTTCATTCTCAATAAATGTATAAAATTCCTTACAAGTAAATTTCAAATTTTCCTTCATACAGTCCCTGTCATCTCTTCAATATTTTCTTGAGTAAAATACAGATATTAACCATTGATATGCCTAGATGGTGAAAGGTGACACTTTTGGATTTACAGAATGAAAGTTACTTTTTAAATCTAAAGGGTACTTCGAACTAGATACAAATTAAAAAAAAACGGACATAAAGGGGCTGGTAAGAAGTTTGTACAGGTTATCGGCTTTAATCAAAATAACAGCAATATTTCCGGCCAGGCCGGTGAAAAACCTGCCAGTTGGCAACCCTAAAAATTAACAAAACCTATGTTCGTTGCATTTCAACGTATTTATTTCATTAAGATTAAATATACTTTTAGTTTAGGCTCTATACGTTGTGTATAACTATTAGAAACTATGTGATTCTACTTCAATCAATATTTTTGTAAGTTTTATTAATCTTATTTTAGTCTAAGTAAGTTATGCTGAAACTATGTTTAGATTTTAAAATTATTTGTAAACTAGCAGCGTTCACCCCGCTTCGCTGCGGTCACCCCGGAACGCAATAAACTTTGTTACTTAGATAATTTTTACTTTTTCGCTTTCAAGTGATATGATAAAAACCATAGAAGATTGCAGTAAATCTTAACATTATATCGCCTGTCATTTATGTTAACCCGCCCCGCTTCGCTGCGGTCATCCCGGTGCTGGCATATTGTAAAAGTGTCTGTAAATATAAGCAAATCAATTAAAAAATTTTAAACAGAAGATTCAAGCTATTTTCCGCTGTATATCGCCTGTCATTTATGTTAACCCGCCGAGTGACACGGTCATGCGGGTTGCATATAAATACGTTTATTTTTACCTATGATGAACTAACAAAGGATTTGTGGACACCTGAATGGTCAATTATCTCAAGACACTGGTAATTAAAAATTAAAGTGATATGATAAAAACCATCTAGGGTCCAAATCCTAATAACCCCCCAAAAATGAAAGAAATTGGTTCAGCCGTATTAGCGTGATGAGCGGACAAAGAATTGTACGTTCTCTTTTATATATATAGATTAGCTTTAATTATTTCTGAATGTATTTATCTAATATTAAAGAAACATAACTAGTACGCCTTATTTAAACTTAAAACATATTATTAATAACTAAATGTATATTTAGCTAGTAAATAAGTTTAATTTACTGTAAAGAAAAGATAACTTTTCCATTTGTATCCTGTATAACTTTTCCTGTTGTATAAAATTAGCTTTCAAAATATCACAATATAATTTAAGTGACTCTTATTAACAAAATCATCATTTCAGAACTTACAATAAAACTACACTAAAAGCCAAATTGATATAAACTGTATCTCTATTATACAGCAGCGGCGAAGAAAATAGAATTGGAGTCTATTAAAAATTATCTCCTTTCTTACACAAGATATTATCTAATATTTAAACAGCATTGTTTGAATATTAATTAACAAAATAAAGTCACAAAAGAATTATAGGAATTAAACAAATAGTTGAAAACAGACTGACAATAATTATGACAATGAAATTTCACTTCCAAAAATAAAAATTATTATTAAACATAAGTTCAAAACTTATTTATATTCAAATCTTCTGCTTCCATCTTATTAAATATTAGTTAATGAAATCTATAGCCTATAAATAAAAATGAAAAGATTCTACTTTCTTCAGGTTGTCTTCAAATTCTCCTTATGCCAGTTTAAAGTGTTCTATTTAAGGTAAAAGATTTCTTCAAGCTTATGGGAAGAAGGGAAGGAACTCAAAATACTGACAGCATTGCCTTTTTGTATTGCTATGCTTACGCGTTGCAGTAAAAATTGATAGCTTCTAGGGTCTCCTGTTTTTATCATTATTATTAACAAGCCGTTGACGAGCTCTGAGGGTTTTACGGTGTGGAGCAATAGATAAACTTGTGATAGTGAAAGATATCTGTATGCAATGTGAACATGAAGCTTGGGAGAAGAAAGCGGTGAAATCCGTTTTCAAATCGGTTCGGAAATAGTGCTAAAATTACCAAAAACTGATTTGGTTTTAAGAACAGAAGCAAACTTATGCATCGTCCAACAATGAATACAAAATTAACGGTTGAATTTTTAAAACATTGCCATTATAAGTTAATTAAAATTTATATAATTGAAACAAATTTATGTAATAAATTAAATTAATGGAATCATCAAGTGACGGATGTGCTTCACAAGTTGGAAAGACACCAGCTTTTACAATCAGTGATTCAGTGTCAAGTGCTAACAATGGTAGCTGTTCCTTTGATGCTTCTAGAAGTGCTAATGTATTGCCTTGTCCTCATTGCGGAAAGCATTATGTGAGTGCCAGAGGTTTATCTATACATATTGGTAAGAAACATCGGGTTGTGCGTGATGATAATGTTTGCTCTGATGTCACTTTTAATGCCTGCCTTCAGAGTAAAACTGCAAATGCTGCCGACACTAACAGCAGTATTAACACGAAAGATTTGACGATTTCTAACCTGGGCAAGATATTACTATCACTAAGGTGCTCGACACACATATTAAGACGTGTTCCAAGAGGTGCTCGTGCAACGGTGGCTGACGCACTCGCAGAGCTGTTAAACCATATAACAACTTCAAATGATGCAAAAGACTGGATCAACCTTTGCCTGTTTCCATTTGTTGCTTTAAGTGCTCCCAAACAATCAGATAAAGTTAAGAATCTAACTACTTGGGTGAAGCAGCGAGTTCGCCTCTGGTGTAATATTGGCCATGACGCCTTAACCTGGCCTTCAACTAAGATGAACAAACCTCGATTAAACCACAAATTTTCTAATTTGAAGGTTGTAGAGAATAAACTTGCCGATGGTGACATCCGTGGAGCAGCACGTCTTTTAATTTCTGATGATACGGTTGCGACTCCGGATACCTCTGTACTGGAGACCCTGTTGGAAAAACATCCTGCCCACCCTGGCAATTTCATTGCGCCGGATCTTCCTAATGGTCAACACACTTTTCAAGGAGTTTCGATTATGGAGGTTCAAAAAGCAATTAACTCCTTTCTGTCAGGCAGCGCGGGAGGTCTAGATGGGCTTCGTCCTTCAATTCTTAAAGACCTTTCTTGACAAATACTGGAATCGAAGGAAAAACTGCTAAAATCCTTATGTGATCTATTTAATTTAATCATTTCTGGAAAAGTACCAACGGAAGTTCGCCCACTGTTCTTCGGCACCAAACTTACAGCGCTAAGAAAAAAGGATGGTGGTATTCGGCCCATAGCGGTTGGGAATGTTTGGCGCAGAATATCGGCAAAAATTGTATGCTTTAGAATACGTGAGCCAGTTAAGAACTTTTTATCCCCCCATCAGCTTGGTGTTTGTGTTCCTAATGGTGCCGAGGCAGCTGTTCACGCAGCCCGAGTTTATTTCTCTTCTACTCACAGTGCTACTAAGGCGATTGTAAAATTGGATTTTCGTAACGCATTTAATGAGCTTCGCCGGGATACTATGCTTGCCGCAGTGATGAATAATTTTCCTTCAATTTATCCATACGTTTATCAATGTTATGCTCAACCAAGTGATCTGTTTTTCAACGGAAACACTATTTCTTCTCAGAGAGGTGTACAACAAGGTGATCCCCTGGGCCCAGCACTTTTCGCTATAACCATTCACTCTTTAGTTAAATCACTGAATATCGAATTAAAAAATTTGGTACTTAGACGATGGAACAATTGGTGGTGACCCCGAGATAGTTCTTTCATCTTCAATAGAAATAAATAAGAAGGCATCACTTCTTGGCTTGCGTCTTAACTTTTCTAAATGCGAGGTGGGTTGTCTTGGAACAGATGAAACCGCATTCGACGAAATCTTTAGAAGATTTAATGAGGCTGCACCAGGCATACGCCCTCTAACAATCCAGAATGCATGTCTTCTAGGTGCTGCTCTCACGTCGGAAGCACTCACTAACGTGCTATTGAATAAAATATCTACTTTAGAATTGTTCTTGTCTCGACTTCCCTCAATTTCAGCCCATTCAGCCTTTTTCCTTTTACGAGCATCTTTATCAATCCCTCGCCTAACCTATTTTTTACGATGCTTTCCATCTTGGCATGAGAGTTCTTTGCTGCAAAAATATGATACTGTCCTAAAAACTGGCCTTGAATCAATTCTGAACTGCTCCTTAAATGACAACTCTTGGATACAAGCATGTTTACCTGTTGGTTTTGCGCGGTCTTGGTATTCGACGAGCTGTGGATGTGGCGATTCCTACATTCTTAGCATCATACCACGGATCTCTGCGTTTAATCGAAGCTCTCCTTCCACAGGGTTATTGTTTGGACCCAGATGGTTCAGTTCAAGGTTTGATAAGTGGGCAAACTTAGCAGATACAAGCCTTCCGGAGATTAACAAAAAGTGTTATCAGTCATCTTGGTATACACCAATTGCATGTCAATTACATAATCATTTGTTACAATCTGTTCTTGTTCCAGAAGATAAAGCCAGGCTTCTTGCTGCTTCGTCTCCCGAAGCGGGTGCATGGTTGATGGCGATACCTTCTCCGCCTTTAGGCCTTCATTTGTCAAATGAAAGCTTTCGAATTGCTGCAGCCTTACGTTTAGGCTTAGCAGTTTGTGAGCCTCATCGCTGTCCAGCTTGTGGGGATGAGGTTAACCAACGTGGCCTGCATGGCCTTTCATGCATGAAGAGCGCTGGTAGATTCGCCCGACATTCCTCGGTAAATGATATAATATTACGAGCCCTCAACACAGCTGGATTTCCTTCAATACGGGAACCTTCTGGTTGCTGTCGTTCGGATGGAAAGCGACCGGATGGGATGACACTGATTCCATGGATGAGAGGTAAATGTTTATTGTGGGACTTCACATGCGCTGATACATACGCTTATTCAAGTCTCCCTCTGTCAGTAATGAACGCTGGAGCTGTTGCTAATCGCAGAGAAGCTGAAAAGCAAAGAAAATACAACAACCTTCTCGAAAAGTTTGTTTTCACTCCAATCGCTATTGAAACAAGTGGTGCTTGGGGTGCAAGAAGTCTAGAATTCATTAGGGAGGTAGGAAGACGCATTTCTTATGTTTCCGGCGAAGTTCGCTCCACATCCTATCTAATACAGCGCATATCCATTTCTATCCAACGTGGTAACGTCTCGTCGGTCCTTGGTACTTTACCACCTGGCAAGGAACTGGATGAGGTGTTTATACTCTGAGAAGAATTGTGTTTGTAGAAGAACGTAATCAGAATCTAATTGCTTGATATTGTAAAGATTTTAAATATATTTGAGATAACAGGAAAAGGTTTTGTAGCTGCTGGTGTTAAATGTAATTTCCTGTTGGTTGGTTTATATGACGTCCTTATCCTCCCCCCCCCTTTCTGAAAAGTAATTTTCTATTTACAATTTGTTTCCAAATATCTTATATTAAAGGTCAGCATGTTAAAGGGAATATAGTCTGAGTGAAGCATGAACGAATATGTCATTTGATTTCTACCTTTCTACCTTTCTATTAATTTCGTTCTTCTACGGATGCAAGTGTTCTTTTATTGTATTTTTTTTCATCTTTCAGAGGATTTCATTTCGATTTCAATATTTTTGTTGTACTGATTATGCATGTAGATGCTTCCGTTGTTATATAAAACTAGCAGCGTTCACCCCGCTTCGCTGCGGTCACCCCGGAACGCAATAAACTTTGTTACTTAGATAATTTTTACTTTTTCGCTTTCAAGTGATATGATAAAAACCATAGAAGATTGCAGTAAATCTTAACATTATATCGCCTGTCATTTATGTTAACCCGCCCCGCTTCGCTGCGGTCATCCCGGTGCTGGCATATTGTAAAAGTGTCTGTAAAAATAAGCAAATCAATTAAAAAATTTTAAACAGAAGATTCAAGCTATTTTCCGCTGTATATCGCCTGTCATTTATGTTAACCCGCCGAGTGACACGGTCATGCGGGTTGCATATAAATACGTTTATTTTTACCTATGATGAACTAATAACAAAGGATTTGTACGTTATGGACACTTGAATGGTCAATTATCTCAAGACACTGGTAATTAAAAATTAAAGTGATATGATAAAAACCATCTAGGGTCCAAATCCTAATAACCCCCCAAAAATGAAAGAAATTGGTTCAGCCGTATTAGCGTGATGAGCGGACAAAGGATTTTGTACGTTCTCTTTTATATATATAGATATATACGTCTTTAAAAATTATATTTACAACAATGTAAATAAATTTAACAATGTAACAATTAAAAAAAATTAAGTAAAAATTCAACTTTTTCTTAAATTATATTGAGATATTTTGGTAGCTAATCTTATACAATATTTAAATAATCTTATCACTAATATTAAATGATCTTCAACTTAATAATACTAATTTATATGTTCACTTAAATAAAAATTTGTCGAATTATTTTTTAAAATGCTTTATTTTTTATAGTTTCATATTATTGTAGTTACGTACCGAGTATTTACTGCAGTAACTCTTTGTTCAAAACACCTGTTACGTACGAATTTTAAGTACTGAGGTTTAAGGGAAAAGTATCAAACTAAAAATCAAGTCATTAGTATTTTACATTTTTGAAAACAATATTGAAAACGTCAATCAATTAACATTATTTTTGCATGTTTTATTTGTGTACTTTTTTTATATGTTTCGAAAAACTATAATCATTTACTTACTAAAGGTTTTGGTCAGGTAAATAGATATATTCTATTGATTTGATTCATGTTTCGTTGATTAAAACTCCATCAAGCTTAAAATTTATAACTGTTAAAATGATTAAAAATAACTGGTTCGGATTTTGTTTCAGAAATGTTATTATGCCGCTGATGGTATATACAGAGTCTTCCAAAAGTCCTGCAAAAAAGTAAAAAGTTGTAACTTTGAAAGTACTACTTACAGTTTTGTATTTTGTTTGTAATGTTTAGTGGAAATGTTAAAATTTTTGTTGGCAATAATGAGCAGATGTAAATGTTGACGTCATAACCGCAAATCACGTGACAAAGATGGCGTTTACTTAAGAGAAAGCGCAGTGTGTGGCGTGGTTTTGTGAGTTAAAATCTAGCGTTTTGGTGAGAAGAAAATTCCGATAAAAATATCAAAAACAACCACCTGCAGGTTCAAGTATCAAGAGATGGTACGATAAGTTCCTAGCTACCGGAAGTGACTTGGACTTGCCTCGTAGCGGAAGGCCAACAACCCGTGTTGATGTGATTCAGTCCGTGCAGGAAAGCGTGTTGCGAAGTCCAAAGAAATCGTTGAAACGCAGATCCTTGGAGCTGCGAGTGCCAATGACAACACTACACAATATCGCTCGTAAGAAAATAAAGAGCCTTACAAGTTGAAACTTGTACAGGAATTGACGGAAGAAGACTGTGACATAAGAAGTGAGTTTTGTGAAATGATGCTTGCACGGTTGAACAGTGATCCAGGACTTCTTTCAAAGTTACTGTTCTCAGATAAATCCACGTTTCATGTGTCTGGTGAGGTAAACCGACACAATTGTAGAATCTGGGGAATTGAGAATCTACACGAATTTGAGACACGTGTTCGTGATTCTCCAAAGTTAAATGTGTGGTGTGCCGTTTCAATGAACGTCGAAATGCCATTCTTGGATTCCCGAAAAGACTTCAGCAATGTTTGGACGTAAATGGTGCTCAGCTGGAGATTTGGCGTTGAAGAAATGCTTGGAAACAAAATTTCCTACAAGTCCACTAGAAGTTTTGTACAAATACAACAAATGGTTACAAAGTTACAGCTTTTTACTTTTTTGCAGGACTTTGGTATAAGTTATAAAAGGGGAAGAAAAATACCGTAATATAATATTAAAAAGAATAATTCTTGCTTCAAAATGGAAGGGTTAGCAGAGGATTTGACATAGATAGCATGCAGGTATAGTAGAATTGTGATTAGGATAATTCTGTACTGTTTCTTTTATTATATTATCTGGAAACCTGCAAATAAAGATATAATCTTCAATAACGTTCGAAGAAAATAAATTAAATATAAAATTAAAAATGTATTTTTTTTTAATGAACTCATCAGCGTTCTGTCCTTAAGTCTGTGACATAAGTCCAAATACAGAATGGAAGATAATAGAGTGATCTGAATTGATTAGAAATGTTATTCATTTAAGTATAGATTTGTACGTACCTTTCTCTTTCTGTGCATCTTTTTCACGCATTCCTTGAGCACAAACTCTTTCACCATCTATCTCACAGCATAAATAACCAAAGCTACAGTCTTCTTTTGTTCTACACGGCCCCGCAAATAATTCATCCTTTTTAACTTTTGGACAAGTCGTCTGTTCGGCCGGTTCAATAGCTGAAAATTAAAATATATATATATATATCTTTAAATGTAAATATTAAAAATATATACCCTTCGCATAAGTGGTATTGTTGAGTTGCGTTGATAACATCTCAGAATCTTTTATTTTTACATTTGAGTTAACCTTCAGCTTTATGATTACTATGATTTCTAAACAAGAACAAGTCTACATATATGCTTTTGTAATTATTTCTAAGATCTCTATATTTCATTGTTTTATTTCCACGCATTTGTGATTTTGTTGAGTCTATATCTGGCATTCATAACATATTAAAATCTTTTAATTTTACATATTAGTCCTAGCACCAGTTAGGAACAGGGTTTTTCGTTCATAAACGTATATTACCAGCAATTAAACGGGTTGAATTTGTCACTGACAGATTTTCTTTTATTACTCTTAAGGGACGGTGGTGTGATATTATTGTTTTAAATGTACATGCCCCAACTGAAGATAAGGATGACGATATAAAAGACAGTTTTTACGAAGAAGTGGAACGGATATTTGACCAACTCCTGCGATACCATATGAAAATTCTATTAGGGGATTTCAATGCGAAGGTAGGACGAGAGGATATTTTCAAAACGATTATAGGGAACGAAAGTCTGCATAAGGAAAGTAATGACAACGGTGTTAGACTCGTAAATTTTGCAACATCCAAAAACCTAATCGTGAAGAGTACAAAATTCCCACATCGCGACGTTCATAAATACACTTGGACATCACCAGACGGGAAAACACATAATCAAATTGATCACGTTTTAGTAGATAGAAGAAGGCAATCTAGCATAATTGATGTCCGGTCGTTTAGAGGGGCTGATTGCGACACCGACCATACCTGGTAGCAGCGATAATACGAGAGAGGTTATCGTTGAATAAAGGTAATATTCATTGTCCGAAAACGGAGAGATTCAATTTAAAGAAATTAGAAGAGAGCCAGGTAAGAGAGAAATATCAGATTGAAGTTTCGAATAGATTCTCGGCTTTAGAAGATTCGGAGTGCACTAGTGTTGAGGATACCTGGATTGAAATTAGAGATAGCATTAAAATTTCAGCAAAAGAAAAATTGGGACACGCGGAAATACGAACAAACCATGGTTCGACCAGGAATGCATAAAACTAGCAGAGAAGAGAAAACAGGCAAAATTACACTGGCTACAAAATCCGAATGAAATAACTACACAAAATTTCGCAGATATCAGGCGGAAAACTTCCAAAACTTTTAGAACAAAGAAACGCGATTTTCTGAAAGCTAAAATTAAGGAACTTGAAGATAATAGTAAAAATAAAAACATCCGGGACATGTATTGCCGAAATGAAATTAAGGCAGTAGTGGCGTTGAAACTGAATATCTTGCAAAAAGTGAAAGTAAGCAAACCAAAATTAACCTACTAACCATAAGAACGAGAGCAAGGACTATGAAAGACCATAAACAGGGTTGTCATCTGTAATGCAGTGCTGCCACCTCATCGGAAAGTTGATATATCAGAAATAGCACGATAAAATAACAAATCGGTCACTGGGAATAATCATAAGTAACACGAAAGACAATGAAAAAGACTGATTACACACACATGAAAAGAGTGAAAATCACACGCGAGCGAAGGAAAATGGAGAAAAACAATAAAGAACACTACTCACTCAATGTAGTGAGCACAATGGATAAAAGGAAGCTATTCACACGCCTCTCTGTAAAATTCCTCTGTAAATCCCCTTTCGAAAATATATCCGGAAAGTATTTGGAATACCTTCCTTTGGAATAGCTATATTTGAAGAACGCAAAGGGGATTAAAATTTTAAATCGTTTTGTGGAAATAACTGTGAGCAGAGAAATGTACCGCGTTGTCACACTTTAGTGCTGGATGATAAGATCAATGTTCCGGTGATGGACTTAACTAGTTTTGGAATGGAAGAAAGAAGAACTCGTCAACAGATTGTATAAAGTCTATTGATTTTGCAGGAATCAGCTTATAGAACTCAACATATCAGGAACTGTCGCGTCTTAAAGATTATTATCATTGTTTGCTGCTCAGGAGTCAACTAAAAGCAAACACGATCGTTACCCTACTAATCGGCCCACAATACTTACTTCAAAGAGCTTTACAAATAACATTTGCCCATATTTGCTGATCTACTTGCTTATGCTTTCACATTAGGAAATTCAGAAGCCATACTCGCTGGAACAACTCAGCTCCGAAACAAGAACATACATGTGTGGAAGCAGTGTGGCATCCATTTCAATCATTAGCATGATCATATATGAATGCATCGCTGTGGTGATTGAACTTATAGACCAAAGATCGTCTTGCTACCCTTAATGATGAAGTGCTCTGTGGATCAAGTTCATTCTTAATGTTCATCATCCAGAAGCGTATTGTATAGTTGTGAATAATTGTACGGTGTTGTGTCAGTGTGATAAAATGCTCACTTACAGAATTATTATTAAGCTAAACTTGTAAGGAATGTCTGCATCTGCAAACCGATATGAATATCGTCTCAAATTTTTGCAAGACTATCTTATTTTATATTTTGCGTGTTTGTGCCATAACAGTAGTGATTTCCATAGGTCAATGGCTAATCTAGGACACAACTGAGGAGACTGTGCCTCTGGGCTGCTTCGTCCAGATCTTGTATGCATCGGCCAAATAATTGTCCGGGAATTTTGTGCACGTTTTCTTTTGCGGTGGTGGAGAATATGACAAACTACTGCTCTCGTAATACTCAGAAACTGGTGGACTTCACTCTGAGAACAGTGTCGTTTCTCTTAGTAACGCTGAATCATCGCTGAAATCACTTTCAATGTCCTCAGTATTTGTGCTATCGTCGTTTATCATTAGTGTGTTGAACTCATTCACAACGACCTCTTCCTCACACATCTGCGTTTTAATCTTTTTTGCAGCCAGTCAGTTTCACCGTCATTACTGCATTTCTCTCATTTCGACGACATTCAAATCTTTCTTTTCCCTAGCCCCATTCCTTGTGGTTCATTGCAGCTTAAATTTTGGTGATCTCCATTTATTTTCACGCTCAAACAGACGACATATGTTTGCATCGGATTTCCGCGACAACCTTATGAACCTTTATTTATAAGTTAACCTTCATCCTTATGACTGTTTATTTCTAAACTAGAATAACTTTTGTATAAGCTTTCGGAGTCATTTCTAAGATTTCTGTAGGTTATTATTTTATTTATAATATTTATTCCAATATATGTTGACTTGATAGTAGGGATAAATACACATAATATTAATTTACAACTTATTATATTTAAACTATAACTTTAAATATACCCACCTGATTTTTATTTATTTTTATGGGCTGTTCTACGATTCAAATAATACAAGTAAATGTATTTTCAAGATTACTAACATATCGATTTAAAATACAATTTTAGTAGCAATTTGTAATTGATGGAAATAATATATATATATATATATATATATATATATATATATATATATATATATATATATATATATATATATATGAATTTAGTTAATAAACTATAGAAAGTGAAAGAATCATGTTAAAATTAAGGATTTTCATGATGTTAGGAGTAAATTACTATGTTAGATCAGTTCGTTCTTTTTTTCTTTTAGAGAGGCTATCAAAAATCCTTACGTTCACTAATTACTTTATTAATCGGTACTCCCTCCACGCAGTATCTCGCTCCTTGATATTCGCAACACAAGAATCCTAGAACGCAGTCAGCTTTGCTATCACATTTCATATCGAATAACGAAGTCTTCGAGTTTTGGGGACAAACAAGCTCATCAATGTTGTTTACTGGTTCTGAAATACAAAAGGAAATATTTTGTTTATTTGTAATATATGACTAGCATGGAAGTTAGATGTTCCTTATGATGTGATATTTCAATGATAAGCCAATAATACTTAAATATACATAGTAGTTATTTTTATTAAAAGTAATCAACTTTTGAAATCTGTTTCCTTGAGGGTCAATACAGATAATTATATAAAATAAAAACTGTGTGATAAGAGAACAACACAACGGCAAGTAGAAAAGAGTATATTGACAATGGAATAAGTTAGCTAGTACTATTCCCCTTCCGTCACCCATAACGTGGTTGACAACAACCAAAAAAGGTAGTTTCAAATCACTAACTTTACGTGTCTATCATACCACAATATTATAATGAAATGTTGCACATTCAATCAGTATATCTTTGTTTCATCAACAAACAGCTACAGATCGAAACCAACACTTTTGAAAACTTGATATTCTCTGCTTTGCACGAAATATTAAGAATTGTAATTTAATTTATTAGGTAAGAGCAAAAATGTTTATCATATATAATAATACAATTTACAGATAATGTATGCACTTCGCAAATGGGAAATATGCTTTTCATATCATAGGAATAGCTTGAAATATCAAATTCATGTTATGATTCTAATGTCTTAGAAATTTTCTACGCTTTAAAGAAGTTATATTTATATAAACGTTTTTCCAATATATACTTTTAGAAGTATTACTATAAAGTGTTTTAACTTTTCATAAATTTGATCATAATTATCTACAATTCGTTATCATGATATCTCAAATATCCGAAACTATTCATGACAACATAGTTGAAAATTTCGAACTAGGTAAAAGATACAAAGCATACAAGGTTAATGGGGTTTCATAACAAAAATCTGTAGTGAATATCTATTTTCAGCTTACGAAAGAAGGCAACAAAGATAGAATACAGTAATACATCCAAATACATTACACACGAGACCTCTAGATCTATATGGATCAATAGGAAGATCTAACCAGAGAATATATAAACTTCGATCATAATTTACTGATAAAGAAAATTAAAGAACACTTGAAGAAAAAAACCAAAATTTTCAAAAAATGAAATTTAATGCAATTAAATCAATTCCCCGCACGGTGAATGAGGTGAAAGATTAAAGCAAGTAAACGATTGTGGAGGACTTAATGGAATGAACATTTGGGAGCAAGTGGGAGAACCTGAGAAAAGCTACGATGTAGTGAAAATTTTATTCACTAGAAACTCATATGACATGAGAAGAAAAATATTACTGATTGGTTCCAAGTAAGAAACTACGTCAATAAACACTTTGATGTTATCAAATAAGAACTATTTCAAAATTTAATGTTATTTTAAAATTATCAGACACAATTTCAAGTATGGAAATAACCTCCTAATAATGCTTAGCATTATTGGAAATAAACAATTGTGCTTATTTGATGACTACAGATAGTCTGAATGAAAATCATTTTAGGTAAACAATGCTTGGCGAAAAAAGTGTTGTTTCACTTTTTTTTATAACTATGGCATTTATGGAGATATAAGAATTTGATGATATGTATTTTCTTTTAAGACTATGAAATTTATAGAAATAAGTATTTGATAAGTTTGACTTTCCCAATTACGTCTAATAGAGTATTCTAGTAAATATTTGTACAGCTTGATTATTTTGAAGTCCTCATTGAAACTTCTACAACTATTATTATAATTCGCTGTTCGGATAAAATTGAAGAAATTAACTTCAAGTTAACTATTCCTTTTTTTTTTAAAATATATTGCTCAAAACTCCAATATTTTGCCTCGAAGTAAGCTTGTTATAAAGTTAAACCTAATTATAATCAAAAACAATCTAGCGTACCTTTGCGTGCCTTGAGCGCTGACGCACTGTTTGATGAAATTGGTACAACACACCCCCTTTCACCTTCGTCTCCACAACACAAGTTTCCAAAGGAACAATCATCGTTTGTTATACACGGTTTACGAAAGTAGTTAGTCTTTAATTTCGGTGGACATGCAAGATCCGTGCGTGGTAGAAATTGTATTCCTGAAATAATGATAGTAAAGTGTTTGGCTTCATATCTTTATTTATA
This sequence comes from Thermobia domestica, assembly GCF_964235325.1. Lineage (NCBI taxonomy): Eukaryota > Metazoa > Arthropoda > Insecta > Zygentoma > Lepismatidae > Thermobia > Thermobia domestica. Next base: position 36,561,468 of record NC_137464.1, read on the forward strand.
AAGCATTTCGAAACACTATGTGGACAAATACGGTATGCACTCATACTTACTTGTTAAGACATTTGTGTGTGTGTGTGTGTGTCCCTCTATCTTTCGAAAAATAAAAGTACTATTTGTTGAAAACACATAGATTGTTAAGGATGCTTGTTTGCCTTAATAAATATTACTTTAGGTGTTTTATACGAAGGAATGAATTTTACATATTGTCGTGCATACTAAGGTGAACCACTGAGAAATGTATTCATATTTCTACATATGGTAAGATCTAGATTGAGTATACATATACCAATGTTGTAAGTAAAGCTACGTTACATAAATTACATGAGAATTTTATGATATCTAAGAATATGCGATAGATAACGTTTGTCCGTTGAGACAGTACCAGTTATAATATGAATGAATAATATGCATGATGTTCACGTAGATAACGATAATGCGATTTATGGTAATGATTCGATGAATAGTAAAATGATTATAGTGACTAATGTAAGTGTTCTACGAGAATGTAATGTGATGAGATGTCCGTTCTACTAAATATATGAATGAATGTTAATGAACTGCTGTATTGTGAAGTTAGTATGTGTTTTCATTGCTTTTATTGTCTATTGTGCTACTCTTATTGTCGTTTCAACATCGCGATTCTAATGGTCTTATCTATATCTTGTTGAATACTCTGAAATCATATTTTCCTTCTTTCCATATTTTGTGCATGTTGTTTATTGAACAGAACTTTACATTTTATATTTCTACATGTCAGGGCTTGTGTAAACTAATAAGTATATGTGATTACTCTAGTGTGTCTGACGAGTAGTACCATCTTCCTCTCTATTATGTTGAATCAGATGAGGTAATAATATTCTCTCCCCATGTATCACTGAGTTAATCATTCTGTGCGTATATTTTTAGCTAGTCTATGCTAATACTAACTAATCTGCCAGCTACCTCGAAGTATTATTTCAGCTGAATTCCGTGAACATCTGACTGGTGGACACAGGATCTTAGCCCTGAATCCTTGTGAAATCTGATACGGTTGTGTGAAGAAGTCAAGATACATGCTATTATAAGATGGCGAACTTGAAGAACTGTACCGAGTCCTTGGTGTCATCTGGATAATGAAAGATATTTTGAAGTGTTGAGGGCGACCTAGAAGTTACAATATTAGTCCGAAAATTTAGTCTAAGATAGATATTACCTATAAAAGCAAGAGTGGTAACAACCTTAGAACGTACAAAGTCCTTCCGGCAGGACGTATCATCCTAAAAGTCCTACCATGTTTATCTATAAATTAGAGAAAGTTCTCCTGGTGGAAAGAGTATGAACTCTAATTTTAGCGCAAAAAAGAATTATGTTGGTACGACTGTTAGTTCAGTAATGGCGGGATGTCTTCTAAAGGTGATGGTGTGTACGTTTACACTCCCTCTTTTGATCCACCAAACAGTAATAATGTGTGAAGTAGAGCGAATTTTGATGATAACTGGCAAACACTAAATTTACTCTTATATTGTTTATTGTATATTTTAAAATACGTACTGCTGGAGGTTTCCGTCTTTCCGGAAGGACAAAATCACATTCTTTCCATTGAGGAAGTACGTCCTGCCGGCAGACGGGGTGGTGTACAGAAGTCCTTTCGGAAGAGCCTTCCAGCAGGACGGAGGCTTGTACGTTCTATCATTAAGTGGTTTTATTGTATGAAATAAAATTGTTGTTTTACTCTCAATAGCTAGATTATTCTCTTTCATATTACATCAAAAGATAGTCCTTCTCCGAGAATTATAACCTACAGTGGACCACATAAATTCTTGAGGTATAAAATTCGTGAGATAGGCAACCCAACTAACGCCTGCTCGAAGATTAATTACGCCTGGTAGTAGCTAGCACAGCAGCGTGAAGTTGCCTCCAACTGTTAAAAGCACAAATTGTAAAGTGTTTTTGTGCAGAAGTGGAGCGAAACGCTGGCTGACGAAATGACAAAAGGGAGTCTTTGGATACTTGTACTCGCAATAATTCTTGTTTATATGATACACACGTAAAATTATACACAACCACTTGAAAAATATACGGATACCAAAGGCGCCGATGAGTAGATAATAGTCGAGAGACTTAGTTAATCTTATAATTAACTCTAATGAGGGATTATATAAACAAGTTTACTTAGTTCAAATAATTGTACATATCTGCGTATCAAATAAAATACGGATAGATTATGTGGTATATGTAGTAGGTTTTTTTTTAAAACTAACTCAAATCTTTGCGCTGGGTTTTGAAGCTATTAACAGTAGTTCTACCTCCAAATCAATTAAAAATATGGATGAATCATTTAGGGGGAAGAACCCAACCCCCAATGAACATTTTGGGGTTCTAACAGAGGGTGAACTCCTAGGTTCCGGCGCCACTGATTGATACGTAATAATGCTTCAAAAGAAGAAATTGTACGATTATTCGTTAAATGATTTTTGAAATGTTAAATATTGGTATGCAGTTGTAAATATTAAAGTCCAAATTTCAGTAACACTCAAACGAGTTGGAGAACTTATCCACAAACTAAATACAACTTTCCTACAAGGCTATCTATAATCTTTATTATAAATTAACTAGAAATATATGTCCATTGTTGTGACAAAAAATCAATATTTAGGTAGTTAATTAGTATTTATTTTAGTTAATATATGTTAAAAGAAATATAAAGATTAGTTAACAATGTATTAAGTCTGTTAAGAATTTAAAATGTCTCAACAATGGACCAATGGACACCCACCCACACACACACACACACACACACATATATATATATATATATATATATATATATATATATATATATATATATATATATATATATATATATATATATATATATATATATATATATATATATATATATATATATATATATATATATATGTGTGTGTGTGTGTGTGTGTGTGTGTCCATTGGTCCATTGTTGAGACATTTTAAATTCTTAACAGACTTAATACATATATATATACTTTTAATTAAAAGTGATTCCTGATTGGTAGAGATAACAAATGATGTAATATTATTTATGATTTCAGTTGGAGTAGTTGTCTGAAGAAGGAAGTGATATACTTCCGAAACTGTAACATTTCTAGTTAATCTATAATAAAGATTATAGATAGCCTTGTAAGAAAGTTGTATTTAGTTTGTGTTTAAGATGAACACACGGTCTTTTTATCATAAGAACTTATCCGTATAAAGTATTTCCCGTTAGGTTGCAAATATAAGTAAGGGTTCCTAATTTGTATATTTTTTGGGAAAAACTTACACATTGAAACAAAAAGAGAAAGAGGGAGAACAAAGTGTCAATAAACAATTTAAAAATGCACGAAATTAACCGATAATATCAAATATAGAACCATTGACAGAATTAACTTTGCAACTCATTTCCTTCATCCATTTTTCTTCCTTTATTCTCGTGATTATATCATCACTGAATTTCTCCACTAGAGATTATCTTTCATTTATCAGCATCCAACTGGAGCTCAACCTTGTAAATGAAACATAGTAAAAAGTGTGAAGGTCGAGGCGAGGAGGAGAATGGAACCCGAACTGCGAGATTAGAAAACTACAACTCAAACCACTCATCTAAAGCTTTACTTATTCTGGCTTGTCTAAATAAAGTTTTTTTCAGTTCGTTCAAAACAATTGCTTGTTAATAGTCAAATTGATTATAAAATAACAGGAATATGTAATTGACGACTCGGATGTCATTATATCATTATTTTCACTAAATTATCAACATTATAGATTTTTTAAAAAAACAAAATACAAAACTCCTTTATTTTGAATCAAATACGTTTATTATACTCGTACAGAAAAAACTAAAAAAGGATGGGTGTGACCGAAAATCGAACGAGGAACCCCTGGAATTACAACCGGTCACTCTACCACTGACCTAATTCTCAACTGAAGTACTGCGTGTTCAAAAACGATATTAATGGTAAATCATCTTGCTTCTCTAGAAACGATTTAAACGTTCATTGTCTTTCGGTTTGGAAAAGGGCTTTAAATAAACATGAAAATCAACAAAATGCCGATACAAGCTTGCAAAAATAAAGTGATATCCCATCAAAAACAATGAACCTGTTAAAACGTTAGCCAAGCGATCGCCACGAAAAGTACTGAAATCAAATAAAATGTTATTTGCACGTCGGCCAAATGTTATTTGCTCTTTTGTGAAATGAAGTCACAAACACTTGGCAAACCGCAGATGAGGTAAGAAAAAACTGTACTTTCCAAATAACGTAATTTTACCTTTACATGCTGTCCTTTAATTCACTTGGCTTACCTTTTGACAGGTTTACTCTTTTCGCGGGATATGTTTTACAGGAAGCACCTCAAACTACGTATTTATTTAATCTTTTGAAGACACCGGGACCTATGTGTTAAAGGATCTCTAGAATACCATATTTCACATAAGTAGAAATAAATCCCCAGATTAAGCAGGTTTGCATATCCAGACTCCTAACTATGAAAACATTTACGATCACTACAACCACAATCATTTCAAGGATTCATACTGTTTTATTTAAGTTATTAGGACGTAAAATTGAATGTGATTTAGGGCCTATTCGGAAAATAGCTTTATACATTGCAAGACCTGTAAGGCCCAAATATTGACCGCAAACTCAAAGTCGTATTATCTGTCGCACAGGGCGGCCATTTCAGGCTTCGCTTGAAAGGGGGCCAAGAGCACCACTGACGTAAGACTTTCACGTTTTGTACTAATATATTAGTCGACAATCTATTAAAGTATACGTAAACCTCAAATTCTTGGAGGGCAATTACCTCCTCCTCTCCCCCTTTAATGCTGCCCCTGCTGTCACATAAAAGAATGCATGTTGTTTCGCGGGATAGTATCTCTTGCCGCGTGAAGCGATGAAAGATATGAGAAAATTAGTTCGCTTAACAATGTAATTGAGCTTTAAAACTTTTAAACCTATGAATCCTGGTAAAACAACAAAATATATTACGTTTCCAAATGCAATTTACACAATAAATAACACGAACAATGTGACAAGCAGGGAAAGAAGAGAAATTATTATATGGTAGGACGACAGACACAAAAATCACAAGCTGAATGTTTAAAGTGTATAGCAAAAAAAATGAGTATCTGAGTAGTGGTGTAGTTGGTAACATTCTAACCTAGAAACATCAACTGTTCCATGTTCGAATCTTAGTTAAGTGCACTTTTTCTTTTCGTCCAAGGAACAGCAATTACTTGTAGAATTATTTTTCTTTTCGTCGAAGGGACAGCCATTACTTGTAGTATTAGAGTTTTATATATGGTGTCATTCTGTTAGAATTTTTCTTATTCTTTTTTAATTTTAATAATATAAGGCTGCAGATATGATTCTACCTAGGCAGATCAAAAGTAAGGGTGTTCTAGATTTCTTTTCATTAATAAAATATAAAAAGAAACATATATACAAAACTAAATTACAAGTAATTGAAATGAAATAGCAACTGTCTGCCAGCTGACTTAGCCGGAATTTGTGTTTCTGTCCATCTATCTGTCTGTCTGTTTCACCATAACTGTCGTAAAACTTACTTCATTTTAATTAAACTTCGTATATGAATTTTTCCAATCTTTGAAAATAACTTCATTGCTTGATGTTGCAAGAATCTATCAAAATAAGAGAGTAAAGGCAATAAAATGCTCTCCGTATAGCAGGTTTTCACGTATAGAAAATCATTTCCTGGTAGAAACTACGTAAACATGATTTGAATTAGATAAAACGTAGCACATGCTTTCTTTAGGGTATCCCACTTATTTCCAATGGTTGTAATTGAAACCAATGAAAGTAATTCTACGCATTTTTTCCGACACTAAGTAAATCACAAACGAAATACTCTACAGAATGAATGAATGTGAAGGCGTGCGCTAAGGACCAGAGTAATATTATGTGTTGATTTATTTATTGAATCATATTCATTGTGGGTATTATTGATTTTATTTTTGTAAAGAAGGACGTTACTACCTGCAAATATAAATATAATTGTAACTATATTTTTTCTATTTTTGAACAAAATAATATGACGAGTGTGGATCTTTTTGTTTGTTTTTGGGTGTGAGACTGTTGACCCAATGAAATTTTCTTCAGTAGTACGCAACTATTTATTCAGTGAGTCATCCCTAAACGCTATAGGCAAAGAAAGCAAAGCAATATTGTCTGAAGCGTATTTTGAATTGTCTTGTCTCTGTTTAACCTGTGAAGTGAAGGCACTTTGCTTCTAAATTGAATTTCTGATACACAATATGTAAATAGAATATTGGTCTGTCTGCGGAAACAAAAAGGAGGGGAAAGAAAAATATGAGTTATGCGCGTCACTCTATTATATCTTTAAGCATATTGAATAAATAAATCATCCCCAGTATTTAATTAAAATATGATCAATAAGCTAGCGTTATTATCGAGTGGAAAGATAGTATGTGTCCTGGAACTTATATTATATGTGGAAGAGTTCGTGTCAGATGCAGAAGTAATGTAACTTTTAATGTAACATTTTTTTTTTTTTTTTTTTTTGATTACGACGTTTAGGCTAAAGAAGACAAGGACAAATTGATCATGAACTTACAAATAATTGTTGCAACGATACATGGGTAAAATGGAAGTACACTCTGTCCTAGCGTTCGGTGCGGAAAATCTGGGCTCTATTCCCAGTGTGAGTTTATCTGGTTCGGGATCCCACGTTATTCTGTAGGCCGACCTATCATATAGTCTCGGTCACGTTACGTTAAACTCCTAATCATCCAACTCATCAGTCTTAGAGCTCATAAGAGTCTGAGGTGATTGATTTGAAATCCGTGATGGGTTGCAATTAATCTAAAAAGCCAAAAGTAGAATCACAGCACGGGTACAAAAATTGATCTCTTGCTGAAGCATAGTGACTTATAATTAAATTTCAGATTTCTAGCTTCCAAAAATTGTACTTATAGGTTCCTAATATAAGCTTGGAGAAGTAGTTACATATATTCTAAAACTTATGAAATAGAATCAACAATTCCTTTAAAAATATTGACTAAAAATACTTTAAATCCAAGGTTTAAAAAGAAATATGTAAAAATAATTAGACATAGTTACATTAGTCTGGATTTTCAAAGCACGTTTTTTCATTGTTCACGTCATTTTAAAAATTATCAACCAGCTAGTTAAAATCCCCCTTCTTTTCACGAGAGAATAAGTTTATGAAAATGTTATTTGTGAAACATTTAAGCCCCTTCTCTCCCCTAAAAGTGAATGATAAAAGCTGTCCAAGTCAATCTACGTGCTAGCTATGTTCAAAATTCATTTTTAACAGTTAAATTGCTTTTTTGGTTTGACCATTTTATGACTAGAGAATGTGATATTAGGATCTTGTAGGAATTATCCACCCTTTCCCAATCCTTTACATTCTACAAGACCAATTTTACTGGTTCGCTTGATTGAATTTTGACAATTCCTTAAAATCATATAACTTATCTTTTATGTAATTCTCAAGCGTGTTTTCTCTTATAGACCTTCTAGTTATCTTTCAGTGCAATGTCTTGACACATACACACACAGGCACACACATCAAGAGAGAAAGACAATTATAAATTTAGTGAGAAGAGAGGGGAGAATCGTGTTGTTAGAATTACATTTAAAATGAAATGAACATTAATGAAAAATTAGTTTAACATTCCACGATTAAGTCCTTTAAGCTAAAGGAGACGGATCATCAATTAAAATACCAGGTATACCAGTTAATAATGCGGATTTGGTAATCAAAGAAAATATGAAAAGTTCAACAGAAACAACAAAAGGGGTTTATTCAAAGTAATGCTCATCGCTATCTCCACATTGCGTCCATCTTTCAGGCAATTTGTGGATACTGTCCCAAAAGAACTTGGTGTCCTTGGAAGCAAACCATTCAGAGACCCACTTTTCCACCTCTTCATACGTTCGGAAGTACTGCTCAGGAAGTGCGTGTGCCATCGACCGGAACAAGTAATAATCTGAAAGGGGCAAGGTCTGGTGAATAGGGCAGGTGAGCTAATATCCCAGCCTAGGTCCTTTAACGTGTCTTTAACAGGCTTTGAAGTGTGTGATGACGCGTCATCATGCAAAATTATTTTACCGTGTCATGTTGCCCATTGTGGTCGTTTGACGATCAAAGTCTGGTTGAGTTTGATGATTTGCTGTCGGTAGCGACCACTATTAACGGTTTCACCGTGTTTAGGAAGCTCAAAGTACAGTACACCCTCCTGATCCCACCACTACTGAGCATTGTCTTTTGTTCAAACCGATTTGGCCTTGTAGTCGATGTTGATGGTTGACTTGGATGAACTCACCACTTTTTGGGTAAAGGATTTTCAAAATAAAGTCACTTTTGGTCACCAGTCACTATGCGATGTAGAAAGGATTTTCTTTGGTGACGTTGAAGTAGGACTTCATAAATGACTTTTTGATATTTCATTTGTTTCTCAGTCAGTTCATGTATCACCCATTTCCCTTCCTTCGAAACCTTACTCATTGCTTTTAAACGATTGGAAACTGTTTGCTAAGCAACGATCAATCTTTTGGCAAGTTGTTTCTGAGTTTGACACGCATCTTGATCCAATAATGCTTGCAGTTCTTGGTTCTCAAACTTTTTCGGTTGGCTTGGTCGTTCGATGTCTGTAACATTGAAATCTCCATCTTAAAGCGTTTAAACCAGCGTTCACACGTATCTTGAGATGGAGCATGTTAATTTTAAGTTTCCCGAAGAATTCGGAAACTTTCAAGAGCACTTTTCTTCAAAATGATGTAATGAAGTAACACTTCCCGCACATGCTCTTTTTTCGGCACGAACTTTACCATGTCTGAGCATAAAAATTTCTATGCAGTTAACAGCATCGTCCCACTTGACAACCAAGGACTGCACGCTTCTTATCACTAGAACGAAATAGCACACTCCTAACATGTGGTCCGGATGCCAGGTTAAACTGTATGTTCATGTTTCATATAGCATCACTCCTGAGCGGGACGCTAAACTCAAATCAACAGCTACAACTAATAACAGACATTCTAGAAAGAGCTCCGCAGATCATTTTCTTCATAATAAACTTTTTTCGTATCAAATAGGACAAACGTAAAAGTATAATAACAAGCATTCTGTAAAACCCTCCGAAGTATTTAAAAATCTAAAAAGATTTGATGTAGGAACTTCCACCAGAAATAGGTTCTAGCAAGCAAAGTAGGCTACGTTTGGCATTATTGAATATGATCAGTTGCTACATTTGCTAATGAAATGTTGACGTTACTTGTCCTCCCGTATATGCAAAAGAAAACATATTTTTTAACAAAAATCCGGCGTTAGATACGCTGATTTATATATTTAAAAATCGGGAAGCAGGAGTTGGCCCAGTGAGATACTCCCTGGATTTATCGCTAGTTTGGTCAGTTTGTAACGACAATATTACTGTATAACCATGGGACGCCGAACTTGTGCTGCGTTATGCAAGGTGTAAAGTTCTTAACATATTTCCAATTCTATCGATAACCAAATTCAAGGTGTATATTTCAAGGTGAAGAGTCCCTATCTATTCAAGAAACTTGTATTTGAGCATATAAGGGCAAATACTTTTGCTAACTTCAGCCCTGCACTTTATTGCAGTTTATTTTATTATAAGCCATTGCTTAATTCTATTATAGAATTGTTCATAATATTTGTCATATTATCTTCGACATTTTCAACTATAAATATTTTATTTTTTCATTTCTTTATGTAACGAAATGTAATGGCATAGAAGCATTAATAATAATAATAATAATAATAATAATAATAATAATAATAATAATAATAATAATAATAATAATAATAATAATAATAATAATAATAAAATCATAGTCATATCCTTATCAGAATTTCTGGTTTAGTCAATAAATGAATTCCACATGGTCTCTATTCAAAGTTCTATTTAATCGAATCCGATAGAAATACAAAGAGAAACTTCAAAAACAGGTAAAAGAAAAATCTTACTTTGATGGAACTTTAACTAACTTGTAAGAGTGATCTACGCGCAAGTGCTATAGACCACTTTTTTCTTTTCTTTAAGTTTGATTCACCGAACGTGTCTTAGTAACTTGTCTCTATTTTCTACTCGGTATACACATTTTACAGTTATTTCCAGTAAACCTTGGACGACAGGGACACGAACACAAGAACATTGAAGGCAGTTAAAATTCCAAATTTTCTCCCAGCGGGAATCGAACCCGGGAACCCCTACACCAGATGTACACTTGCTAGCCACTAGACCGGCAGGGAGAGCAAATGAAAAGTATTTTGTAGTGTCTGAAGTTTAAGCTTATTTCACCTTGATGTAATATGTCTATTGATCGTATGTTTATGTTCACCGTATTTGTTTCTTTGAGGAATGATGTATGTTATTAATATAGGTTCTATCACTTATTCGTCCATAAATATTATATAAAGTATCAGAATTATTCATGATTTTTCATGGAATTCATTGGTAAATGCACAGTAGACAAAGAGTGCAATTCGAAGTAGAGTTCGACAGGGATATCTTTCGCCGACATTATTTAATATCTATCTAGAAAAGATAGCGAAAAGGAAAATGAAATGAAATCTTTAAGTTTTACGTTCCACGATTATGCCGGTTAGGCTAAAGGAGACGGATAGCGAAAAGGAGTCTACATAATGGATATGGAATTTCGTTAGGAGGTAAAACGATTAGGTGTATACGGTTTGGGGATGATATGACTGTTGTTGCAGAATATAAAAAGAAAATCAGTAAGATGTTGAAAACTTGAGAAGAATTTGTGAAGAATATAGGATGAAAATAAATGTGAGAAAGACAAAATCCTTGGTAATTGGAACGAAGTGATAGGTGTCAAATATAGAAGTAGGAGCGGAGAAAATACAACAGATGACTAGCTTTCTCTAACAAGTAACACTTCCCAAGTGTAACACTCCTCTTTTGATAAAATTTGGCAAGTAGATACTACACATAAAATAAACGAACATGTGTGTTCTTTTTATTTTCTGCGGAAAAACAGTTTCCCCACACCCAAAAATTTGGAATTTGACACCCTAGAGGTAAAAACAAGTGGATCGAAGTGAACGAAATTGTGCACAGATATTGTAGATGTAAAATGAGGGAATGCGGGTTTGGTATTTTTCTGAAAAAAAAAAAAGCGGTCAAGTGCGGCACGGATCCTAACCTTTTATCACAAATATAAAACGTGCTAACAATAGTATGACAGTTGTGTGGAAAGAACATGAAGAATTCCAACGAAAGTTTGTGTAGGGACACTACGCAAAAAAATAAACGAATATTGTTTTTTATTTTCTGCGGAGAAAAGGTTTTAGAGGGCAAAAGCTCCCTCTCAAAATTTTGAAAGTTTACAACCGAAAATCAAGAACAAGTGCACCAAAGTGAATGAAATTGTGCACAGATATTGTAGACGTAAAATGAGGAAACATGTGTTTCGTATTTTCCTCGAAAAAACGGTTGGGTGGACCCCTCCAAACCTTTGATCATGAAATATCAAAAGTGCTAATAACAGTAAGTTAGAAGTGCTTAAAGGACATGAAGAACTGCAACAAAACTTTGTGTAGGGATAACACGCAAAAAATAAACGAATGTTTTTTTTTTTCTAGGGAAAATAGGTTTTAGGGGCAAAAACCTTCACCCGAAACTTTGAAATTTGATGACAGAAAGGCAAGAAGAAGTTAACCAAAGTGAATGAAACTGTGTACAGTCGTAAAATGAGGGAATATGTGTTTCGTATTTTTCCTGAAGAAGAAACAGTTGGATTGCTCACAGACCTTCTAAACCGTTGATTACGAAATATCAAAAGTGCAAATAAGTATAAGTCAGAAGTTCCTAAAGGATATGGAGAATTGCAACGAAACTTCGTGAGGAACAATTTGCAAAACAATAAACGAAACGTGTTTTAATTCGTGCGGAAAAACAGTGTTGGGGCCAAGGTCCCCTCTGAAAAAAGTAAATATTACGATAATAGCGCAGGAAGGAGTGGATCGAAGAAAATGAAATTATGTGAAGATATTGTATATATAAAATAAGGCCTTTCGTATTTCTCAAGTGCTTCAAATTTTCTTCAAGTGCTTCAGATTTGCTTCAAATTTGGCACATCAACAGCAAACAGGAAATAAATCGACATGCGTTTTTGTTTATGCGGGAAAACATTGTAAGTGTTAAAGGCGCCTCCTGAAGCACTATAAAATACGCTATGTTTGTGCTTACTGTTGATCTGCCAAATTTGATGGGGACACTTGTGAAGGCCTTAACTTACATATACAGTATCTACACACAATTTCGTTCGCTTCGGTCCACTCCTTCTGCCACTCAACGCCTCGGTCGACCGAACAGTTTTTTTCTCTTCAGGAAAATACGAAACATATATTCTATATCTGTGCACAATTTCAATCATTTCGGTCCACTTCTTTTTTTCTTTGGGGTGTCAAATTTCAAAATTTTGGGTGGGAGCTTTTGCCCCTAAAACGGGTTTTCCGCAGAAATTTAAAAAATATATTCGTTTATTTTTTTGCGTATTGTCCTTACACAAACTTTCATTGTAATTCTTCATGTTCTTTAGACACATCTGACATAGTCTTATTAGCACTTTTGATATTTCATGATGAAAGGTGTGGAGGGGTCCGTGTCAGGGTTGTAAAAAATAGTATCTTTTTAAAAAGAACATAATTTGTTTAAAACATGAAAAAGGTGTTCAAAATGTTTTAAACATGTTTTAAAATGCACACACACAAAACATGTTTTAAACATTTTGAACAGTTTAAAACATGATTTTAAACATATTTCAAAATCATGTAATAACGTATTTATTGACTTTTTTGCTCTTGCAACTGATCTTTTCATTTATTAAATTTTTATACTGGTTAAGACTACACTGTGTGGATACAGACTATTTCAGTATAGATTAATAATTCTCAACTTATTTCATATCATCACCCCTTTTTATTACACTCTCTTGCCAGTGACTCTCATACATAAGCACTTTCTTGGTTGTAATAAGCTTTTAAGATAGATTTTAAATCTATCTACTATGGAGATTTCACACATTCTATCAATATACATGGCAAAACAAAAGTCCTTGCCATCCTTGTGCATTGAGAACGGGTTGAGGGAGAATGATGAAACTTGGAAGTGCTCTGACACATCAAATGGTGTTATGACGCATCACGGTGGACATCTTTGCTTGACGTTCGAAATTTCAAATGCAAAGGGAGTCATGTTACATGTTTTAAGGCTAGAATTTTGCAAGAAATACAGTTGTGTGGTTAATTTAGCCCCAAAGCAAGTCATTTCGGAGTTCTCATTTCTGAAAGTTATCCTTTACGGGCTAAACTCGCGTTTCGTGGAGATTGGTGAGATTTTCGTTGCAAAATTTGATTATTATTTCAGAACACTGATGCCAATAAAATTATTTTAAAATAATAAATTTTCGAAAAGTAATGTTTGAAGCACACTTCATGTTGTGCTAACTTTAGAATATTTTCTGCAAGCCTATGTAATTGGTTGTTTTATGAGTCAATAATTTATTGAAGAAAAGTAATATTTGGGGCGTTCAGAGCACAATGGATCCAAATCGATTTTCAATAAAATTCAGTTTTGTTCAGCAAATGAATTCTATTTCAAAACGTAATATCTTCGCAGTCAGGAGTCCAAAACAAAATGTAACTAAAACCACGTGAAAGGACGTGGGATAGTTTCATATGACAGCCGCTAGATAGGGGCGTCAGTGGGACGGGAGGGCAGCCGCCACCATCCCCACCCTGAATTTCAGATTTTGGGGTAGTAAGGCAGTTTTTTAGAAATCTTTTGATAACCAAAGTCCAACAGAAAATCTTGAGGTCCTTACACCGAATAAATACGGAGAACATACAGATAATTAAAACTGGAAAGTTGCTTAGGCTCAATTTCCAGAATTTTAAGCAGGCCCGAAGCTCGTAAGTAGAGTCACCTTTGAAATCCTTGGGCCAAAACGTATACAAGAGAGCAATATAGGCGTATAGCTCCTTATGGCTAATGGAAATGGATTACAACTGATCAAAATCCGTATTTATTCGGTGTAAGGACTTAAAATTTTTTATGTTGGACTTTACTCAGCAAAAGGTTTCCAAATTTGCATTAATGCCCTCAAAATCTTAAATTCAGGATAGAGGGCCTGCATTTATTTAACGCAATTATGCATCATGGACTATGACATTCGGAACTTGACTTGTTAATCATTTCTACGCTGCAGTGTACACAATATAATGTTAATATCTTAAATTTATGAGCGGGGGGAAATTAGCCCACCACCACCACCATCAACGCCCTTGTCTAGTAGTTGTTCTATGAAACTCTAGTCCACACCCTTTCACATGGTTTTTGTTTCATTTATTTCGTACCCTTGGCTACAAAGATACTACGTTTGCTGGACAAAAGTGGATCTTTCTGAAAATGGACTTGGATCCCTTGTGCTCTAAACGCCCAATATTTAAAAATATTTTATAAAAACTGAGTTGGAGCCAAATTTATCCTGCAACCCAAGTTTGTTCGAAACGCATAAAATTAGTTTGTTTAGTTTGATTGATTACAGTCTTTTATCAGCAGCAAGGTTGTATGAGACAGGGTTTTCTTGTTTAAAGTGGGATCCAAATCAGTAATTTTGAAATTTTACGTAGAATCGCAGTGAAAATCTATGTAACAAATGCCGACGTCCCTTGCTTTTACCCTCAAAATTTAATGTTAAAAAACCGAAAATTGTGCCTTGTAGCGTGGTGCATGCATACAGACAGACAAATTGAAATCAAATTGTTCCAGACACTGACGTTCGGCAATAATATTACATAAAGTATCACCCTTTAATACCTAGGTAATAAGTTACGCAGGCGACTGCCATACCTTTCGCTTTCTCGTCTGGTCCCTTCATACAAGCTATGCCAAGGTGTAAAGTTTTGAAGAAAATTTGGAACTGGGGTGGGGAAGAGGGACAAAATAAAGTTTTCATAATGAAAAACATTTTGTTGATACAAAATTAATTCTTGCCTGAAGTTCCCAGTTGCACGTCAACCACATCATTGACGTTAGAATCATCAGAAACAATTTTCGGATCAACACTTTTACCATTTGTTTGGGTTTCCAGTTTTTTTCATAGCAATGCATTTTTCATAATGATACTTCATTCTTTAAACTAAACCAACCATTTCTTTCTTACATTTTTTGCAACGAGCTCGTATGGTCGTTTTCTTATGTGATGGAGTTTGAGTTACTCTAATAAATTTGCTCCAAATCATGTCCTGTCCTTTTTTCTTCCCGTAAAACTCATGTTAAACTATTCCAAGCTGTACGGAGATTGAGAACCAATATGTACCGTATCAACGAATGCTTGCGATATTTTAATTTCTGAACCGCAATTTAACAAATATCCTTTTCTTTGTTTTCTGAATACAACACAAATTTGTTTCCATGATAATTATTTTATTTATTTTTTAATATCATTTCTACAAATAATCCAACCTTTGACTACGACACTTTGTAACAATTTTACTGAGAAGCATTTATACAATAAAATATACGTTAAAATAAGGGGAGAAAAGAGACAAAATAAATTGTAGATCACCACATTGACCTGTTGTGACCACGGGAAATCAAAACATTTACATGGAAACAAAATAGTCTTCTGAATGGGGAGCACTTTTTGACAATTTTCTTTCTCCGGTAGATTTTTTTTTTTTACAAAAATAACATAAAATAAAAATAAACATATGTTTAAAACCAGTCTTTAAAATGCACGTGTTTCAAACAAAATGTTTAAAACGTATACAAAATTTGTTTTTAACAAAAATCAATTGTCTGAAACAAGTTTTAATTATTTGTTTTAAACATTTTGTTTTAAACAAAACAACCCTGGTCCGTGTCCCACCAAACCGTTTTTCCCAGAAAAATACGAAACACGTATTCCCACATTTTACGTCTACAATATCTGTGCATAATTTCGTTCACTTCGGGATACTTGTTTTTGTTTTTCGAGAGTCAACTTTCAAAATTTTGGGTGGGAACTTTTGCCCCCTTAAACCGTTTTTCCGCAGAAAATAAAAAGCGCATATTCGTTTATTTCATGTGTATTATCTACCTGCCAAATTTTATCAAAATTGGAGTGTTACACGTGGGAAGTGTTACTTGTGAGTAGTGTTATTAGTGATGATATGACTGCAAACGTGAAATAAAAGCAAGGATGGAATGGTGAAAGATGGCTTTAGAATGAAGAAAATACTATTTTATGGGACAGTGCATAAAGAGCTGAAAAAAGACTCATAAAATGCTGCGTGTACTATGTTTTACTGTATTGTATAGGGCAGAAACATTAGGCAAAAATGTTGAAAAACAATTGAAGGCTTTCGAAATATGGGTGTGGAGAAGAATTGAGAGATTTAGCCGGGTCGAGAATAAAACGAATGTGAGGGTGTTAGAAATGGTAGGAAAAATAATATTATGAAGGGGAAGATAAACCGGTTGGGATATTGGTTAAGAATGAACTTATTATGAGGGACGTGCTAGACGGTATGGCGGCAGGAAAGACAGGGACGGGACGAATTAGGCTATATCGAAACTGAATTAAGCTATGGGCTATATCAAAACAGAAAAATCATATGTGAAGATGAAGAATTTAACAGAATATCTTGGAGCATGGCAGCTTCTAAGCTGCGGCAAGTGACCCGCTAATAATGTCGAAATGCTTCTGATGATAATGATGCTGATGATGCAGAGTAGAAACAGAAAGATCCACTTTAGTGATATTTCTAATAAGAATCACAATGCAAATTTCTACAGGCTGTCAAAATGTCTCGTCCTAAAGGTTGTAGAGAGCTATGTGTTACTCTGCGAGGGGAAATTATAGGTCGAGTAACAATGGGACAAACTGTCATTCAGATAGCTAGGGATATGGGTTGTGACGAGAAAACAGTGAAAAAATTGATTTAGCGGTATGAAGAAGGTGGTGAATATTTCACATCTCGACCAAGAAGTTGGAGGCTAATAATAATAATAATCTCAGGAATTTATATTTATTTTCCAGCAAGACTTTTGCATATCCTCCTAGTGCAGTATTATTTTTAAATGGTCATTATAAAATTGTCAAGCTAAATTTTAAAGAGTCATTATAAGTGGTGCTTTATTCATTTCACAATTCATTTCTACCAGTAGCTTTCGCACCCTTACTCGCTCTTCACGCGTACCCAGGAGGAAGCTGCGCGCCCCCTGCTTGTTAACCACTGGTTCCCATTGAGGCATTCTGACTGTCTGTTAAAAGTTTTCATTCTGACTACTATCAGTAAACTGGATTCTTTTGTTTCTACTGCGCACGTACTAATGACTTTCAATGAAAGATCATGAATAATTCTGATAATTTATATAGTATTTATGGACGAATATGTAATAGAACCTATATCAATAACATACATCATTCCTCAAAGTAACAAATACGGTGAACATAAACATACGATCAATTGACATATTACATAAGGGTGAAATAGGCTTAAAGTTCAGACACTACAAAATACCTTTCATTTGCTCTCCTGCTGGTCTAGTGGCTAGCACATGTGCCTTTGGTGTACGGGGTCTCGGGTTCGATTCACGCTGGGAGAAAATTTGGAATTTTAACTGTCTTCAATGTTCTTGTGTTCGTGACCCTGTCGTTCAAGGTTACTGGAAATAACTAAAATGTGTATACCGAGTAGAAAATAGAGACAAGCTACTGAGATACGTTCGGTGAATCAGATATCTTAAAGAAAAGAAAAAAGTGGTCTAAACCGCTTGCACGGAGATCACTCTTAAAGGTTAGTTAGAGTTCCATCAAAGTAAGATTTTTCTTTTACCTGTTTTCAAAGTTTATCTTTGTTTTTCTATCGGATTCGATTAAATAGAACTTCGAATAGAGACCATATGGAATTCATTTATTGACTAAGCCAGAAATTCTGATAAAGATACGACTCTGATTTTATTATTATTATTATTATTATTATTATTATTATTATTATTATTATTATTATTATTATTATTGTTGTTGTTGTTGTTGTTATTATTATTGTTAAGTTTAAGTTTGTTATTGTATTATTAAGTTTAAAATGAGGCCATGATCATTTACGTAAACTAAATGATAATTTATTTGATAATATTCACTAGTCCACCATACATTTGCGAGATTTTGCTTTTGGAAATGAAGTGTATACAACATTGTAACATAAAATATTACAATAAAATATATTATTAAAAATATTGATTAAGCAATTGGAGTTAAACATGCCTTTCCTGTAAGGATTATATAGAGAGAGGATTTACTTTAAAGTGTAAGCCCCACGAATATTCGGGTTTTAATCCGATTAGAAATCCATAACTTACACGATAATATTTACTTCATTACTTCTATAATTGTTTATTTTTTACGTATTATAATTCATTTTAAGTTATAATTTTGCCATTTCAAAAGGTGGAACGAGAAATGAATGTACTATTCTATTTGTTAAGAAAACCTTTGAAACAGTGATGATTTCACAGGGTGACCAGAGGGAAAACTTGAGACACTGACGACAGAAAAAAATTTCCCCCTTCGCGGCCCTTTCTTCGATCATGCTCAAAGTGGACTAATAGTGTTTTAGCTATTTTCCGTCCTTCATATATTGACAATCCCCCAAGAAGAATCTAAAATCACCAATGCTTATAAATAGTTTTTCATTATAAATCAAAGGATAATAATGAAATATTGAACATACTTAATATTTTGCTTTCAGCTATGGATTTTAGATTTGCAATTCATATAATGTTCCGTTCTAATCAAATTTGAAAGAAAAGTAGCTGCCAAAGACTTATTCAAAGAAATGTTCTCAGTCCTCTGATGAAAATTGGAACACACCTTAAAAGAACGAATACCTTTTACAGGGTTTGAACACATAAACTTCTGATTAATAGACTATTCACTCAAACCGCTTAACCATTTCACATGACTTTAGAGCGCCTTTTTTGACTTTTGTCTAAAGTGGTTTTCTGCTCCACACTCGCTTTTGTTTATGTCGGTACAACTGTGAGTTTGTGATGGTTATTTGGACGTTACAAGTCGTGCATTGTATAAAAGTCTTTTTCGTATAAATTATATCTGATTTTACGTCCTAATAACTTATATACAACAGGTTGAATCTGTGAAATGATTTGGGTTGGAGTGATCATATATGTTTTCATAGTTAGGAGTCTGGATATGCAAACCTTCTTAACGTGGGGACATACATATGTGAAATTTGGTACGAGTATAATAGACGCACTGTATTTGATTCAAAATAAAGGAGTTTAGTATTTTGTTTTTAAAAATCTATAATTTTGAAAATTTAGTGAATAGAATGGTATAATACAATCCAAGTTCTCAATTATATATTCCTGTTGTTTGTCAATTAATTTGACTATTAACAAGCAACTGTTTTGATCGAACTGAAAAGGCTCTTTCTTCAGGCAAGCCAGAAGAAGTAACGCTTTAGATGAGTGGTTAGAGTTGTGCTTTTCTAATCCCGCAGTTTGGGCTCCATTCTCCTCCGAGATCTTTGTACTTTTTATTATGTTTCATTTATAAGACTGAGCTGCAGTTGGATGCTGCTAAATGAAAGATAATATCCAGTGGATAAATTTAGTGATGATGTAATTCTGAAAATAAAGGAAGAAAAATGAATATAGAAAATCAGTTACAGAGTTAATTCTGTTAATGGTTCTATATTTGATACTATCCATTAAGTCGGTGCATTTTTAAATTGTTGTTTATTGACACTATATTTTCCCTCTTTCTCTTTGTGTCTCAATGTATAAATTTTAACAAATATTATACAAATCACCTTAGTTATTTTTGCAGCCTAACGGAAATACGTTGATGCGGATAAGTCCTCCAGCTCGTCACAGTGTTATCGAATTTCGCATTTTTAATATTTACAAATAAATTACCAATAGTTAGCATTTTCAAAAATCATTTAATGAATAATGAAATCAACAATTCCTTCTTTCGAAGTCGTATTACGTATCAATCAGTGATACCGGAACCTAGAAGCTCACGCTCTGTTAGACCAACAAAATTTTCATTGGGGGTTGGGTTCTCCCCCAAATGATTCATCCATATTTTTAATTGATTTGGAGGTATAACTACTGTTAATAGTTTCAAAACTCAGCGCAAAGATTTGAGTTAGTTAAAAAAAAATAACCTACTACATATACCACATAATCTATCCGTATTTTATTTGATACACGGATATGTACAATTATTTGAACTAAGTAAACTTGTTTATATAATCCCTCATTAGAGTTAATTATAAGATTAACTAAGTCCCTCGACTATTATCTACTCATCGGCGCCTTTGGTATCCGTATATTTTTTCAAGTGGCTGTGTATAATTTTACGTGTGTATCATACAAACAAGAATTATTGTGAGTACAAGTATCCAAAGACTCCCTGTTGTCATTTCGTCAGCCAGCGTTTCGCTCCACTCCTGTACAAAAACACTCTTTACGATTTGTTCTTTTAACAGGTGGGGACAATTTTATGCTGTTGTACTAGCTACTCTACCAGGCGTAATAATCTCGGAGCAAGCGTTAGTTGGGTTGCCTATCTCACGTATTTTATACCTCAAGAATTTCTGTGGCTCACTGTACACAGGAGATGTGGTTAGAGGTAAAAGTGGATCTGAAAATGTAAGCGGGCGCATAACGTCACGCCGTTCCCCCTATCTTTGCTAATTATATTCTTTTCGGAAGTGTAGGAACTCCTTAGATATTTTTAGAAGTAGAGAAATGACGTCCCCTCTCGTTCCCTTTCACTTTTACCCCTGGATATGGCGCGTTATTTATTGTTGTTTATTGTGTACCTAATGTAAACTTCCAGGTTTTTTGTGTCATAAACTTGATGATTGAAAAATAGAAATAAAACTAAAAGTATTAATAACTTACTTCTCCGTTTACTTCTTTCGAGAGGCACTCCTTCGTAACATCGTTTATATCCTTCAACCCCGCAACACACGTAGCCAAATACACAATCTCTATGCTCTTCACAAAGGTAGTTGAATATGGAAGTTCCTTGAGGGTGAATTGGACAGACGCGTCTTCTCTTTCCTGAAATTAAAGATATATATATATATATATATATATATATATATATATATATATATATATATATATATATATATATATATATATATATATATATACTAGCTAGACCTGCGCTGTCTATTCAGCGCATCGTTCCGTTATGACCATGAATCTTCCCACTGTGCATTTCTCCTTACTCACAGAAGTAAAGAAAGAAGACTCACAAAGAAAGTGAGCTGCAAATTTGTAGAAGTAATACGATATCAAGTGGAAATATTTTTTCTAATGAATCCATATCCGTCCAAGTACGCCTCATTGTGTCTCTTGAGGCCTTTGAAGTTGCCAACATGCAATAGGTTTTGCCATTCAGATTTAAGCAAAGCACCTGAAATGTCCGTCAACCAGCCATACGTTACTTCTCTACTGGTTGCCTAACACCGTAGTTTCTGCCTGCAACAATGTTAATCTTATGCGCTTAAAACAGCCCCTAAAATGTTGAATAGAACAATAACGACACCATTTTTGAAAATTTGAATGACAACTGCAAAATCTACACAAAATTTGGAATCGATGAGTGAAAACGGCACGTTTCTAGCAGTTCTAGTTTCCGAGGTCTCATTGTCGAAAGAATTGTCCACAAACATATAGTTTAAAAGGACAACAAAGATGGCAGCACAATTCATTTTCGTTTATTTTGGAGAAGGCTTATTAAAATACAAAGGCTTTGAACAATAATTTAAAAAAATAAACTTTATAAAAAAGATCTATTTAAATAATTTATTTAAAGTAGACATACTTTAAAATATTTGTCTTTGTTAAACGTGAAATCACAAATAACCGTAAATCAAAGGTTTGAAATCAAAAGTTAGAGGTTGAAGCTCAGGCGTTTTTACGCATCAGATACTTCCGATCGATTGCTTAATCGATCAATCAGCTGTGACGTACCAGACGTCAGAACAGCTGCTTTTTGGAAATACCTTCCTGCTCCTCATCCTCGGCTTTCTTTCCTCGTCATTCTGTCGAGTTCCGTTCGTCAGACTCATCCAGCCAAGGACGTACGGTACTACAGGTCTGACTGGAAGCTAGCTGCACCTGGACTACTATCCAAACGGGTAGTCCTACCTTTCATCAAACATCACATTTCATCAAGCCATTAGCAGACATCGACGCACACACACTTTGGGCAGTGGCCCACGGACAGATTTTCCATGGCGGACCCGCGCACAGTCTCTGGCTACAAAGGGAAAGGTACACATGCAGGTCTTCCTCCACTGGTAACCGGCCCATCGGGGAATAACACGAAAGTGCGACCACGCAAGGACCAATCATCGGCCAGCTCCAGCAAAGCGAAGGGTCAAAAACGCCATGATTCTGCAGAGTCCATTGCCTCAGCCGTTTCAAACGCTTCCATCCGCTCCAGATCGCCTCCAGCGTCCGACAAACATACCACCTATGCCGACAGAGTACAGCACTCTCCACCGTCCAAGAAGCATCACATGGATTCTACTACGGCTTCCGAATCTGACCAGATGGATGTAGGAACCTCCAACTCTGATGACGGCTCACCTCCAATTCACTCCATGCTGCTTACAGACTACGATCCTAAGTTCAGCAATGCTAAGATGGTAGCGATCCAGTTACGCAAATATCTGCCACGTGCTACGATCTCTCAAATAGTACACACCAGAAATTGGATAATCCTCAAGACTAGTGATTCTACACTCCTCAGCACTATCAAGAACAAAGTGCCAATTGACATCTTTGGGAAGAACGCACAGCTTCAGTCTCTTACCTCTTCAAGGCGCAAGCAACCTCCACCACCAAGACGTCCACCGATGCTCTCCGTCGTCATCCGTGGGGTTGATCCTTCCTACACAGATGAAGAAATTGAAGACGAGCTCAAGTATGAAGGACACACCATCCACAAGGTGCTAAGGATTCGAAACGATCGAGGTCCTACATATATGGTTCGAGTACTTTCTCCACATCAAGCCACCATCGATGAGCTGTTAGGACACGGTGCCTCTATCTACAATCACATCCATCGAGTCGAGCCTTCTAGATCTTCAGCTCCTATGCCGATTCGATGCGAACGTTGCCAGACCTATAACTCTCATCTCACCAGTGATTGTAAGAATCCAATTAAATGTGGTTACTGTGCTGGTCATCATAACACTCGCACTTGCACCAATCTCCAACAGCCACCGCAATGCGCCACCTGTAACGAACAACACCCGACGTATAGCTATAAGTGCAAGGCAAAACCGGAACCAGCTCAAGAACATCCTGAACTCATAGTTCCTTTGCGACCTCCGGCACAGGCCACTGACACACCTCATCCGCTTGAATCACCAGTTACCCTTGATCAACTTCTCACTTTCATAACACTTTTGCTACAGAACATACATCCATTCATCCGACCACACATACTACAACAAATCATCCATGCAGCCAAAACGACGTTTCATATCACCTTCACAGCTACGTACTCTGTCAACACCGTTCACTTTCATAAATCACAAAATATATCGAACCCATAACCTCATCATGGCTTTGGTTTTTCTGTTTCTAAACATTCGTTCTTTGCCGAAAAACAAACTTCTCTTTGAACAACTTCTTCTTGAAGAACACGTAACGGCTTTCTTGCTAAATGAAACCTTTTTAACGCAGTCTCGCTGTTGTCGCATCCCGCGCTATACGATGCTTCAAGCCGAAAATCCCTCGCCGGCTCTTCGTGCCAACGGGGGTGTTGCCATTGGATTTTCTCCCAACTTACCATATCGTCAACATCACTATCTGACTGCACCGTTGCCGGAGTATTTGCTTACCACAATTTACTTTAAAAACGTGATCATTACCCTAGCCACTATCTATATACGACCAGGTCATCCACTTCCGTCTCAATTTATACAATATATCTCAGATACTTACAAAACATACCTTATCATGGCAGACTTCAATATGCACAGCCGCTCACTTCACGACAAAACTACCTTTCACAATTTCATCACGACCCACACTACAGGTATTGTATTAGATCTGCCGAAAGCCACTCGCCCAATTTCGAATACAACACCGGACATTGTCATTGCATCTTCTAATATCATCTCACATTGTACAGTTGAAATTCTAGACACTCTAGGCAGTGATCATGCTCCAATTAAAGTCATTTACAACCCATTCGCAGTCCGTAACTCTCATTCTCTTGTACCGCCTCGTACTAGCTTTAGGTACGACAAAGCTAACTGGGAAGAGTACCGTAATCACATTACTCAATGCACCATTCATCTCACCGAGCCCACCTCTGAAGAGACCTTATACACCACTATTGACACTATTACAACTACCATACAAGAAGCCAGCTCGTTATATATACCCACTACTACAGCTAAGCCATACCATCCTACCCTACCACCCCAATACCTTACGTTGATTCGACGTTCACGCCAGTTTTATAGAGAATTTCTACGCACCCGAAATCCAGACGCACTGAGACACCACAGGCAACTCCAACGCACGGTGAAAAATTATATCAAAGCCTATAAACTACGATGTTGGGTGAAAACATGTAACTCTCTTTCCGACGTATCACACCCTAATAAATATTGGACTCGTTTCAATGCGTTGTGTGGCAAATTCTCCAAAACTCCGTATCCAGTCTTAACCGCCAACAATGCTCTCTCGACAGACAAAGACAAAGCTGACGCCTTTGCCAACCACTTACAACAGATTTTCACTCCAACTACGCTAGATCACGCCCCACACGCTGCAGATACTCTCAACCTATCATCACCTCTCCTTCAACCGAACATTCACCATGTCTTATCCCAAAATGCACCTATCCAGGCCCCTATCACCGTACAGGACATAACTTCCGTCACTCAAAATAAACGCAATACAGCTCCCGGCTTTGACACTATCACTTACCGCCATATTAAAGAATGTCCTATACCATTCCTAGTATTACTGGCTGCTATCTATACCTTTATCTTACGCACTGGATACTATCCTTTGCCCTGGAAAACATCCAAAACGTTAATGTTTCCAAAGCCTAACAAGTCTCCTCAGGATATTACATCATATCGACCTATACAACTGACCTCTGCACTTAGTAAGATCTTTGAACGAATTTTAGTCAAACGATTACATGCTTATCTGAACGACCACAATATCATCCCTTTCACACAAGCTGGCTTTAGACCATCCTTCTCCATAAACGATCAACTTCTCCGACTCACGATTCTTATCACAGAACACTACAATTCAAACCAACCTTCTTGTTTAATTCTCTTTGATTTAGAAAAAGCTTTTGATAAAGTGTGGCATACTGGACTTATCTATAAGCTACTACAACTTCGATTGCCCATAGTATACATTCGACTCATCTATAATTTCATTACTAATCGACTGGCATACACTTCAATTCATGACTGTTTATCTCACCCCATTTTTCTTCTTTCCGGTGTACCACAGGGCTCAGCTTTGTCACCCTTATTGTACCTTCTATATGTCTCAGATATGCCTCGACTACCCGAACGTACTCATTTATTTCAGTACGCCGACGATACGGCATTCCTCACTCTTGCTACCACTATCCAACAGATCAACCTTCTCCTCCAAACCGCAATAGATCGCTTTACATCCTGGTGTACTAGGTGGAGACTTACAATTAATGCGGCCAAAACCCAAGCCATAGTGTTTTTACCGCGTGGACGCTATTCTAGAGTTCATCGAAATCAACGACTGCTCACGTTACACGTTGATCACGTTCCTATCCAACCACGTCGCACAGTTACCTATCTAGGTATAACATACGACAGACACCTAACTTGGACTAAACACCTGGAACATGTCACACTTAAAGCTTACAATCGGCTGAACTTGTTAAAGCGCTTGACAGGTACTACCTGGGGCCTTCGACCGCAAACCATTCTAAATACTTATAAAGTGTTCCTCCGTCCAATATTAACTTATGGCTTTACTGCATGGGTAGCCGCTCCACCTAAATTCTATAATAAGCTGCTAATCCTTGAACGTCACGCTTTTCGCATCGCCTTCCGCATCCGATTACCTAGCCCAACTCAGGATTTATACCGCCTTATTTCATTCCCAACTTTACAATATCACATCGAGAAACTTCGCCTTACCTATATCAGTAAACGCCTACACAGTCAGCATCCCTTACTTCAAGACGCAATGCATCATCTCGCACTCCACCCTACACCACACCGACATCTTCATCCTCCTTTATCGCTACTGTTCACCCTATACCATTATACTTTACCGCCAGAAGATCCCTTATTATTAGTCATTGGAGATTACATTCTTCATGAACATCTTCCTTTCATCCATCCATCTTTCCCTGCACAGTAATTCCTTTTGTGTCTAACTTGGGCTCCCTTCGTCTCTCATTATCGCCTAGAGATGCCCCTAGGCAGAAGATGACTTCATTTGTCTCACTAACAGAACCTATGTGTTGTCTTGTGTAATGCACCTCGCTTCATACCTCATCTCCATTTTACATGTTACATTTTAACAATGACCTTGCATTATCTCTCTCATCATAGTGGCTGCCGTTTTCTCCATGTACCAACATCATTTGTTATTTCGTTATTTTCGCGATCATTAAGTTGTATTACTATATTATTATGTTACATTGTTTTACTGTGTATAAATATGAATATGTTTTATGTGTAAAGATAAATATGTTTCTTCTCCTTTCCTTCCACACCTCATGTTAAGGAACGAAGTTCCTTAAGGCCGACTTTTATAAGATTATGCAAGCGATATGATAATGGAATAAAATAAAATCTCTTAGCTCACCAATCTCTTTCCCATAGCTCTCCTTTCTTCCTTCCCACCACGCACCTCAAAGAGGGCGTAACCCTCTTATAGGTAGCTAGTCACTACGACTAGCTTTGAAAAAAAAAAGCGTTTTTAGGCAGATACTTTTCTAGAGGTTTCGCCTCTGAAGCGCCGCCTATCTAAAACGGTGACGTTTTTTGTAGGAACCTTCCTACTCCTGATCCTGGACTTTTCTCCGCGTTTTTACAGGACACTGTTCATCAGACTTATCTCAGCCAAGGGTGTACAGTGTCACTGCATTAATAGGGGAATTGTCTTACCTGGACTACTATCCAAACGGGTAGTCCCACCTTGAGTGACTTATCCCTCATCATATATACATTAGTCTCGCTAGTCTTTTGTATCTGGGCAGTCGCCCAACGGACGGTCTTTAAAGATGGCGGATTTACGTACCACCTCTGACAAAAGCTGAGAGCAATCGGCATACTTCTCTACCTTCTGTCGTTGACGAACCTCCTGTGTGTCCCACGAAGGTGAGGCCACGGAAGGGATCGTCAAAAGCGCAGACAAGTGCCACAACATCTCGCACAAGCAGAGATTCTCATACTTCCGTTGCATCTGTAGAATCCACGACATCCGTTCGATCCAGATCACCGCAGTCTAAAGACAGCTATGCTGCATGTGTGCAGGATACACCACCAAAGAAAAAACATCATCACGAAGACTCTGGTACTGACACTATGGAAATAGGAGCTTCCGAAACGTCAAATTCACCTGTTCCAACTTTTTCTATATTACTCCGTAATTACGACAGCAACTTTTTCAATGAGAAATTTGTCTCACTCCAACTTCGAAAATATCTACCACGTGCTGCTCTCAAAGAAATAGTTCATGCTGTTTTGGGTATATTCTCAAAACAGCAGACCCTGATGTTTATACCACAATTCGCAACAAGGTCCCAATAGATACTTTCGGAACAAACATCGAAATCACTCGTCTGTCGGATACATCACGCAAACATCCACCTCCACCACGGTGGCCTTCACTTCTCTCTGTGGTTACCCGCGGGGTAGATCCATCATACCCAGACGATGAAATCCATGAGGAATTAAAACTCGATGGCTACTCCATTACTAAAGTACTTAGGATCCATAACGACCGTGGACCCACCTACATGGTCCATATTCTTACTCCCCATCAGGAGACGATTGACGATCTACTCGCTCAGGGCATACATCTATAATCGAAAACACAGAGTTGAAGCATCGCGTTCACTAGCACCATTGCCCATACGCTGCGAGCGCTGTCAGGAATACAATACCCATATGACATCTGAATGTAAAAACAACTACAAGTGAGGCTATTGTGCCGGACCCCATTCAACACGGCTCTGCACCAATTTACACCAGCCAGCGAAGTGCTCGACGTGTCCTGACAACCATCACACTTATAGTTATAAGTGTAAAGCCAAGCCGGAAACAACACCAGCCCATTCCGAACTAGTTGTACCACTACGTACGGCATCCGTTGCCCATTCCACTCCGCCTACCACTGACACTCCTGTCACATTAAATCAATTGATAACCTTTTTCACTCTGGCACTCCAGAATATTCACCCCTTCATACGGCCACACATTTTACAGCAAATTACTCTTGCAGCCAAAACCACATTTCATATCAATTTCACAGCTACGTATTCTGGCAATATAGTACATTTTCATGCATCTCCAACCACTCACCAGTTAATCACTCTTACATCATGGCTTTGAACTTTCTGTATTTGAATATCAGATCATTTTCCACAAACAAACCTCTGTTTGAAACTCTCCTTCTGGAGGAACGTATCACAGTCTTCCTGCTAAATGAAACATTTTCGACAAAAGCAACTCCATGTCGCATACCAGGCTACACTATACTCAGGGCAGATAGTCAAATCCCAGCACAACGAGCAAATGGGGGCGTAGCAATTGGTTTTCCTCCGCATCTCCCCTATCGTCAACATCACTGTTCCATTAATCTGTTACCTGAACATCTCATCACTAGGGATGCACGCGAGACGCGAGACACGAGACGCGAGTGAAAATTTTATGCGAGACGCGAGACGAGACTAAGCCATGCGAGACGAGACTCGGTTAAGTCTCGCACGAGAAGTCTCGCGAGACTTCTCGCAGTCTCGCAACATTTATGAATTACATTTAATTGAATATTTAGTGGTTTTACATTTATTGAGATTTCTAAGTTATTATTATTCGAGGAAATTTATTATTATTCAAGATTGATTTTCAGAATTAAAGCCTTCTTTAGTTTTTAAAAAGGAAAAGCTTTGTAAATTGGAAATTTATTACAGCATCGATTTAGGACTTTATTTTGCGACACAAACACACACACGCGGGTGCGCAGGAATACATGAATTTCTGTTTGGGTCTGAAAAGGGAATAAGACTCCCTATTGCTGGGAAATGTGATATTTCTGTTGTTTCTGTCTTTTTCACATTAATACTAGCGATTAATGTTGGGGGATGGGGGAATCCCCTCTCGTCAATGTTTATCCCCGGCCCGGCTCGCAGAAATAGCATGATATTTTTACATGGAATAAGTATTTTCTTCTATATATTTATCAAAAACATCCCCCTCTAGTTCGGAAGTTTAATTCAAACACTGGTTTGGTAGGATGGCTCTATAGGTTTGGTGGGAGATGGTAGGAATGGCCCTACATCTGTCAGTAATTTTATTTTCTAGATCTGGCAACACTGTATAAGTTGAAAGCGAAAGTTGATAAAATGCGATAATGCAACATTGCTACAAGCGCGAACGAACCGAAAGAATTGGGTCGTATTGTGTTGTAAGGAGTTCTTTTGTTGTCTACAAGCGCTTTTGGTGGTATAAAAACATCTTTATAATGGAAAATCACCCTTCAAGGAAACGACCAAAACGTGTAAATGTTGATAGTGGCGACAATATTTTAGAGGAGCCAAATATCGCTGGAGACCTCTAAGCTGGAAAACAATGTTGGATCCAGCAACAATTTATGCTGGTTTTGCTGTAAATTATGCTATTAATTTGACGAAACTTAATGGTCAGCAATCAAATTCCAGCACAACTTTTCTTTTAATTTGGAGCGGAGGGAACACAAGTTCGGATACCATATTGAACTCTAGGTTTCGTCTCCTTAGGATGTTATGAACATTCATCCCATGGAAAGCAATGGCAAACCACCATGGACTCACCTTGCCAAGGGACTTTTAGGTCAAATACCTGCCTTCGGACATAATATCACATCATCATTCATTAACAGCCATAGAATAACACGTTGCAAAATTTTGACCCAGAATATATGCGAGACTACGAGACTATGCGAGAAAGTCTCGCGCGAGACGCGAGATGAGACAAAATTTTATGTGAGACGCGAGACGAGACTTCACATTTGCGAGACGAGACGAGACGAGACCAACATTTCAGGATGCGAGACGAGACGAGACTTTTCCATTTCTCGTCTCGTCTCGCGTACATCCCTACTCATCACCACTGTATATTTCAAATCTCTCAGCATCCATTTACGTACGTCCTGGTAACCCTCTTCCGACTCAGTTTGTTCAGTATATCTCAAACACATACCGTCACTATATCATAATGGCCGATTTCAATCTCCAAAGTCACTCACATCTGGATCGTGTCACTTTCGAAGCTTTTATAACCACAAGTACAACTGGAATCATACATCCTCTCCCAAAGCCTACTCGACCCATCTCCAACACAACGCCTGACATTATCATCACCTCTGCAAATCTCTCCACCCACAGCCTCCTTCATGTTCTTGATACAATAAGTAGCGATCATGCTGCTGTCCAATTTACGCTTCAACTACAAGCTACTTCATCACCTCGAACGCAAATGCCGTCCTGTACTTGTTACCGCTTCGATAAAGCAAACTGGACCCATTATCACAGTTACTTGACGCACCATACAGCACATCTTACATCACCCACTACCGAAGAGGAACTATATACTACTGTTGATTCTATTACCACTTCCATCCAGGAAGCCAGTAAACTTTATATTCCAACCAGTAAATACACTCCATATCAGCCACGCCTACCACCACAATATCTGAATATGATAACCCACTCACGCCAACTTTTCAGAGATTACCTTTGCACCAGAAACCCCGAATCCTTACATCATCACAAACAATTGCAACGCACAGTGCACAATTACATTAAAGCATATAAATTACGATGCTGGGTCAAAACTTGCAATAGCCTAGCGGACACCAGTCATCCAACAAGATACTGGAAAAGATTCAACGCTTTATGCGGCAAGTCCAGCAACACTCCGTACCCCATACTGATTGGGAACTCCGCTACTCCCACAGATACAGACACAGCAAATGCTTTTGCCGATCATCTTCAGACAATCTTCATACCTCCACCCTCTGAAGGCCGGCCACACATAGCTGATCGAATAAACTCATCAACCCCCTTCTAACAACCTAGTCATCTACATGTACTCATCCAAAATCAACAAATCACCGCACCCATAAAAGTCACAGAGCTTAGCGATACCATACGGTACAAACGAAATACAGCTCCAGGGTTAGATAACATCACATATTGCCAAATCCGAGAGTGTCCTTCTACCTTGCTACTTCTTCTTGCAAATATTTTCACCTTCATCCTGCGTACTGGATACTTTCCTATGTCTTGGAAGACTTCAAAAACTCTTATGTTCCCAAAGCCGCATAAACCACCTCACGAAATCTCTTCCTACAGACCGATTCAACTAACAACAACATTCAGCAAGATACTTGAACGTATTCTAGTAAAACGTCTCCATAGTTACCTCACTCGCAGAAACATCCTACCTCTCACCCAAGCAGGATTCAGCCCTTCGTTTTCTATACATGATCAGGTTTTACGCCTCACCAGCCTAATCAGCACACACTATAATTCAGTGAATCCATCATGTTTGGTTCTTTTCGATTTGGAAAAAGCTTTTGACAAAGTGTGGCATCTCGGACTAATTCATAAACTCATTAGACTTCAGCTACCAGCCGAATACATACGTCTCATCTTTAATTTTCTCTTTGGCCGCCTTACGTATGTTGCCATTCGCAATAGCCTGTCTCATCCGATTTTCTTATTATCAGGAGTCCCGCAAGGTTACGCCCTTTCACCTCTCCTATACATTCTATTTGTAGCTGACATGCCACGCCTCCCAGATCACGTCCACGCCTTTCAGTACGCAGACGACACTGTTTTTCTTGCTCTTGGCACATCTATTCAACGTATCAACCCTATCTTGCAACTCGCCATAAATGACTTCTGACGCTGGTGTAGACACTGGAAACTTACAATTAATGCTACCAAGATACAGGCCATCATATTTCTCCCGAAGAGAAAAACATCTAAAGTACGCAGAAATAGACGTTGTCTCTCTCTCCATGTGGAACAGGTTCCGTTGCAAGCTATCAGGACAGTAACTTACTTAGGCATCACTTTTGATACTCATCTTACATGGATGCAACATCTTAAAGCAATTACGACAAAGGCTTATAATAGACTTAATTTACTAAAGCGTCTCGCCGGTACAACTTGGGGTCTCTCACCGCACACCATTCTAAACACTTACAAGGTCTTTCTTCGCCCTACTTTAACGTATGGTTTTACAGCTTGGATCGCCGCTTCCGACAAATTCTACTATAAGCTACTTGTCCTTGAACGCCATGCTTTCCGCATAGCCTTTCGTATAAAATTGCCTAGCCCAACACAGTGACCTATATACCTGTATCTCTTTTCCAACGTTACAATATCACCTCGAAACCGTCCGACTCAACTACATCCGTAGCCGTTTGAAAACTCACCATCCTCTTCTGTTTGACACAATGCATTACGTAGCACTACATCCCACGCCTTCACGACATGTCCACATTCCATTATCCCTTCTTTTTACGCTATATCATTACACACTTCCACCCGATGACCCCACACTTTTGCTTTTAGATGATTACACTATTCATACTCATCTTCCCCTCATTTTCCCATCATTTCACGCACAGTGATTTCCTTTGTATACTAACTTGGGTTCTCACCGTCTTACATCATAGCCTAGAGTCCACCTAGGCAAGAAGATAACCTCATGTGTCTGTTAACATGTAACCCGTTGTGTTGTCTTGTGCATTGCACCTCACTCCATTCTTCATTTCCATCATCAACTAACTACAGCATTGTATCTTAAACTACATATCGTTTCTATATTTTCTTATTTCACAATTTGCCTCTTTTCCTACATGTTATAGTTCTTTCTTATTATGTATACTATTTCCATCTTGTCATTTTTGTAATTCCTAACACCTAACGAATGTATGTCTTTCATTCATAGAATGTATTCATCACTGTATCAATCTATGTCAACTGTAAACGTTCCTTGTCCAAGCCAAATGTTAAGGAACGCAAAGTTCCTTAAGTCCAGCAATTCAACGAATAAAGATGTGTAATAAAGCACTTAGACCACCTCCCGACCTTTAAACCTCAGTCTTCTCACAGCACTTTCCTAAAACAGGGCGTAACCCTGTAAAAGGTAGCTAGCTTTGGCTAGCATATAAAAAAATGGCTTTTTAGGACTTCCATTGTCTTCATCAATGCCTGAAGTAGCCCCTAGGCGAGAAGATAACGTCATTTGTTAACTAACTTTTCCCTATGTTGTAATGTGATCGTGCACCTCCCGTCATCTATCATTCTCATCTCCAAAGCATAAAAACCTATATAATGACAACTAAGTTGCATCTTAGTTACTCATTCTCTATGTTCAGGCTTAACGTTCATGTACACTATGTAATTACTTTGTCACTTACCCTGCCTGATGTGAAGGCCCGTAAAGGTCCTTAAGTCTTTGATAATTGTAACAATATTTAATAAAGAACTCTGAGACCCTAGCAAAGTCACCCATCTCCTATTTCCATACTTCAGTTCCCTAAGAGAGGGCGTAACCCTCTAACAGGATTCTAGCCGGAACGGCTAGTCACTTACAAAAAAGCGTTGTATTCTTGTTTCATATTTCTAATAGCCTCCATGCAATATTCCCTTTATGTTATTCTTATTCTTATTCTTATTATTGTTATTAGGTTTATGTGTCACCTGTTTCAACTTATCTCTACTGTATATATGTTAATTACTTAAAATAATGAATGAATAAATAAAATCCACTTAGACCAAGCACAATTTTTGTAGACTCTACATCCCCAGTCCAACATTTTCCCGAAGAAAGAGCGCAACCCTTTAAACGGGTAGAAGACAAAACAAAAACGTTTTGTTGCTATTGTAGCATTTTAATAGATAGACTAGCTGAACCTGCGCTGTCTACTCAGTGCATCCTTCTGCTATGTCCATGAATCTCCTTCCCACCATGAATCTCCTTCCCACACAAGTAAAGGATAGGAGACTTAGAAAGAAAGTTAATTGCTATGTATAGATGTTGGAGTAAGTTTGTAGCAAATTTGTAGAAGTAGCACGATATCAAGTGGAAATATATTTTTCTAATAAATCTATATCCGTCCGAGTACGCCTCATTGCGTCTCTTGAGGCCTTTGAAGTTGTCAACATGCAATAGGTTTTGCCATTCAGATTCAGCGCCTGCAACATCCGTCAACCAGCCATACGCAACTTCTGTACTGGTAGCCTAACACCGTAGTTTCGGCCTGCAACAATATTAATCTTATGGGCACAAAACGGTCGCTAAAATATTCAATATAACAATAACGGCACGGTTTTTGAAAATTTGAATGAGAACTGAACAATCTACACAAAATTTGGAATAGACCAGTGAAAACAGCAAGTTTCTAGCACTTGTAGTTTCCGAGATTTCATTGTCGAAAGAATTGACCACAAACATATAAACGCCCTCAACACATAGTTTAAAAGAACTCGGAAGATGGAAGCACAATTCATATGTATTGATTTTAGAGAAGGCTTATTAAAATACAAAGGCTTTGAACAATAATTTTACATCATAAACTTTATTAAAAAGATACAGTTAACTAATTTAGACTATTTAAAGTACACATACTTAAAATGTTTGTCTCTGTTAAACGGGAAATCACACATAACCATAAATGAAAGATTTGAAAGCTAAAGTTATAGATTGGAGCTCAGCCGCTTTTAATTGCACACTCACGCAGGTCATTGTTACTAGCGCACATGACAACATTCCCACTTAACACGGTAAAACATATCAGCCCGTTTTGCCTCCGCAATATTTGCACTTAGTAAGAAAATCTCGGCATTATTATAGACAATATGAGCGCACTCATAATCCTGAATATCTAACACAGGCACGTAGATGGCAAAGAACTGTGCACAATTATATTGTCGCCCATAAACGCTTGACGTGGCACAAAACATGCAGTCAGTTGAATGAAGAAACTCATCCCACACGATATTGGAAAAAGTTTCATCAGTTGACTGGACAGCAAACAACAACAAGATATCCACTGTTCCGAAACAACGATCCTTTGCATTCAGATCAGGATAAAGCCGACGCATTTGCCTCTCATTTACAAACTGTGTTCACTCCGCCCGTCGGTCAACATGACGATAGTCCCAGATTATCAGAAACTACCATCGCTCAATTATTACAGCCATCAACTACTCACACCTTAGATGAGAATCAACCGTTAACATTTTCTATCACCCATGACGAAATACAGACGAGTATCAAAGGGAAACGCAACATAGCGCCTGGTTTTGATAAAATTTCCTACCGACTTATCAAAGAATGCTCAGTAAAGTTTTTTATTCTTCTCGCAGCTATTTATACTTTTATTCTCCGTACGGGATATTACCCAGTTGAATGGAAAGTCTCTAAAGTTTGTATGTTTCTAAAATCGAACAAGCCACCACATTCTGTCAGTTCGTATAGGCCAATACAACTGACTGCAACACTGGGGAAAGTATTGGAAAAGATTCTTGTAAAACGCTTACATCAATATCTGCATGATCGTCAACTCCTTCCACTTTTCCAGACCGGTTTTCGACCATCATACAGTATTAATGACCAGTTGCTTCGTTTGACGACCATTCTCGTTAACCAATATAATAGATCGCTCCCATCTTGTTTAATTTTAATGGATCTAGAGAAAGTATTCGATCGAATTTGGCATTATGGTCTATTTTACAAATTGCTTAAATTTGGACTACCACTGACATATGTTAGAGTAATTTTCTCATTCATACTGAATCGAATCGCATATGTATGTATCAACAATACCATCTCCCATCCCATCTTTCCATACACAGGAGTACCTCAAGGGTCCAGCTTGTCTCCTCTTCTATACATTTTGTACGCATCAGACGTACCAGTACCTGCTCCTCCAACTTATTTATTCCAATATGCTGATGATACTGTTTTCCTAACTCTTGGAAGAACTATACAACATATTAATAGAAGCTTACAACTTACAGTTAATCGATTTCTTGCGTGGTGTACGAAATGGAAACTTACTGTAAATGAGGAGAAAACTCAAACACTTGTCATCATACCACCTAAATGCCGCAGTAAAGTTCACCGCAACCCTAATCTGCTTGATATCACTGTTGGAACACACCGATTAAAACCGACTAACTCAGTGACGTATTTAGGAATAACATACGATAACAAACTACAATGGACGGCTCATTTCCAGAAACTTGTGTTTAAACCAAAAAACAGGCTACAATTGCTTCGCAGACTCGTAGGACAGCATTGGGGGCTAAATTCAAGACTGCTTATTAGCACTTATAAAGCGTTCATGCGTAGCATACTTACATTCGGACATATTGCTTGGTCCCCAGCACAGTCTAGATTCTACAATAGGCTCGAAATTATGGAGCGCCATGCAGTGCGCTTAGCATACCGCATCAAATTACCATATCCTAACCAAGAACTATACAATCGAATAGACTTTCCACCACTTGTAGAACATATCTCACTCTTACGTAAACGATACATAGCCAAATGCCTAGAATCTCATAAAGATATTTTTCTGGACACAATATTCATAGACTCAGAGCAGGATTCCACTTTCAAATATTGTCATACACCGTTAAGTATCTTGATCACACTTCACGTAAACAACCTTCCTGTGGATCACTTTCATCGCAGATTCTTTCAACGTCAAATCATTCATCAAGTCATCCCTCATCTTTTTCCATAGCTGCACAGTTCTTCCTCAACAATAATCTGGGCTCCCCATGTCTACATCAGTCTTGAGCCGCCCCAAGACAGAAGCCTAACATGCATTCGTTACTATTAACCATTTCACTGTGTTGTGGCGTATAAGGCACTTTCATCTCATCAATCATGCTAATATATTTATAAGAATTCTAATTATATTCAACATATAATATTATATATCCTTTCAGTTTTTTTCATTATTTTTTCGCTTATTCCTTGTTTATAAATTTCTCATGTTATATCTTTTGCAATGCTCAGTATCTTAATGTTTATTATATGTGTTCATGCATGTTGTTCTATTAAGCGCTTTTGTTAGTACTTGTTTCATTTAGCACGTATAGTTTTCTTTATATCACATTGTACAACTAATATTATTTATGTTTGCACTTGTTTACAGCACATCACATGCCGAGGGAGAGGGCGTAACCCTCTAGTGGCAGTTCCATATGCAAATAATTGATGATTAATACCAATGGAATGAATTTTGCCCTACAAATAAATAAATACTACATAAAAAAATCCCATAAGAAAACCCATTCCTTGTTCAACCTAAAATCTTCCTCTCAAAAAAAAAAAAACCGCTTTTAATTGCTGTTGTAGCATTTTAATACAAGATTAGCTGAACCTACGCTCTATACACAACGCATCATTCTCATATGATCATAAATATCCTTCTCATTCCTCACAATATCTGTACATGATCCTTTACAGACACAAGTGAAAGACGTCTTGATAAAAAAAAATCGGTAAGTCGAATCATAAAGGGGAGATTTTATCATTTTTTTTCTCAATATTTCGCACCATTTACAAGATTTTAGCCTACTACCGGTTGGAATTTCTAAGTCGTTCATGACCAGTGTTTTCTTTCTTCTTGCATGCATTATGTAATAAGCAAATACATTACATACACAATTAATTATATTAGTACGAGTATGGTGTTCATTGGGCACAACACTCGAAACAATAAAGATTCTTCTTACACTGGAGAAATGGTTATCCTTCCTTTTTCATTGTTATTTGGCCATGAAACAAACGCCTGAGACATATGCAACCCCTATATACAACAATGTGGTGTTGAAATTTATAATGCATAGGATATGATGCTTTAGATTTTTTTAAAACATTTCAACGCTTCCAGTGTACCCTTAAAATGTAATAAAGAAATAATGACCATGTTTTTTAAACATTCAATTAGAATTAGACAATCTAAGCAAAATCTCCAATCGATCAGTGAAAACGTCATCTTTCTAGATCCTGTAGTTGCCTAAATCTCATTGTCGAAAGAATTCACCACAACCATATAAACTTTCACAACATATAGTTTAAAAGAACTCGGAAGATGGAAGCACAATTCACGTGCATTGGTTTTAGAGAAGGCTTATTAAAGTACAAAGGCTTTGAACAATAATTTTAAAACACAAACTTTATGAAAAGTGTGTATTTAACTAATTTATTTAAAGTACACATACTCAAAATGTTATGTTTGTCTCTGTTAACGTGATATCACATATGACCGCAAATGAAAGATTTGAAAGCCAAAGTTATAGGTTGAAGCTCAGTCGCTTTTAAGTGTTATTGTAGCATTTTAATAGATAGACTAGCTGAACCTGCGCTCTCTACACAGCGCATCATTCACATATCAGCATGAATCTTGTTATTCCTCACTTCTGTACATGTCCCTTTACAAACGCAAGTGAAAGGCTTCTTGATAAAAATTGGCGAGAGATACCATAAAGGGGAGATTTTTTCGATTACTGTCTCAATATCTCGCACCGTTTGCAAGACTTGAGCCTACTTCCAGCTGGAGTTTTTAATTCATGTATGATCAGTGCTTTCTTTCTTCTTGCATGCAGTGTATAATAAGCAAATATACTACACACATAATTAATTATAATGTCAGCGATATATGGTGTTCACTCGGCAAAACAATAAAGATTCATCTTAGACTGCAGAAATGGTTATCCCTCCTTTTTCATTATTATTTGGCCATGAAACAAACGCCTGAGACATATGCAACCCATATATACAACCCTGTGTTGTTGGAATGTATAACGCGTAGGACATGATGATTTTGGTTCTTTTTTGTAATTGCAATGCTTCCAGTGTATCCTAAAAAATTAATAAACAAATAACGGCCATGTTTTTTTAAATATTCAATTAGAACTGGACAATCTACGCAAAACTTCCAATCGATTAGTGAAAACGTCATCTTGCTAGAGCCTGTAGTTTCCGAGATCTCATTGCTGAAAGGATTGACCACAAACATATAAACGTCCATAACATATAGTTTAAAAGAACTAGGGAGATGGAAGCACAATTCACGTGCATTGAGTTTAGAGAAAGCTTATTAAAATACAAAGGCTTTGAACAATAATTTTATATCACAAACCTTATGAAAAAGATCTAGATATCTAATTTATTTAAAGTACACATAGTTTAAAATGTTTGTCTCTGTTAAACGTGAAATCACACATAACCGTAAATGAAAGATTTGAAAGTCAAAGTTATAGGTTGGAGCTCAGGCGCTTTTAACGAACTGGCCACCTGGAATCTCTAACCAGGTAAAAAAAAAAAAAAAAAAAAAAAAAAAAATAGGGTATCCGTAGCTGGCGGAGAAAAATAACCAAGTCCCTTAGGTATTCCATCCCTATTGGTTTATTTTAGTCGCGATCTTCTCATATACGGTTGGATTACTTGCCTCTTTGAGGTTGAGAAAACAACCGTCGAATTGATTATAATCCTCTACGGAGGTAAACAGACGTATTTGATTCTAAGTTGAGGACCTTGCTATTTCTTTGGTTTTTCGATTTACTTGATTCTCTTCTCTTCGGAGGCGGAGCTACTGGAAATCAGTTGTGTGCTATTTATCGCTTTATCTTCTAACCGCTTATTATTACTCAATTTTCGACAAGGCAGTACTTCAGGAGTTTCTCTAATGCCGGGCTCTGATCCGCCGGACCGTCGAGTTGAAAGGTATAAACTACCGCCAAATGTTATGGGTCCACCAATAGACCGCCCACGGGCGCGTGCACGTACAGCATCTCATTCATCTACCTCTAGCCTCTCACCAACTCGCGAACCAAACAGAGACCGTTCACGCTCACCTAAAAAGCTTAGATATACTGATGCTTTGCTCAGTCCTCCTAGAACCAGTACAGCCAGCATCCAACTTCAATCTACGCCATCTACTTCAGAAGATACTATGGACATTGTTCCTACTCTAATTTTCACAATTCTCTTTACTAATCTTCCTGCTGAGCTCATGGACATCAAAAAGTTTTATCAAAAACTAATACGTTACTGTTCTAGACTGGATCTCCAACAAATAAACAAGACCTCTAACGGAATCATCCTAAAAACAAAAAAACCCGATCTTTATAAGCATCTCATCTATAAAGTGGGACCAGCAATGTTTGGCGTTAACACGAAAATTCAACTCCTTAAAAGTCCTCATATCAAAACACCACCTCCGCCTCGGCGTACTCCATTACTCTCTGTAGTTATCCGGGGAGTTGATCCTACCTATACCGAACAAGACATACTAGAGGAACTAAAGCAAGATGGGATTCAACCTACTAGAGCTCTCCGTATTAAGAATGCTAATGGCGCTACATACATGGTCAGACTACTAACAGATGATCCAGCACTGGTAGACGATCTTCTAAATAACGGTGTCTACATCTACCGTTGCCACCATCGGGTGGAGCCTTCGCGCACACCCCCGCCTCTCTCACTACGGTGTAAAAATTGCTTAACTTATAATGCGCATCCAACGAACAAATGCATAAATCCTTCCGTCTGCTCCCACTGCAAAGGAGATCATAAAATAAAGGAGTGTCCTAAGCTCAACGAACCCTCCAGATGCAACACTTGCGACGGGGAACATCCAACTTACTCCTACAAGTGTAAGGGCAAACCTAAACCACTTCCAGATAAGCCCGAGACTGTTGTACCTCTACGCATCCATATGTCATCACGTCCGACTAGTACCACAGCGACCACACAAACATCTTACTTACCACCACCTACTGTGGAAAGTATTTTGAAGTTCATCACTATCGTTCTACAAAATGCCTTTCCCTTTCAGCGTGAGGCTACTCTAAATCATGCAACCAAAGCTGCCTTCGATATATTCCAGCTCCACATGGCAGCTACATATTCCGGCCTGTCTACCTACTTCCATTTTCATACAGACACCCATCATGAATAGTACAGGACAGAGAAGGAAGACTATTACATTGCTATTCTGCAATATTCGTTCGCTACCTACCAACCGAGTTCTCCTAGAAACTTTAGCAACTCAGCAAAATGCAGATAGCATCCTTCTTAATGAAACCTTTCTAAAACAATCTGACCGCTTCTATCTTCCACGTTATCATCTCATACGCTCTGATCTGCCACAAAACATCGCACGTGGTGGTGCAGCAATAGCCGTTAAGCATTCTATTCCACGGCGCCATATCATACCACCTAATCCCGGGCAATATCCCGAACACGTCATACAGACGCTCTATTTTCCAGCTACTACTATTACCATCGCCACCATCTATGTTCGATCTACACAGCCACTTCCGTATCGTTTTCTGACGTACTTAGACCTCAACTTTAAAACATACATCTTCTTAGCAGACATCAACTACCATTCTCGTACTGCAGCTCAGAAACAACGCTTTCATGATTTCCTCCAAACTACTCATAGTTCTTTACTGCAACTTCCGCATCCTACTCGTCCGGAAAGCGACACTAGTCCCGACGTGGC
Organism: Thermobia domestica; assembly: GCF_964235325.1. Classification (NCBI taxonomy): domain Eukaryota; kingdom Metazoa; phylum Arthropoda; class Insecta; order Zygentoma; family Lepismatidae; genus Thermobia; species Thermobia domestica. The sequence goes on from NC_137464.1 coordinate 36,603,358, forward strand.
AATCATCTCCAATAATCTGTTACCACTTACTACTATAGATGTCCTTGGTTCCATAGGTAGTGATCATCTCCCAATACTTCTCTCTATAACTCCACGTCTGAAATCCACTGCATCTGCATCACCACGCACACCCAGGTATAACTTTAGCAAAGCTCGGTGGGATCAGTACAGCACTTATATTACTGAAAATCTGCCGGCTCCTGCACCTATTCTCACAACAGTTGCATCTATTGAAACACTCTCACATACTCTGACTGACATAGTCTCTCACGCTACGGGATTCCTCAGTTCCTAAATGTGCCAACAAATTCTCTAGACCAGCACGCGCCCTCGATCTTCTCCGGCGCTCACACGAGTATTTAACAGAGTTTCGTCGCACACATGACCGTCGATTTCTTCTGCATCGTCAATTCCAACGAACGGTACAGAGCTACATAATAGCTCGCAAACGACTAGACTGGCGTGCCTCCTGTAATGCTTTGCGCCAAGAAACAAATCCTACTAAATTCTGGAATACCTTTAAACGTCAAACATTTCAGAAACAGGGCCCACAATACCCCATCATTTGTGCTGGCCAAGTACCAACGACGGATGCAGAAAAGGCAACTGCTTTCGCAACATATCTTGAGGGAGTCTTCCTCCACACACTACACCTTTGTTCACTTGTCCTACAGATACCCATATCTCACACGCTGGTTCTCTCGTGCAGCCATCATTTCAATCTGATTTCCACTACCACCTTGATCCCACAAATCAGCTCACTGCTCCAATAACATCAGATGATATTACAGCTGTTCTTAAATGCCGTCGCAACACAGCTCCGGGGGCAGACTCAATTACATATCGTCAACTGCTTAAGGCACCTGTGGCGTTTCTAGTCTTACTTGCTTCTTTGTATACAACTATTTTATCTACAGGCTATTTTCCAACTAAATGGAAACTTGCTAAAATTGTGGTCTTTCTAAAACCTCGCAAAGATCCAACTGCTGTGTCATCCTACAGACCCATTAGCTGTTTAGCAAGACACTAGAACGCATTATGGTAAAACGGCATACATCACTATCTACAACTCACGAACAAACTACCAACTATTCAAGCTCTGGATTCCGTCCACTCTATAGCACTGCTGACCAATTACTCAAACTTTCTACACTACTAGTCAACCATTTCAATAAGCGTTTACCATCTGTTTTGATCTCATTTGATATTGAACGGGCGTTCGATACTGTTTGGCATGAGGGGTTAATTTATAAACTCAAACGTCTGCTTCCTCACAGCTATGTCCGATTAATAGCCAATTTTCTGCATCACCGCCAGGCTTTCGTTCAGATCAACAGGGCAAAGTCTCACACCTTTCAACTCCGCGCCGGTGTGCCCCAAGGATCTGTTTTATCTCCACTATTATATATTCTTTATGTAGCCGACATGCCTCAACCTCAGCCCCCACTATATGCCTTACAATTTGCTGATGATACCGCTTATGTCGCATTGGGATCTTCTGTGGATCGCATTAATCAACTCCTACAACCAGCTTTGGACAAACTAGTTACATGGTGCCTGAAATGGAAGCTCAAGCTGAATTCAACTAAGACTCAAATGACTCTCTTTGGGCTCAAACGCAATAAGTACTGTAACAGTCGCAACCCGGAACGTCTGCATTTAACCCTTTTTGACTCTCCAATCCCAATTCAAAACAGTCTCAAATATCTGGGTGTAATATTCGACAAACATCTTACTTGGAAGCCTCATCTGAAACAATTAGAAGCTAATATCCGGCGCCGTTTGAACCTTTTACGAAATCTTAAGGGCACCACGTGGGGTCTTAATACAAAACTACTACTGTTCACATATAAAGTATTTGTACGCCCAGCACTCACGTATGGACATCTTGCCTGGTTATCAGCAGCACCAACTTACTATGAGCGTCTGAAAGTTCTCGAAAGACATGCCTTACGTCTGGCCTACTCTCTCGCTTTCAATACTCCCACTGCTCCCACTGCTGAAATATATCGTCGTGCGCAATTTCCAACCATTTTGCCACACCTCCACCATCTACGCCAACGCTACATAGCGACACGAATCCAATTGGCACATCCCATTGTCCATGAGCTCTTAGACCAAGTTCCTGCTGTACCACGCTATGCCTACCCACCACTGGATCATCTCTTAGCAATATACGAAAGTACCGAAGCCATAGATCAGTATAATCCTGACCGCCGTATCTACCACGAAAATTCACATATATATTGCTCATAACCTCCGTACATGTGCTCAAGAAACATTTTAACACAATAGCCAACTCTGACACATTCTCGTCAACTTGATTTTGCTATTATTTCCCTACTTCAATCCACATTATTATATAGCCTGAAATCATTCTCCATGTCCTATAAATCAAAAAGGTTGAAAATATCTCTGGCCACAGAGAAGGTGTTGCCTTCTACGGCCCGCCCATCCATTGGATGGGAATGAAACTCTTGTTAAAAAAAAGCGCTTTTAATTATACAGAATCAAGAAGCCTAACCTCTCGTAGTAGTTAATGTGCCAGCTACGATCAAGTGTTGTAATACGCATTTGGGAGCACAGCACGCATACGATACTTAGAGGGTTGGCGGAAGTTTTCACTTTCGGAGGGCAACTTGCTTTTTGAACCTCATTCATCTTCATCTTTTCTTTCTTTTTCATCTTCGTTTGGGCTTCGGCCCTAGCTTTCATCACGATGACGGACTCTGGTACTACAAACGGTCAAGCGCTCCCTGGTCGACACATAGGACAACCACCTATAATTCCAAATAATCCAAGCACTTCGCGCGAACAAAATACATCCATTGGATTTCGCAGCCGAACACGCCACTTTTCTAGGGAAAGTCAACATCGAGAGATAGGCATCCTTCTACTGAATCCACAGAATCTGCTAAACGTGTTCGATCAAGGTCCTCTAGTACATCAATGGATATCGAGAGCAATCTACAGCATATAAATAAGACTACCGGGCCTATTGATCATGCCTTAACGCGCTCAACTTTTGATCCTGTTTATCATTTTCTACTGACAGATTATGACACTAAATTCACAAATTCCAAAATGATATTTCTACAAATAATCAAATACGTTCCTAGGGTACGGGATACTCTAGTCCAAATCGTTTCTACTAGGAATGGCTACATCTTGAAATTCAAAGATCCAAATTTTGGAATTACCATAAGGAATAAAGCTCCTACGAAATTTTCGGGAAAAGCGCTAAACTCACAAAATTGGCAGATAAGCGCCAGAAGCAGCCTCCACCACCTCGACAACCATCTTTTCTGTCTGTTGTCATTAGAGATGTCTAACCGGAATTCACAGATGCAGAAATACAAGAGGAGCTAGCGCAAGCAGGGATATTAGTCGATAAATGTCTTCGGATTCGAAATAATAATGGTCCTATATATATGGTCCACGTTCTTTGTAAGCGTCGGGATACTATTGATTACTTACTACGATATGGTGCGCCGATCTATAAGAAAATCCACAGAGTTGAACCATCCAAAACTCAAGGACCATTACCAATTCGTTGTGAAAAATGTAACTTTTAGAACGTTCATACTACCGCTAACTGTACTGTACAAATCCTTCTAAATGCGGTTACTGCTCAGGGCTGCACGAAACCAAAGCGTGTCCCAATCTGCAAGGACCGCCGAAATGTAATACTTGCAGTGGGCTTCATCCTACCTACAGTTATCGCTGCAAAGCCAAACCAGCTCCAACTCCTGAGCATCCAAAACTAATGGTACCACTAAAAACGGCCGATAAAGCAACACAACCGACTCAATCCATATTATATCAATTTGGTGTTAAAATATATATTTCCTTTTCAGCGAGCTCATATCTTACACCATATAATCTCTGCCGCAAAATCCATTTTCTACATCAATCTCCACGCAACGTATTCCAACAATTATGTTCATTTTCACATTGGACCTCTGGAAACTGCTGTTTAACACCGTGTATATGTTAGTCGACATCATGGGGATTACTTTTCTATTCGTCAATATTCGATCATTTTCACAACATAAGCTATGGTTCGATTTTTTATTTTTTGCTGCTTTATTTTATTTTTATTTTATTATTTGCTTATTTTTTGTTTAATTATGCTGCTTTATTTTTTGTTTAATTATGCTTTATTTTTTCAAATTATGCTTTATTATGCTTTATTGTTATTTTTAATCAGTGTTTTACATTAATCGTATTTATTACATGTTAAATATTCCAAATATCTTGATCTATTTATTAATATTTTATAAAACCAGTTACTTTCAAATTTCATGAACTTTCTACTTAATGCACTGTAAAGAGATATGCTTTACTCGAGTCAGGTTTTTTTTATCACTTGTTTGCGTCTTAGAGGTGCATATATACAGAAAGGGAAAGTAAAAGATGCCACCAAACAGTACAAAAAGTGTTCAAGTTCAAGAGTTACACATAACAATATAGTGTGGAGTTCTTGTGTACTTTTTGTACATTTCAAATTACACTTCTCTGATTCAGATCGTGTACTAACTATAAAATCTTTAAACGTTACTTCAACTTTTTCTCACAGAACTCCGCAGTTACACTTAGAAGAAAACTATTGTTTATTCATTGTTGGCGGAAAGTTTTCTCCTTCTTTTCCTTTTATATTTTCTCCACTTCAAATGATTACACCGAAAAATTTACGGATATAAAAATAAACTCTTCATTGTTGCATTGTTCTGTTCTCAAAGATTTTGCATTGTAGGTATTGTTTATTAAAAATTCTTAACACACTATGTTAAACTTGTATTTAAACCGAATTTTCCAAGAATTGTGCTATATATTCTGAATTATGCTTTATGCTTTATTTTCTAAAATTATGCTTTATTATGCTTTTAAACTTAGTTGCTTCTGGACCCTTAGATAACCACAACTATGTTCAAGGTACCAACCATACTCTTAAATTGCTGTTATGCTTTTTGTGCTTTTAATGCTTTTGGGTTGCCCTACTGATAAAGAAAAGGCTTATGCTTTTGCCGACTATTTACAAACTATTTTTACTTCTATAACGACAATAAGACCGCACAAAGATCATCCAGTAAAGAAGGTTAATTTTCAATTCCGTCCGCTTGAACCGAATACCTCTCATTCACTTCCAGACAACCACCCACTTACAGCTTCTATCACCACCGACGAAATCATGAAAGTCATAGTCCGGAAGAGAAGCACTGCACCAAGCATAGAAGCGATTACGTATTGTCACATTAAAGAAGGACGGTATATTCTTCTCCACCTATTATCTCTCATATATACCTTTGTGTTCAGAACAGAATTTATTCCATCATATTGGAAAACATCTAAAGTCTTAATGTTTCTCAAATCAGACAAACCTGCCAATAGTACTACTTCTTATCGGCCAATTCAACTTATATCTATTTATAGTAAAATTCTTGAAAGGGTTCTTGTTCAGAGACTTCATCTCCATCTCTCTGCAAAAATTCTCCTTCCGCATCATCAAGCAGGTTTCCGCCCTAACTATTGTATTAGTGACCAACTCTTAAGATTGCTCACTATCATAACAGATCATTACAATTTTTTAAAAATCATCCTGTTTAGTACTGTTTGACCTTGAAAAAGCCTTCGATAAAGTATGGCATCAAGGACTTATTACAAAACTGTTAAATTTCAAACTTCCTCTCCTGTAGATCTCTATCAATAACTCGCTTTCCCACCATATCTTTCTACATTCTGGTGTGCCCCAAGGTTCAGCTCTCACTACCCTGCTTTATCTACTATATGTCGCAGACTTACCGCCACTACCAGATGGCTTACACCTTTTCAGTACGCCGACGATACGGCTTTCCTTGCATTGGGAACAACAGTCCAACAAATTAATCGCTCTCTGCAATCTGCCATAAATTCCTTCGATAGCTGGTGCAACAAATGGCTGTTAAAATCAATCCTGACAAAACACAAACATTGTTCATTCTTCCGCCCAAGAAACGCAGTAAAGTTCAGAAAAATCCAGATCACCTCAACTTAACAGTTCATGACACCCGTCTAAAACCATCCAATTCTGTAAAATATCTTAGCCTTACCATAGACAAACACCTCACCTGGCGCCCTCATTTAAAGACAGTTGCTATTAAAGCCTATAATAGGCTGAATCTTTTACGGCGACTAACTGGCACAACTTGGGGACTCAAATCATCGATCGTCCGAAATACCTATAAAGTTTTTCTGCTGCCAGTATTAACTTATGGGTTTGGAGCTTTGATCAATGCATCTCCCATTTATTATGAAAAGCTAAAAATCCTTGAACGCCACGCATTACGAATCCCATTTCGCTCCCTGGTCTAGGGCGCTCTTGTTCCACATTTCGATTATCTTTTATCTATTTGAAGATATCACATAATTACTGTAAAATTAGCGGTATTTTAATTTCGCCGGGATGAAGACTCTTCATCATGATCTTCCTTAGCCTAAAGGACATAATGGTGGGATGTTAAACTGAAAGATTTCATTTTATTTTGATTTCCCTGTGATTTTTTCCAAAATCTACTTAATTCTATGATCTGCAAAGCTTTTTGATAAAGTCAGCAGATGTTAAGTTGTGGTTATGTGATTTTCCATAATCTAATAGCCAGTGGCGTATTTACAATTTTGTTTCGGGGAGGGCTTTGCTAACTTTCGGGGGGAGGGGGCTTTGCCTGAAAATGTGAAAATTCTGCAACATATTTCATATACTTTACTATAGTAAGTAAGATTTCGGGGGGGCTTAAGCCCGGAATCCCTCCCCCTAAATACGCCACTGCTAATAGCAATACTATATAGCAATGATGAATTTCACCCTGATAGATGTATCTGCCAGTTTATATGAAAGTTTATTAACTCAAAGAAGGAATTATATTGATGATCATTAAATTTCTTGAATTAATGACTGGGTTGGATTAGAGTGTAACATCCCTTTGAAAACCAAGTTTATATAAGACGTGAACATACAGATTAACGTGGGATCCGAACCACATTAGCTCTTATCGAGAATCCAGGTCTCCAACGACGAAGGCGAGTGTGCTAACCATAAGCCATGGGGAACCTCTTGAATCAATGGAGTTTCTTTAATAAGAATATGTGAGTTAATGTAAAAAACATGGGATATATCTTACAATGGTCATGACGAATATAGGATGAAGACAATAGAAAATAAATATTAATAAGTATAAAGTCTGAAGACGCATTTGTTATTATAAGCTTCTGACACTTCACATGTAATTAAAGATATATTGAAAATTCAAGCAAATAGTTTCTGTAGATGAAAACAGTAATATTTTATAAGAAGCTTTCCTTTACGAACATTCATATCTTCAGTCAAAGTTTAGATTTCCCTAATATTTAGTCTCTTCAAGGGATATTTAGATCTTTAGTTCTGATAGTAATCCTATTGCATTTATGTTATTTGTTTTGCATAAAATAATTATAATGTATGATTTCCAGTGTGCCTTGTTTTTTGACAGCAGTAAGATAGAAGGATTGTATTTCCTCTCTAGACTTCTTAGGGAAAAATGGAACAATTTATTCCTATATTAGCATAATTTTATTAAGAGACTTCTTGTTGAGTTGATTTTGAGTTTAACGTCCCGTTCAGCAGCGAGGCTATATGAGACGTGGACCTACTGATTAACGTGGAATCCGAACCATATGAGCTCCCGCCGGGAATCGAACCCGGGTCTCCCACGCCATAGGCGCGTATACTAACCGCCTAGCCACGAAGGAGCTCTAAGAGACTTCTTATTGGTAAATCTTATATTTCACCCGAAACGACACTATGAAGTAAAGGGACAAGTTTACTAGGCTGTTTATAACACGTTGAATAAGTTTTCGATTTATACCGAGTTTTTCTTCTATCAGAAAAGTTTTTGGATATGGCCATAATTACTTCTTTTATTTTCTGTATTTTTTTTTTTCAATTTATTTGTTTACCAGCAGAACGCCCTTTCTTCGCACGAGAAGAATAATTTCATTTTGGACATAAAGGGGCACCGAAACTGCCAGAAATCAACTTAGGAACCCGAAAAACTATGAATTCGAAACTAATGTCGGTCATTTTCAACTATTTTTTACATGTCACTATCCCCCTCTTAGGAGTACTAATAGGGAATGAATTTGGATTTAAACGACATGGGAAGTGTCACTTTTCATCTCAGCGATTCCGAAAATTATGGATTCGAGACTAATATCGATCACTTTTGATCATTTTGATCCTTGATAAAAACTCTTCCAGGCGCGAACCTCATCTGTATTGAAAATTTGATCGAAATCGGTCGTGTGATTCAAGAGTTAGTAAGTCAGAAACATAAGTCACTTTCATTTTTATGTATATAGATTTATGTAGGATATAGATTTATGTACTTGACATAGAAATCACTAACTTTTACATTCCAAGTATTTTTTTTTTTAAAATTACATTTTGACGATTAATAATGAAAATTATATGAAATTAGATTCGTACTGTACTTCATATCATTACGATTTAATAATGTAAAAGTAACTATGTTCTACTGTGTAGTACTGTATTTTCAATTAAAAGAATTTATAGGAATTAATAGATATCCCTGTGTGATAAGCTACATAAAAATCATCTATATGTACTAATTTCCTGACTATGAATAAAATTGCTCTGCGTAGTGTTTTGGTTGGGGGAAAATTATAATGAAATTATCTTATTTTGGTTACTTTATCTGTTTCCGAATATAATTACCTTAAAACAAAGAGTTCTTAAAGTTTGAAAATAGTTTTCATTTATAAACAGGAAATAAAATTTAAAAAACAATTTTAAGCCAAGCACGAAAAGTTGATCAAACTTTTTTTTTTTTTACTTAATCTAACTTTTCATAAATTAAGTACTTTCTGATCATAAAATCCAATAAATCACCGATGCAGAAAGTTGTATACTGTTTCCTTTCGTATTCTATTGTGCAGTGTTTCTGATGAAAAAATAAATTTTATAGGCTAAAGTATTGATGTTGAAAGAAAAAAAAATTAAGTACTAACCCAAAGATCGCAAATGAGTCACTTCAATTACATATTGTGGAAGTATCATTATTTCAAGAAACACGAAAATTGCACATACATTTGTGGCACTGAGCATCATAACAATGTAGACAATTTTTTGTGGAATGTAAAAAAGCAGTCTTCAATACACGTCGATACGCTTGAACTCATAAGCATGTAAATAAAGAAATATATCAACATCAATGAATACGCAGGCGTGTAAGTGGTTACAACAACCATTTGTCACAAACGTCACCAACAGGTTTAATGCTTTTGTTATAATATGGTTTAAAACGTGAGAACAATAGAAGCGGAAAAAATGTTTTAAAATATTTTTCTTTATACGCTGTTTCAAATGTTAAGTGCTCTTTGTGCATAATCCAAGAACATTATTAATTTCATGGATAGATCGAAAAGATAATCATGCAATAGCTTTTATTAAAAGAAGGTAAACTATCATACTGGGCATTGTTTAGTTCCTTACTCTTAAGTAAAAAACAGGCGTCAATTGTTACTTAGTAAAAAGAAGCATGTTCTAGAAAAAAAAAGTTCTATTTATACCAATATTTATTTCTGTATTTTCTGTTATCGCTATTGGCGAACTTCCAAGCATTCATAAATATATTACATTTTTCTATACGAATTAAATTTCCTTTTCGTAAGAAGTTAATCATAAACTTTTTATTTTTATTCAAGAGATGCTTTTTTGCTGATTTCCACATTTTTTAATAATATATGTTATTTATAGAGTTTATAATCGCAACATAAACAAGGACTTATTTGTGTTATTTTGTTATAAGGTAATTAAAACTTAACGAAGATTATGTCTTATAATATTATAAGTCTTTATTATAGAAACTTATACAGATCTTAAATTTTTATGGAAGTATAAAATTGGACACACATGTACTGCATGTAAATTCTTATATTTATTATCCTTTATATAAATACCTTCCATTTCCCTATGAGCTTTTTTTTTCTTTTCTTGTACAATTCCATAACATTCTCATGTATTAGTTGACTTCAAAGGTACTATGGAAAAAATATTGAATTTGTACATATTTATGTTGATCCATCTAATGATATAGTGTATCTTAGTAATTAATGGACTTACGTTGCCAAGCGCACCGATTTCTCTGTAAATTCGGGGAGACCATTCAGATGCAGAATATATATATATATATGAGGATTTTAAGACAATTTGCATTCAAATTATGCCAAATATTGAATATTCATAAATATAATAGGGGCCCACATGAGCTTTAGGGAGCCCGGGACCGCCGCCCCCAGGATCAGCGCCCTTGTATGTTGCCACCGATAACTTAATTTTAGACCACAAATACTAGCAATGATTTGATATTATATTGGGATACTGTAAATGTCTATGAACTTCAGCAACAAATTCACAATGAGTAGCTGCATTATTTAAGACAATTTCGTAATAAGTTTATTCATTCTGAAAATAAAATGCCCTCTTAGGTAAAGAAATAAATGAATGGATTGTTGTGATGGAATTGGTCACAAACTTCGTGACCTGGAAGTCCTGGAGGCAGTCAGACCCTCAAGACCCAGTGACTTGTACAGATTCATGACCTGATATGCCCCATGATCAGAGTTACCTGGTCTATCCCGGAGACGAAACATTGTCATACACATGGGGAGTATTATAAGGGTACTAATGTAATTTTAACAAACAAGTTTCTCTCCTCTCTCATTGCCTTTTTTATTTTCTCGTTTGTTTGCGTCTGTGCTTTGTCAGACATTGGATTAAACTACATATTTCTCTTACGAGTGATCGTCACAGTTTAATCAACCTGTAAAACTTGCACTTTCGAAAATAGAAGATACCGCTGAACCCAAAGAGTAGTTTCCTTTTTTCTTTTCTTGTCATTTTTTATTCTCTGTTCAGAAAGGATATTTTCAAAAACCGCATATGAAAAGACGAATATACATGAAATTATGTTTGAAGTACTCAAAATATAGTATCTTGATTAACAAACATCATACTGAGAATCAAATAAATGAATGTTCGAGCTCGAGTGAACATCTATAAAGTTTGCAGTATAATATTTTGGCTGCTTCTGAGTCACTGGTTCTGTGCAAGTCTGGGTTTCATTTACCAGACCCGGATGACCCGGACAAAAGTCATGACCCAAGGGACCCAGTGACCCATTCCATCACTGATGAGTTGACCCCAGCTCTGGCCGAGAGAAGAGTAGATGTGTGGCAATGCAACAAAAACTGTATGACTTGACATCGAACTGATACCACTTCCGGCATATAGTTCTTACCACGCCCCTTCGGATTACTACCTGTTTAGGTCCACTTGCTGAAATCAGGATACTTCACCAGTCAGCAGGAAGTGGAAACAACAGTGACTGACTTCTTTGCCTCTAAGGATAAGACATGGTATCGACGTGGAGTCAAGAACTGGTAAGAAGGTTGCTTCAGTCAATTCAATACAAGGGATTATACTGAGAATTTAACCAGCATACTAGAATGAAAGCATACTAGAATGTTGCGACTTATGCTTTACTTTGTAATAGAAAAATCTTGATATTTCCATTCCTTGTTTCTCAGACAGAGAAAACTAATGTTAGTCACGAGATAATATTTTTTTTTTTCGCTTCGTCTCGTAAATTTTGTAAAAGTATCGATTCTCCAAAAGCTTCCCTTATCTTGTCTCGTAATTTTATTTATTTGAATTTTAGATAGTAGGCATAGTAATGATATAAAATGTAAATATTAAGTAAAGTAATAGAAAATAGAAACGCCGTATAGATATAACTTTTGGAGTTTAAAAAAATATATACATATTACTTAGGTTTCTTTATCAATAAATATAATTGTCGTTGACATAAAATAACTAATAAGTAATTTTAAAAAGAAAATTTTTTAGGATATAAATGGAAAAATATTGACTAAACAGCTATCCTCTTAAAGGCATCAATAATGTTACGAAAATGATAGTATACAATTAGCCAAATATTAGACAAAAGTATTGCATTAAAAATCTAGGTAAGAATATATCAATCCTCACCATTTCATTCAGGTTAAATGGCGATGAATGATATGAAATGTAAATTATTATTTATATATACAAAGAATTTGCAGAACCTGGGACCACATGCCTCATTGTCCACGTGAATAGTAGACAACCATTGTATGGCACTGCTGAATGAAGATCTCTCCAACTCTTCTTTTGCTTCTTATCTCTTGTATCTTTCTCCAGCTCGCGCCAAGTAGATTTTGTGGAGGACCAACTGTGTGCGTGGGTTTTTTCGGAGTTCTTTGGTTTTCTCCCACTTCCTTCATTCCACCATTTCATTTATTGGCATTGTCATCGTTTCCTTTACCCTACATGGGATATTCGTGGGACGTAAAACTGACAGATTTCACTGTCAAGAATTGTTTTCGTACACCTATCATAAATTTTTTCTTGCAAAATGTCCGGCTCATTCTACTTCAGTGCCAAGAAAACTCATATTTGATGATTTTTTTTTACCTTCTTTGCTTCATTTTAAGGGATTTTCTTCTATTTGCATCTGTTATCACCTTGTTTTCCTTCGTGTTACAGAGTATAGTTTCGCACAACGTACACTTATCATCTCTGTCTTTTAGTACGAGATATCACCTCATTGTGGTCCACAGTGTGTTCATTTACAGTAACCAGAGGTGGCACCACAGTGGGTGCAAATGCACCCACATTAACTTCGATTTTCAGATTCCCTACAATAACTTTTTTCTATTTTGTATATTTATTGTTTCCTATGTTTGGATATATTTTAGTCATTTCTTAAGTCTTTCACAAGTTACTTGCTATCATACAGCGTCTTTCTAGATTTTTAAAAGTAAAACTTAGGGATTATTTTTGAGATCTTAAGGCTCAATAGTGCATAGCGTTCTGGCAACAATGTTAGGATGTATTGGCGGAGTGTCTTTTGCTAACAGTGCGATGTAATTATCCGCATGTCCGTTCACTCTAGGATGGAAAATTGTTTACAAACAACAATGGTAGCGCGAGCGTCAAAACCTTGCTTCTCACCCCTACATGGCTAATTCATGGTTGCCAGGCACATGAATCGCTGAATCGAATGTACCTACTTCTGCACCGTCATGGACCAATTACTATTACTACATAAATTGCTTATTTTGATATGACTGAGACATTAACGTTATGACAAATCGAGTTAGTTATTATGTCATACAATCTTACATATAATGCCCACTCAATTTTGTACAAGTGTTTTTGTTCGAGAGTGTGCGAAAACCTTGTACGCCTGGCAACATTGGCAGGTTGCAGTTTGTGTTGTAAACAATAAACAGAGAGAGAGCGAAGACCGTTAGGTTTTCTGGACAACGTTATTTTCATGATAAGGCGACAGAAACATATTGAACTAATTTATAAACAGGGGCTGGGAATTTCGATGCGAGTATAGGTGGAAATATTCTCACAACATATTGCCTGTTGGTGAAGGTTTGCAATGTTGCAAACTGCCAACTCTAGAATTTCATACTAATTTAACGAGCTTTGAGAAGGATTAGTATGATGCAATAATTATAATTACTAACCTCCATAGACTTAAAGTATTAGGAAATAAAGCATGCTGCTGTAAAAAGAATATAATACACATTGAATTACGTGTTCAAAGTATTATGTAAAGCGAATTTTAACATGTAAACACTTTAAAGGATACACATTTGAACTGTTTGGGTCCCCATACCAGACACTGTCAACACACACACACAAAGACATTAACCCTAGAATGGCAAGCATTCGTAAATTTTACGAAGCACGAAAAACTTTTGGCGGATACTAATTAATTGTTGCGTTGGCAACTCTGACACTCCGGCTATTCCCGCCCCGTGCTGTCTCAAGGTCAGTGTAGTGGCGGCTTCCGCTGGAGTCCGTTCCTTACCCCTGATCCGAGGGCGTAGTCGTGAAAATTACGAATGCTTGCCAGTAGTGTTACTTTTTCTTAACTAACTTCCTTATTTTGTTTTGGTAGTTGTGCGGTGAAAACGTTTTAAATATCCCATAATTTATGGTAGGACATGGCGTTAAGTTCATCTGAAATACCAACATTGTTAGATGATGAGTCTCCAATAACATCTAGTGATGAATCCGAGGAAAGTGGCAGTGGATTACATGATAACATTTTGTCTTATTCTGGGTCAGATGATTACGAACCGTTCTCAGATGAACTGATATCTGACGATGCATTTGATGACACTTGGCCAAAAAGGAAAAAAAGGGGGCGTTGATGAACTCGACCAGATGTGCAGCACAACATCATGTTTAAGAAAGACAAAGCGATGGCCGCTTTGTGTGTTCTTTGGCACGCTAAACATTGCTGGCATAAATTCTTGGGTTATTCGAAATGAGATTTTGAGAACAAAGACGGAAAAAACAGTATCAAGAAAGAAATTTCTCCGTGAGCTCTACACCCAGCTACTAACTCCCTGACTGGAGCGGAGGCGAAACTTGCCAACAATCCAATAGTCCATCAGGACAATGATAACCAACGTTTTGCGCCTTCCAGAAGAGGTCCCGCCCCGGCAAGAAAACAAAAGGACAATATGCAAAATTTGTCCTTATCAAAAAATACGCATGACTGAAAACTATTATGATCAATGCCGAAAGCCGTTTTGCATCGAGCATCTAGGTATGGTGTGTGTCGCATGCACGGAAGAGAGTTAAATTTCAAATGTAGACTTTGCGTACTCTGTTTCCAAGTTATATCACAAATTTATGTCTAAGACTTAGTATTATCACTCTACTTAGTAATTTTGAGCAAATTATGCATAATTTGTCAAGTTAAACATATATTTAGTTTATATATATTTTCATTTACATTTTTCTTTATTATTATGTAATACTTTTTTATATTGAAATATTTGTATAATGTATTCTTTTACTTAGGTCATATAGCAACGGTATCTTATTGAGCACCAAATATACTTTCAGAATATGTATAAAATATTAATTTATTTTTCATAACCTTACCCAAATTTGACTTTATAATATAGTCGTAATATTTACTAATGCTTGCCAATAGTGCTTCTCTTAACATGCTTGCCATTCTAGGGTTAAAATAGGTAGATCGAGCGTGGGTATGAACCAGGCTCTGGCTGGTGTTCCTTATTAAGGTTTTCCTCAGTCCCACGAGGTGAATGCCTAGATGGTAGCTTCTGTAATGCCAGAATTAGGCCAAACACTGACGCTCCGAAATTGGCGGAATATATTTTCCCCCAGAATATTATGTTGTCAACACTTTCGCAAATATTTTGGTGGTGCGTTCCGATATCCTTTTTTCGTTTTATGGCTCCTTAAATTCGTTACGAAGTAAATATAGAAGTGTTTCTTTAATTCTCTTTCTTTTTTCTCATCTTGCTCATCCTCGCTCTCTTTTCCCCACCTTCCTAAAATCTGAATACTATCCTTCTGTAAGACTTTTTCTCTCCACGGCCCAAGGTTTAAAGAGACCAATCTGATAGTTAACTATTAGCAGAATTGTACTAATAAATTCACAGTAGAGACAGCGCTGTAACTTAGATTTTTTCTAGGAGGGGGCAAGCATTAATACGTGTATTTGGGCTTCCTAGAAAAAGTTTTTCTAATTCTTGGGCCCCCCTCTTTCTATCTTTTTCTTACTCTTTATGGCCCCCCGGAGCCTGTGGGCCCTCCCTCACGCCAAGGTCTGCGGGGCCCTACTTATACCCCTCGACCCGTTCCATACATGACAAATTAATTAAGGAGACAATATTGACAAATCTCAAAGCCATACGAATAAATGTTATTTCTAGAGCCCCTAATAGTAGACATTTTTTACTGAAATGGTCCCACGACTCATTTTGTTTTATTTACCTTTTGTGTGTGCTACTTTGTTTATGTAATATAGTGAACCTGTTTGATGCTTCATTTATAATTTCATTTTCATATCGTAATGGATTAAGAAAATTTTTGTCCCAAAATGGGCCCCCTTCGAACGGCGGGAAACCTTCTTGCAGGGGCAGTTGCCCCTCACAAGTTACGGCCCTGATTAGAGAAAAAGTAAACTGTTTCGAAATTTACGCAACTTGCAAATACCAAACCCTACGAGTGCTAAAGTTGATGAGTTAGTGCCACTACTAACACTGCGATAAGGGGAAAGAAGGGGAAGGACTGCTAAGATTTTGTGTCAAAACACAGCGCCAAGCTATAGTAAACGGACAATACTAGTTTAATTGTTATTGTAGGTACGCATGTCGGAAAGTTAATTTGCCCTTAAAACTTTAAATCAAAATAAGAGAACTTTGCTTGGATGGATAAAAATCACATCTTCTGGTGCTGGTAAATCATCGTGCGACATTGTTGGTAAATCATCGTTTCATGGGGAGAAGGAATTGGCAGAGGATAAAGGCGAAGTCCAGGAACAAACTTGCCATTGAAAATTAAAGTACCCTTGTATACTTAAATATTCTGATATTTCTTTGATAATTCCATACGTGTATCCATGCATGAAGTAACTTTTTTATTGCGTTCCATGTTATTTTTTTAAATGTGTCTTATCCCTTCCGAGCCTGCACCCACATTACCAAAATCCTGGCGCCGCCTATGGCAGTAACCAGGTGGGAAAGTTCACCTTCTTCGGTATTCACTGCATTTATTTCATTAGAAGTAAATTTTGACATCTTTGAGAAAGGAACGAAGTGAATAAAATATTGATATACAATTTGAAAGACTGCTGTGATTAAGATACTCTCGGGCAGTGGTTATCCAGATTTATTACTACGTTCATTGCTCGTACTGACTATACTGCGATTCATTGAGTAAATATCAACAAAGCAGAAAGAAGCATATGAAGATATATCCAAAGATAAGTTCAATTACATAATAATAATAGTAATAATGTTTTTTAAGAAGTTGCACCATGTTCTATTTGTGTTTAGAATTTCTGGTCACGTTCAAAAGTTTTTCAACATTTAAAGAAAATTTTACCATAGGCAGTTGTTATTACTCCACTACTGCCACTCACGGACTTCATCACAGTTCAATAAACATCGGAGTTCCAAATTGCAAGTAAGGCGCTGAACACAGCAGAACCCGAAGGAAAACAAATGTGATTCGTACAATAGAAGTTAAAATTAAAGAATTCAGTATGAACAATCGAAAAATTAACCAATGAAAACATGTTCAAGGTATCAACGCAATATTTTAAGAGAGCCTTCTGTAACAACATCTTCTAGAACCAGGACAAAGTCTTACAAAACACCAATACAAAAATTAGTAGCATGAAAAAAACAGTACCAGTTAGTATATTTCATATGAAACACAAAACAACACATTGACAGTTTAATTGGGTAATACAGGTAACATCAGATCAATTCCGATAGGCAATGCTATCAATGTCAGTGTAGAGTGTCCACATTAAGTCCTGTTCCGTGAAGTTCTGTTATCACTCGGGAATGAAACATGTCATATGAACGCAAGTTGCATACGAAGAAAGCGTGATTTTCTAGCTTTCTTTCTTGAAAATTTTAAATACGCCACAAAGGTAGACATACGTGAGGAAGGGTAGAATTGCATAACTTGTAAAATACAAAAAAAAAAAAAAAAAAAAAAAGATAGAAACACTATTTGCACAAAAATATTTCCAAAGTTCTATGACACGAGAATCTTTTCTATAGTTTTAGACATGATATGTACTAGAATATTGAATCATTTCGATATGTTGTGTTTACTAAGTATTAGCTGACAGTTAAACAAAAGTTTATAATGTCTGAATGAAAACCTAATTTTCTGAAAAAACCTTGTCTGCTAGCAACACTGTTTTCGTGTGTAACTTACGAGGGAGGACCCAAAAGAAACCGGACTTTCGTCCTTAAAAAAAATAATTTATTACATTTTTACAAAATTCTTTCAGTCTCCTTCAAAGTACTCTCCATTAAATGCGATTCATTTCTCCCATCTTCTTTCCCACTGTTTGAAGCACCTCTGGAACTCTGGAACTTTTATATCGTCTAATGCACTCTGCGAATTCTTTTAACAGCCTCTACACAATCAAAACATTTTCCTTTTAGATTTTGTTTAATTCTCGGAAAATGTCATCATGTTGGTCAAAAAGTTTGGATCACTTTCAATCTGATTTTTCAAGTCCTGGCTCAAATTCAGACGAATGATTTGATCCTGTATGAGCAGGCGAGAAACCAACTTAGCGGCAACATGTCTCATTTGCAAAACCTCACGCTGGCACGAGCTCAAACTCACTCCTGCTTGTTTTGAAATATCATCGATCATGAAACGACGATCCTCGCTGATTTTAGGGCAGATCTGTACGATGTTTTCGTCGTTTCGAAATGATGAAGAGCACCCAGAACGAGCATGATCTTCAACACTCATCTCACCACACTTAAAGCGCCCAAAGCATTCAAAAAATTGTGTGCGGTTCATAGTATCCTTCTTGAAAGCCTGGTGAAGCATTTGGTAAGTTTTCGTTTCCGATTTTCCAAGTAGAAAGCAAACACACTCCTTGTTCCTTTGAATCTGGCATAACGATTTCGCTAGCGGTAAACGAGAACAGTTGAGAAAAACAATAATACGATCAAACGTTATCCTCCTACGCAGACGCCGCTTGGCCAACTGATCTGGGAAGGTCTCTACTAGACCCACCTAGCAGGAGAACTCTCTACTACCCTTAGAAACGGTAGCGCTCTTTCAATCCGGTTTCTTTTGGGTTCCCCTTCGTACATTCATATGGCACGTAGTAGTAAGGGCCCCACCTGATTTAACTTTTGATTATCCAATTTGGGGCCTCATAACGTTAATGCGAATGAATTAAGGATGCTTTGGCATGGGATTGCGTCACCTATTGAAATTTTGCTTATGCTTATTCAGGGGCATTGCACGCTGGTGCGAATGAGTCAGAGGTACCTTGGCCCTGCTATGACGTCATTGAATTGGGAATTTCGGATCAGATGTTATGATGATTTGTTTTTTGTTTTTTTATGGGTATAAAATTACTAAAAATGTGATCTTGATGATTTATTAAGTTATGAAATAGGCTTACGAATGCTTTTTATTTTTCGTTCCCTTTTATGGCATAAAATTTCGAGATTGTTATCCCTTTGATGAGGTGGACTAACACTGGCGCAAATGAAATCTTTAGTTTTACGTCCCACGTTTATGCCCGTTAGGCTGAAGGAGACGGTGACGATGAGAAAAGAATGAAAATGTGGGAGAAAATTGAAATATCCCGAGCATAGTGTTGCCCACCACAAAACTATTTTCGCGGGGTTTGAACCAGGCACCCCATACAGCAGAGGTGAACGCTCTACCACTGAGCCACCGCACCCCTACTGGTATGAATGAATTAGAGGTATTTGGTTAAAGCTAATATGTTCTTTTGACGTCACTGAACTGGGATATTTTTAGCTTGGAGGTTATGATGGCTTTTTCGTTCCCTTTATGGGTATAAAATTACTAAAACAAGGTTAGATCTCTTTCTTGATGATCTATTACATTATGAATTAGTAGACCCCAGTAATAGTATAAAGTATTAGTATTAATATGAAGGTTAAAGGAGACGGTGACGGTGAGAAATGAATGAAAGTGTGGGAGAAAATTGGAGTATCCCGAGCATAATGTTGCCCACCACAAAACTACTTTCTCGGGGGTTTGATCCAGGGACCTCATACAGCAGAGCTGAATGCTCTACCACTGAGCCACCGCGCTCTCTTCTGGTGCGAATAAATTTGGTTCGAGCTATAAAGTTTGAATTACGTCACTGAACTGGGATTTTTAGCTTGGAGGTTATGATGGCTTGTTTCGTTCCGTTTTATGAGTATAAAATTACTAAAATAAGGTTTGATCTCTTTCTTGATGATCTATTGCATTATGAATTAGTATACCCAGTAATAGTATAAATTAGTATTAGTATTAATATGAAACTCGAAAACTTTGGAGTTCCTCCGTGGCTAACCGGTTAGCGTATGCGCCCTTAACGTGGGAGAACAGGGTTCGATTCCCAGAAGGAGGTCATGCGGTTTGAGGGGGACGTTAAACTCAAAATCAACTTAACTCGAAAAGTTTGGGAGGAATACTTGATTTTTGGTTAAGATATAGTTTTCATTCACGGGACTTATGGGACTCGAACCACGATATTCAATTGTCAAAAAGTGTGTCCAGGAAAGCATACATTTATTTGAGACGCATAAAAGAGGGGGAGGGGCGATCCCAGACTTGGTTAACAACAATAATTTATATTGTATTCTTTTGTGGACTAAATAAAACTGATGGAAAGATTTAAAAAGCTTCTTTCTGCATTGACCTATAATCATATGTTGAAAAGGAAATGTCAACTATATCGTGATACATATGGTTACGTATTCGTTGTGACAGTATTGTTGGCATTGTTTGTTAGAACAAGTACAGTGTTTAACTGTGAAATAGAGTGTAATGGTTTTACTTTGAAAAGATATATTCATTCTTTGAGAAGGAGAAAAAGGGATGAGATGAGGTTATTTTGGAACTAGTTAGTACCTCTTGTTTTCGTCTGTGACGTCACATTTACGTTTTGCTTAAAACTGATTGGTTCATCGTAATAACGATTAAACATACTCATGTAACGAGATAACATTGAGGACTTATTTCTTATGACAAAACAAGAACATATATGTGTAATGGTTTACTTTGAAAGAATACATTCATTCCTAGAGAAGGTAAAAGAGGGAAGTGATGAGCTGAACCTAGTTACTACCTTTCGTTTCCGTTCGTGGATAAATAATAATGACGTCATGAGTATAGGCTTTTATAGGGCATGGGTACATGAACGAACACTAAAATTTCATGTTTGGCAGAACCAAAGTCATGGTCTCCAGAACTAATTTTAGTATTTGATCACCTAAAATTGCTAAAGATATAATTTGGGAAGGTTTCTAACCTCATGTATTCTCTTTATTACGTTATAGGCACGCACAGGCTAGATTTAGTTTCCGAAGGTCATGAGGTTGATTCTCGATGATGGCTAATATGACTGATATTAACAAATTTTGCGCTGTTTTGGATTTATGCTCTACATAGACGTTGCGTGAGCTCTTCAAAGTGGAGTTTACTGTCACTTTATTTACATATAATGAGGATATGCGTTCTTTAATGCACTCCTCTTAAGCTTTTTGATAAGACAGAACCACGATACTTTAAGGTTACCTTCTTGGTCTTGGTGTTAGTTCGTGTAATTTATATCTTAAATAACATTGACAGTTTAGTTAAAATCATCATCTCAAAATATTTTAGCCAAAATGTTTCAGTGAGTGCAAAGAGGGAATTGTTTCACGATTAACCATCAAACATTATCCGGTTTTAACTATTAGATTAACAAATAAACAGCTTTTTAACTATTCGATTAACAAATAAACGTTTTTTTAATTATTCGATTAACAAATAAACGGTTTTTAACTATTCGATTAACAAATAAACGGTTTTTAACTATTCGGTTAAATTTTGAGTCCACTAATTTCCAGTTATTACAAAAGTTCAAGTGAAAATTTGAAACTAATATTTCTAGAACTCAAAAGTTTAAAATAAAAAAAAATTGAACTGAAATTTTCAAATTAAAAGTTTCAACCTGTCAAACTAAAAATTTTATAACTTTTAATTTTCAAATCACAATTTTCGAACTAAAAAGTTGAAACCAAGTTTTAGAACTAGAAAGTTGAAACTAAAATTTTCGAACAAAAAACTTTAAATAAAATTTTTAAATTCGAAATTTCAAATCAAAGAAAAGAATTCAAACTGAAATTTTAGAATTAAAAGTTTTCGAAACAAATTTTGGAAACCTACAAATTTTCGAACAAAAAAGATGAAATAAAAAATTCGATTTCAAATTTTTCAAATCAAACAATTTCACACTGAAATTTTCGAACTAGAAATGTAAACAAATTTTCGAAACATGAAATCAAAATTTTCGAACCAAAAGAAGTTGAAACCAATTTTTTAGAACTAGAAAGTTGAAAGTAAAATTTTCGAACAAGAATGAAATGAAGATTTTTTTCAAACGAAAAATTCGAACTGAGATTTTCGAATTAAAAGTTTCAACCTGTGTCAAACTAAAAATTTTATAACTTGAAAATTTCAATTTACAATTTTCGAACTAAAAAAGTTGAAACCAAATTTTAGAACCAGAAAGTTGAAACTAAAATTTTCGAACAAAAAATGAAATCAAGATTATTTCAATCAAATAGAAATCAACCTGAAATTTTCGAATTAAAAGATTCAACATGTCTCAAACTAAAAAAATTATAATGAAATTTACAAATCAAATTTTTAAACCTAAAATTTCAAGCCAAAATTTTCAAACTGAAAGTTTAAAGTTTCGAACAAAAAATAATTCGAAATTTTCATACAAACTTTTTGAAAAAAAATTAAGCAGACGTTTGAAAGCGATCACAATTAGATTACACCTTAGAAATAAACTTTTTGAAACCACATGAACGTTTTCGACTACATTTGCAATCTTAAAATTCAAAGTGTAAATTACTGAATGGATTTCAAGGTCGAACTAGAAGTTAGAGGTAGGGATTAACCAATTTTGGGCAAAGGTAACTTTTTATCAATAACTATACTCTATTCAAGTTTTATAGTCATAAAAGTTTATCATTTCAGATGACGAGAAAACTCCATAAAATTAAAAAAAATAGCAATGATCTGTTTGGTTATAACTCATTTCATAAGGCATAACCAAAGTCGTGTACTGATTTTAAAATTTTAATTATCTTGAAGAAATATTTGGGACTAAGTTTTTGAGACGATGTAAAGTTTGGTAAGCCATAGCCGAATCGAGACATTGATATTGCTTGAAATGAAGTTTAATCAAGCTTTATCTCATCAGCAGCTCTAGCTTACGAACCGTTGTAGTGAACTGTAACATTTATTTGTTTCAGATCAACACCGATGGTTATAGGCTGAATGGTCCCAGGTTCGATTCAAGGTCTTGAAAATATGCGTTTATGTTTGTTCTGTGGTAGGGATTCGGGTTTTCACTTAGTGTAACGCCTATAACCGTTCTAAGAAGCTTTGCGTACTTTCAAGATGATACGAAAAAAACTCCAATTATGGCTGGTCAACTAGCTCATCACATCGGTGTTGATCTGAAACAAATAAATGTTACAGTTCACTACAACGGTTCGTAAGCTAGAGCTGCTGATGAGATAAAGCTTGATTAAACTTCATTTCAAGCAATATCAATGTCTCGATTCGGCTTTGGCTTACCAAACGGTTCATCGTCTCAAAAACTTAGTCCCAAATATTTCTTCAAGACAATTAAAATTTTAAAATCAGTACACGGCTATGGTTATGCCTTATGAAATGAGTTATGACCAAACAGATCATTGCTATTTTTTTAATTTTATGGAGTTTTCTCGTCATCTGAAATGATAAACTCTTATGACTATAAAACTTGAATAGAGTATAGTTATTGATGAAAAGTTACCTTTGCCCAAAATTGGTTAATCCCTACCTCTAACTTCTAGTTCGACCTTGAAATCCATTCAGTAATTTTACACTTTGAATTTTAAGATTGCAAATGTAGTCGAAAATGTTCATTTGCTGTAAACCGTTTATTTCTAAGGTGTAATCTAATTAAGTGATCGCTTTCAAACGTCTGCTTAATTTTTTTTCAAAAAGTTTGTATGAAAATTATGAATTATTTTTTGTTCGAAACTTTATTTTCAGTTTGAAAACTTTGGCTTGAAATTTTAGGTTTAAAAATTTGATTTGTAAATTTCGTTATAATTTTTTTTAGTTTGACACATGTTTAATCTTTTAATTCGAAAATTTCAGGTTGATTTCTATTTGATTGAAATAATCTTGATTTCATTTTTTTGTTCGAAAATTTTAGTTTCAACTTTCTAGATCTTAAATTTGGTTTCAACTTTTTTGGTTCGAAAATTGTAAATTGAAATTTTCGTTATAAAATTTTTAGTTTGACACAGGTTGAAACTTTTAATTCGAAAATCTCAGTTCGAATTTTTCGTTTGAAAAAATCATTTCATTTCATTCTTGTTCGAAAATTTTAGTTTCAACTTTCTAGTTCTAAAAAATTGGTTTCAACTCCTTTTGGGTCGAAAATTTTGATTTCATGTTTCGAAAATTTGTTTACATTTCTAGTTCGAAAATTTCAGTTTGAAATTGTTTGATTTGAAAAATTTGAAATCCAAATTTTTTATTTCATTTTTTTCGTTCGAAAATTTGTAGTTTTCCAAAATTTGTTTCGAAAATTTTTAATTCTAAAATTTCAGTTTGAATTTTTTCTTTGATTTGAAATTTCGAATTTAAAATTTTTTCAAATTATTTTGTTCGAAAATTTTAGTTTCAACTTTCTAGTTCTAAAATTTGGTTTCAACTTTTTAGTTCGAAAATTGTGATTTGAAAATTTAGTTATAAAATTTTTAGTTTGACAGGTTGAAACTTTTAATTTGAAAATTTCAGTTCAATTTTTTTTTATTTTAAACTTTTGAGTTCTAGAAATATTAGTTTCAAATTTTCACTTGAACTTTTGTAATAACTGGAAATTAGTGGACTCAAAATTTAATCGAATAGTTAAAAACCGTTTATTTGTTAATCGAATAGTTAAAAACCGTTTATTTGTTAATCGAATAATTAAAAAAACGTTTATTTGTTAATCGAATAGTTAAGAAACCGTTTATTTGTTAATAATCGAATAGTTAAAACCAGATAATGTTTGACGGTTAACCGTGAAATAATTCCCTCTTTGCACTCACTGAAACATTTTGGCTAAAATATTTTGAGATGATGATTTTAACTAAACTGTCAATGTTATTTAAGATATAAATTACACGAACTAACACCAAGACCAAGAAGGTAACCTTAAAGTATCGTGGTTCTGTCTTATCAAAAAGCTTAAGAGGAGTGCATTAAAGAACGCATATCCTCATTATATGTAAATAAAGTGACAGTAAACTCCACTTTGAAGAGCTCACGCAACGTCTATGTAGAGCATAAATCCAAAACAGCGCAAAATTTGTTAATATCAGTCATATTAGCCATCATCGAGAATCAACCTCATGACCTTCGGAAACTAAATCTAGCCTGTGCGTGCCTATAACGTAATAAAGAGAATACATGAGGTTAGAAACCTTCCCAAATTATATCTTTAGCAATTTTAGGTGATCAAATACTAAAATTAGTTCTGGAGACCATGACTTTGGTTCTGCCAAACATGAAATTTTAGTGTTCGTTCATGTACCCATGCCCTATAAAAGCCTATACTCATGACGTCATTATTATTTATCCACGAACGGAAACGAAAGGTAGTAACTAGGTTCAGCTCATCACTTCCCTCTTTTACCTTCTCTAGGAATGAATGTATTCTTTCAAAGTAAACCATTACACATATATGTTCTTGTTTTGTCATAAGAAATAAGTCCTCAATGTTATCTCGTTACATGAGTATGTTTAATCGTTATTACGATGAACCAATCAGTTTTAAGCAAAACGTAAATGTGACGTCACAGACGAAAACAAGAGGTACTATACAACGAGATACTTTGTATTTTGGGCAGAAAGTGCTTCTACTCAAGCACTATACCGGATATAATGTTAATTTAAGATAACAAAAGAAGAATGTTTTTAATATATGTAAGAAATATATTATTATTGGATAGTGGGTTGCTAAGTTGTTGTTTATAGAGATTTAGTGGGCATGTTTGATTCCAAAATAGTTTATGTGAATATATGTTAAAAGGAGGATCAACTAATAAATTATTTACTACTCATCCTCTACTTGTGATTTCAGTATAAAAGGTGAAAGTAATAGCGGATATAAGTACGGAAGTTATTTTAAGGTGTGAACAATTACTGTCACTAAAAGATATACATATCTTATGCCGAACCAGGGTTGACGACCACCTTTGGTGAGTCGTTGTAAAATTTTGGTTTACCTCACCCGGGAATTTTGTAAATTCAAAACCCGAAGTACAAAGTAAGGGGTGAATTTACTTCAGTAATAAGGTTCATGACTACGAATTTAACTATACTTAGAAGTGGTAAAATAATCACAAGAAAAATTATGATTGGTGAGGCCATGGAGGAAGAAACTGGTGATAGTTGTAACGACGAACAAAATACAGCTCCTGTTGTACCTGAAGTGTTGACATTTGAAGACAAAATCTTAATGGCTTTACAGCGACAAGAACAAAAGTGAGCCCAGATGTCGGAAGAATTAAAGCATACAGTTCAGCAGAAATCCGAGGAATTAAGTAAACGGTTGGAGCAAACAGACCAAAAATCAGAAGATACGAAACAATCTGTGATCCAGGCGGTGAAAGACCTTACATTACAATTTGATGAAAAGTTAAAAAGAGTATCAGAAGATTGCCAAGATAATTACAACCATGTAATTCAAGAAGTCAATTGTGTAAAAAAGGATTTGGAAGTAATAGAATCTTCTGTATGGCAACAAAAGATTCAGGTTACAGATAATTCCAACCAAAAACGTGCGAATACTCAGTGGATATCTACATTACAAGAGGAAATTAGGACGTTGCAGATTAAGGATAATGCATATCACAATAACATGATTAATGATCGTTCGGAATCCCCTTGTTCTCAAGAGATGACCTCGCATTCACCCGTGACAGATCAACGTGGATATCACATTATCTCATCTTCAAGTAATCCGTCTGATGAGGACATTATTCTGGAACGAATACATCCAAGGAATACTGTTGGGCGGAAAAGAGATGGTGGAACCACAGATAATGCAGTCGGTAAAAATTGTCACTCAACACGAACACGAAATGGTGAAAGGAAGGTAAAGTTAAGCGTAAAGATGAGTGAAATACGTGCTATGAGTAAGTTTAGTGGTAAATGTAATGAGAATGCTATCTCTTTCTTAGAAAAATTTCAAGATGAGTGCAATCTAATGTGTATAGATAAATCGCAATATATGAAACTAATCCCTCATTTATTACTCCCACCATGTTCTTTATGGTTTAAAGCAGTACGAGATCACATCAATACATATGAGGAATTCAAAGCAGCGCTGATTGCAAATTACGAAAACGACTTTTTGCTTGCAAACAGAGATGCCGCAATTAGAAACCAACCTTTTAATCCTCGTTTGCACAAATCCGTTGTCGATTTTGTCGTAAATACATATAACGAATTAAAAGTCGTAAATCCGTTACAATCGGAATCCCGAGTAATTGCATCAATTCGAAATTTGCTACCGTTTAAACTACAACAGATCCTGTTTTCTACTCAGTGTATGAGTCTTAATCACCTATTAACACTTGTCCAATGTTATGAAACTCAATACCACGCTCAGAATCATCAAGCAGGATTAGGCAAAATTAAAAACAATTCAGATCACCTTGTACCTGTTCGGAATCTAAATATCCATAATGCAGACAATACGGAATATAAACTAAGTCGAGCAAATTTCAACAATCAGAACGAACAAAATAGGCGGAGATATGTTGGAAATCCACCTAACCTAATTAATCGTGGCAATCCTTATGTTAGATCATATAACCAAAATGGATTCAAAAATAGACGAAATACATGGCAAAATTCCAGGAATCCAGTAAACTATACAGATCCACGTAATCGTAATTCAAGAGATGTCACTTCGCATCCAAATCAAGATAATGGCACAATTCCTGTACAGAACAATAATACGGGACATAATCACGATTGTGCAGTACAATGTACTTTATTGGAACCATACACGAGTACGAATTTAAACTAACTGCAGTAGATGAAATAAGGATTAAACCCATATCAGCTATGGATTCTTATGAACATTTATCTTCAAATTTATGTCTTAATGTCAATCAGGGATATAATAACAAACTACTTCGTTGGTCGTTAGAGCTTCAATCCTTATGACTTTTAGATACTTTATCACGTTTGTTTCAACAAACGATAATTTTCAAATGATTTTAATTCTTTCTTGTTAATATGAAGAATTATAATTCGTTTCATAATTAGTTAAAAACAAAGGTTATTTATATTATATTGATTTGTGTCGAAACTTTGTTGTCAAAGATTATGTTAAGAATAAGATTCATTCTATTAAACTAATTATCCGATGACTGTTTTCATACGCCACCTTGTATGCTACTCGCATAAGATCCTTTTGTATTATGATGCCTTATTGCTACGATGTATACTGTAAAATAACATCTAACGTAATTACTAAATAATGCGCCCTGGAAATATCAAACGTTTTCTTTCAACGTGACTATTTTTAATAATGATTAAAACTATTGATCATTGTGATTTATGTTTTAAAATGTAACTGTCTTTTACAAATTTTGACTTCGCACCCTTCAGTGATTAGTTTAATAAGCGACGACGTTTCTATGATAAAAAAATAAATATTAATGAAATAAAAGATTTATTATAAATGTATTTATATAAAGAAAGCTTAATAAAGTTACATACGAGGGTCGATCAAAATGTAAAGAACGTAACTAATAGAATATCATTATTATAAACGGACCAGTGGTTCTTAAATATAAAAGCCAAGCTCGCTTGTAACTTTTATATTCAGTCCCGTCGTCGGGCGACATTTTATACAACGAGATACTTTGTATTTTGGGCAGAAAGTGCTTCTACTCAAGCACTATACCGGATATAATGTTAATTTAAGATAACAAAAGAAGAATGTTTTTAATATATGTAAGAAATATATTATTATTGGATAGTGGGTTGCTAAGTTGTTGTTTATAGAGATTTAGTGGGCATGTTTGATTCCAAAATAGTTTATGTGAATATATGTTAAAAGGAGGATCAACTAATAAATTATTTACTACTCACCCTCTACTTGTGATTTCAGTATAAAAGGTGAAAGTAATAGCGGATATAAGTACGGAAGTTATTTTAAGGTGTGAACAATTACTGTCACTAAAAGATATACATATCTTATGCCGAACCAGGGTTGACGACCACCTTTGGTGAGTCGTTGTAACTAACTAGTTCCAAAATAACTTCATTTCATCCCTTTTTCTCCTTCTCAAAGAATGAATATATCTTTTCAAAGTAAAACCATTACACACTATTTGACAGTTAAACACTGTACTTGTTCTAACAAACAATGCCAACAATACTGTCACAACGAATACGTAACCATATGTATCACGATATAGTTGACATTTCCTTTTCAACATATGATTATAAGTCAATGCAGAAAAAAGCTTTTTAAATCTTTCCATCAGTTTTATTTAGTCCACAAAAGAATACAATATAAATTATTGTTGTTAACCAAGTCTGGGATCGCCCCTCCCCCTCTTTTATGCGTCTCAAATAAATGTATGCTTTCCTGGACACACTTTTTGACAATTGAATATCGTGGTTCGAGTCCCATAAGTCCCGTGAATGAAAACTATATCTTAACCAAAAATCAAGTATTCCTCCCAAACTTTTCGAGTTAAGTTGATTTTGAGTTTAACGTCCCCCTCAAACCGCATGACCTCCTTCTGGGAATCGAACCCTGTTCTCCCACGTTAAGGGCGCATACGCTAACCGGTTAGCCACGGAGGAACTCCAAAGTTTTCGAGTTTCATATTAATACTAATACTAATTTATACTATTACTGGGTATACTAATTCATAATGCAATAGATCATCAAGAAAGAGATCAAACCTTATTTTAGTAATTTTATACTCATAAAACGGAACGAAACAAGCCATCATAACCTCCAAGCTAAAAATCCCAGTTCAGTGACGTCATACAAACCTTATAGCTCGAACCAAATTCATTCGCACCAGTAGAGAGCGCGGTGGCTCAGTGGTAGAGCGTTCAGCTCTGCTGTATGAGGTCCCTGGATCAAACCCCCGAGAAAGTAGTTTTGTGGTGGACAACATTATGCTCGGGATACTCCAATTTTCTCCCACACTTTCATTCATTTCTCACCGTCACCGTCTCCTTTAGCCTTCATATTAATACTAATACTTTATACTATTACTGGGGTCTACTAATTCATAATGTAATAGATCATCAAGAAAGAGATCTAACCTTGTTTTAGTAATTTTATACCCATAAAGGGAACGAAAAAGCCATCATAACCTCCAAGCTAAAAATATCCCAGTTCAGTGACGTCAAAAGAACATATTAGCTTTAACCAAATACCTCTAATTCATTCATACCAGTAGGGGTGCGGTGGCTCAGTGGTAGAGCGTTCACCTCTGCTGTATGGGGTGCCTGGTTCAAACCCCGCGAAAATAGTTTTGTGGTGGGCAACACTATGCTCGGGATATTCCAATTTTCTCCCACATTTTCATTCTTTTCTCATCGTCACCATCTCCTTCAGCCTAACGGGCATAAACGTGGGACGTAAAACTAAAGATTTCATTTGCACCAGTGTTAGTCCACCTCATCAAAGGGATAACAATCTCGAAATTTTATGCCATAAAAGGGAACGAAAAATAAAAAGCATTCGTAAGCCTATTTCATAACTTAATAAATCAAGATCACATTTTTAGTAATTTTATACCCATAAAAAAACAAAAAACAAATCATCATAACATCTGATCCGAAATTCCCAATTCAATGACGTCATAGCAGGGCCAAGGTACCTCTGACTCATTCGCACCAGCGTGCAATGCCCCTGAATAAGCATAAGCAAAATTTCAATAGGTGACGCAATCCCGGGCCAAAGCATCCCTAATTCATTCGCATTAACGTTATGAGGCCCCAAATTGGATAATCAAAAGTTAGATCAGGTGGGGCCCTTACTACTCACGTTTAACTCCCGAGTTATACAAATTAAAAATTAACGGAACATCACTTTGTGGACACCCTATACATAATCATCTTAGATACTCAAAATATATAGGATGAATCCAAATATCAATACCCCTAGATATGTTATGAATATGGATGTTGGTAGAATTGAAGTGAATGCAGAATAATAGCAAAGGTACACATTCTAATCAATTTAATGGAAACATCTAGATTTGGAAACACGTCTGGTGTCTGGCAACGGCGGGCTTTTGGTGGTGGCGTCTTAGGAAAACTCCATACTACGTGAGGAGTTGTAGAACGGGAGTGTGCACTGAACAGAGTAGACTGTGATAGTGTAAAATGGGCATCTCTCTGCTGTGGCGTGTAGTGACATAATTTTTGGTAGTTTACAGCCGTTAGAAAATATAATTTCTATAATCGGTTAGTACTTTCTATATTTTAATAGGCAAAACGATAAAATTAATGAAGTAATCATATATACTTATGCACAATAAAGACTACTCAGTGGTAAGAATGCTCCATTTTATTTATATTATTCGAAATCAATTCTACTGTTCTTCTGGGCAGCCAACTTATCAATGACCTTTTTGAAGTCTAGTCTTTAACGTTTTTCCCTCTATTGATACTATAGCTAATGCTCCGAGATTATTCTGAATTGTGACATTTCTTTAGATGCTTTTATATTCTTTAATATGGTAAAGCAACTTTCAGTTTTTGAAATGGATATCGGAATATTTACTGATTTTCACACATTTTATTGTGTGCTTGTTTAAAATCATGTAAATTGCATATCACAAACTATACTGAAAATCTTAAACAGGTATTGATATAATGTGGTAGTATAAAATATTCTTCATTGCCTTCAAATCGTTCAACTCTGGCGCGTGGAGGGTGCATGATTCGATCTGAGTTCATCAATTGGATTATAATGGTTAACAAAACAATGTGCGGGAGTTTACTCAGGACTATCTCATTTCCTCCCACTTTCATCGTTCCACCTGAAGTAAGATTTTTTATTGTTATCAAAGAAATCGTGAAACGTATCTAAATCTTCAATCTGCATTATCTAATGATTAATATAAGATATGCTCATAGCCTGAACAGAAATCAATATAAATGTATAATATTTAAGTAAATCTAATTCAATTTTGTGAAAGAATCAAAACAGGTGTTCCAAAGATAAAAAATTATTTTGACAGTCATATCTTATTTAACGCTTGCCGGCATCTGGGTTTCACTCGTAAATGCATAAAAACAAAGGGGTACATGGAAGTTCCTTGGGATTGTAATACTGCAAGAATGTGTTATAATATCAAATGAAACTTTCGACATAGTGGATACTATTAAATATGTAGTATTAAATATTAATATTAACAGTCCAAAACCAAATTCACGATAAATTGAAATGTTAACTAAAACATGGACTTCATGCTATTATTCAGTTCAAAATAATTTTATCGAAAATTCTGGCGAGGAAAACAAAGTGTAAATATATATAACGATAATCATGCCTATTTTATTATATGATTGCGAAATATGATAGCTTACTCAGAAGGAAGAACGTAGACGGAAAGTATTTAAGAATAAAATATCCTAAGACAAGTATATAAGTGAAAAGCTGGAAATTCTGGTAGAAAGTTAAGAACCTCATACCGTCGTAACTCTTACGATTAGGTCATCATGATCCCCAACTAAATTCCAGAATTTTTTCTTGCATCAATTATACTGTATATTGTTTTTCCTAACTTTTCTGATAAACTAAACTGCAGAAACTTTTCCAGTAATATTTTGTTACAACAGTATATATTAACTTTTGTACTCTTATTAATTTTTTTATTGAACTAAGTTTCGATAAGTTTTTATTTTCTTACAACAAATACACTACGAAATGTTTCTAACTTTTCTGATACACTAAAAATGTAAACATTTGTCAGGAACAATTTGTTACAACAGTAAACAATAACTTTTGCAGTACATTTTACTACAATATTTTGTCCTAACCTTTCTGACAAAGTAAATTCCGAAAAACTTTTTCTTACAGGAAATCATGCTACACACTTTTTTAACTTTTCTGGTAAACTAAAAATATAGAAATGTCGTTATTGCAACATTATTCAAACTAAATTCTTAGTAAAAATTTTTACTACAATATTTTGTTACTTACGTTCTTTTGTCAAACTACATTCCCGAAATTTTTCTTCTGCATGAAATTGTACTAGACATTCTTTTAAACTTTTCTGATAAACTGCAGAAACTTTTGTTAGAATGCTTTGTATAAAATATTACAACAATCATTAAAAATATACAATCTTCAATTTAGAAGTAAATCGATAACAAGTGACATGCATATTGTACTAACTTAAAGCTAGTAAGAGTCAAAATTGACTTTGAGATGCAAAGAAACTACAGAGGAGTTCTTCACATGTTATTAACAATGATAACATTAATTATTAGCTTAATCCGTTCTTTATTTATGAATTTTGAATATGATCCAATATTGTCTTAAGTATATCATATGTTAGGGTCTATAATGACAAGATACAACTCCAGATTATGACAATAATAAAATTTTCAACTAGCTATTCAATCAAAGCCATTAGGTGTTGTTTAAATTATATTAAACCATATCTTGCCTACTGCTGCAGGAGTTTTGGTCATTACAGCATTCAGTTATGCAACGAAGTTAATGGTAAGCAATGTTGATAAAAAGTGAAAGTAAATGAATGATAGTTCAGGGAATTCAATATGACACCTATCTTTCGGATTGACATCCAAGAGGGACACAACGAATGCTAACCAGGTGGGAATAATTATGAACAAGGGCATCAAATCGTTAAACTGGGAAATACTGTATGTTTTCATCACAAATGGAACAGGAATTAGGAATTCGTGCTGTTATGTTTCAAGGCATTCCTTCTCTCCATCTTTTTTTCAAAGTGTAAGCATCCAGTCCAGGAGTCTCTCCCCCAAAGGTAACGTCTTATCGAAAATCTGCATTTGAAATATTTTCCTCCGGAACTATATTTCGCCTTACAAAGATTATTATACTTATTTTCTCTTTGCTGCAATCTATAAAATACTCCTAAGCTTGTTAGTGCAATAAAAGCATATCACTATTAGAAAATACAAACAAAATATAGTCAAATAAAATTCAAATAAAATAAGCACTGAGTAGTTGGTGAGAAAACTGATATATTAATAAACTTCATTAAAATAGCATGTTTCTTTTTACTATATATCATGTTCTTTCAAGATGACAACAAACACAATTTACACTAAAGTGCATTAAGTTATGTTTAATATAGAATGACGCTCAATGTTGCCATTTATTTAGTCAGCAACTTAAAAATCTATTTTACCTAGATTCCCAATCTGGAGGTTCGAGCTCGAAATCCACTGATAAAACATTCTGATTGAAGTTTTCCCAATGTTTTACCTTATTCATGTCACGTAAAATGAAGAGACGAAACCTATGCACAAGTAATTAAATATACACCGTAAAAATGAATTTGTGTCACCTAAGCTGTGTTACTTTTGATACATGTCTGGCGGTAGCTTCACTACATCGCAAATTGAAGTAAAGTGTTAAATGGTGGTTATTAAATCATCCACCTAACATGATGTAGGATCTTTTCATAACACAATATTAGTGTTAATTTTACATACAGATGAAACACGCCACTTTTACAAAACAATTTCCTTCGTATTAAACGAACATGAGTTATATATAAATGATTACAGGGAAGGAAATATAGTCGGTGAGTAAAAAGGACATGTTGTACATACAAACAACGGGTGTTAGTGCTTCATTATGAAAATGTTGCCACATAATTCATATCGTAAAAGAACACATGAAATATGTTGTTTTATTTAAAATGCGATCCAATCCTAACTCTCAATGCAGCTACGTAGATAGTTATTGTATTATATCTTTGTCTTTAGTAGATGGCGTACCGAAGTATTTAAAGCCTATAATTCTGATTTGTAAATTACCCAATTCTATCTTGAACACAGGCTACTTCTCATCTGCGTGAAAGGAAGTCCACACTTCCCAATAGACATACTTTCTTGTTGCAACAATTAGTAATGGCTCAAATTCCACTTTAAACAATAGCAATCCCCAATCAATCAAAGAACCAACGAAACCTAACTGAAAAATTTTCAAAAAAAATAGTAAGTTCAGTATTTCAATACAATAGAATTGCAATGGGTGAAAGGCCAAGACAACAGTTCGTCTTAAATTACCAAATTTAATTCAATAAGTACAAACTACACAACCTCTTTAAGATTTAGGAATATCTAATTTCGTGAGCAACACTTCTGTGAGTTCGATCTCCTTTAACGTTAAACGTTCTGTACCCGTATAACCTCGTTGTTACACAACTGTTTATGAAACGGAACAAAAAGTTTCAAATAATAATAATAATAATAATAATAATAATAATAATAATAATAACCAAATGTTAGTTTATCTCTGTTTAGTTAATGATACAACTAAATCAACGTCTTACGATTTCCACATAAGAGTCTCCGGTTTGATTCCTTGAGAGTCTGCTGACTCCCTGTCAGCATTAGTTTGTTGTTACATAGTAAAGTTTATAACATTTATAAGTGCATATAAGTTACAAGTAAGCAGTGCGAGCAAAAGATTTGAAGTACGGTTTTCCACTTGGGAGACTCCTGGTTCAATTCCCGGTAGTGTGATGGCTCCCTGTCCAATATAACTTCCTTCTTAACGGACATTTTATAAATACATCTTATACACATACAATTTATAGCTACATATAAGTAACAAAGTCCACTAAGCAAAAAGGTTTACTCCAGGATTTTCACGTAAGTCTCCAGTTCGTTTCCCGGTGAGTCTGCTGACTCCCTGTCCAATATAAGTTTGTTGTTACACAGTAACGTTTATACCATTTATGATCACATATAAGTAAACACTCCACCAAACAAAAAGTTTAGCGCACAAGATTTCCATTTCAGAAAGCTCGTGTTCGAATTCCGATGCAATCTACAATCTTCATTCCCTGTAGCGTCCATATTACATTACGCTGCACCTCACTTAATTTATAATTACATATGTAAAAACACCGAATGATATGGCTTTCAATATCGGAAAATCCGCAATCAATTCCCGGTAAAAGACAAACACTTCCGTCCCCTTATACTTCCGACAATTACAAGTGTTTTACAAGTATTTCATTCACTTCCCATAAAAAAGAAGAAAAATGAACAAGTATAAAACAAGAAAAAGAAATACTACAAAATTAGTACTTACCAATAATTTTGTCTTCAAGTGCCGTCTACGTGTCAATTTTCTTGTTCTAGCACTACACTTGCTCTTCTTATCTTCTTATACGTTGTACGGATCATACAATTAACTCGGTAATTATATAACTCTAATAACCGCAAGACCCAAATAGTAAAATCTGGAAACTTCTTTCAACTTAGTTTCTCCTTCCTACGAGCGACATACAGTATCATGTTGAGAAGTGTACGATGCAAGATGTCATGAATATAAACAAAAATACATTAACATTTTTCTTATAGGTATGTGCGTGGTCTACATATTTCATTATTTAAAAATTCACAACCTGCTTCATTACATATCCGTGAGAAGATGCATAATTTATCCAAAGTGTCATACTATAGAAGACCGTCAGTGAATCCAATTATAATTTATCAGGAAATGTAACAAAATATATCGTTAAGAACTGTTACAATGTTAAGAATCTCCACAAAACATATAGCTCATGAATATTTATGATTGTGGAGAAGCAGTCTTCAATCCACTGGGCTGTAGGATCACATGTCACTGGGGCATGCAAGGAGCAACGGAGTATTAATTCTGTGACGTTTGTCATTAATCTGAAGCTCACTGACACTTCCAGAATAAAATTTGGATTTTTTATAAACATCCATCACCTTATGTTCGGCCACCTGTGCCTCCCTAAGGCGGTGCGTTACCAAAATAAATTCTATATTTGAAAAACTCATACCTTCTTACTACGATAGCACCAAATTTTGTTACTTGATTTATAAAAATTAGCTTCTTCCCGTATATCTCTCCTAAGAATAATTTATCATGAATTTTATGTGATTTTTGGAAAGGGGTTGTAGCCCCATATCAGTCACTGGCACATGCAGGAAGCATCGGAATATTAATTCTGTGACATTTGTCATTAATTTGATGCTCACTGACATTTTCAGAATAAAATTTGGATTTTTTTATAATCATCCATCACCTTATATTTCGCCCCCTGTGCCTCCTTAAGGCGGTGCGATACCAAAATAACATCCCATGTTAACTCTTTTACACTTTATGGCTTTTATATTGACTATAGTGGTGACCTTCAGCATTTGCTTTATAAATTTCTAGTAAAGCTTTT
Organism: Thermobia domestica; assembly: GCF_964235325.1. NCBI lineage: Eukaryota > Metazoa > Arthropoda > Insecta > Zygentoma > Lepismatidae > Thermobia > Thermobia domestica. The sequence goes on from NC_137464.1 coordinate 36,640,537, forward strand.
TACACCTGGTTCAATTAATTCAAACGGGGAAGCATCAAAGAACATGTTTCATCGGCATTTTGCAGTCATGCGTGCGTTGCTTGCGGGCACTGACGTCACAAACATGGACAAAGGAGAAAAGGGAAGGGTAAATTTTGGAACTTTTAAAAAGTATCCTGTCACATCCCTATTTAGCTTAAGATCATGGTCCGTAACAAGTTGTGTTCGTAATAGAGCAATGTTTCCAACTGTACTACTCAGATTTCCCTATTATGTACCAGAAGTGACAAAATCCCTTCCAAAGTGGAAAAAGGATTTTTTTTCAGAAATTTATCCTCTTTTTTCGGGAATTTCCACCTGTTACACGATAGGGACATGTGAGTGGTACCGGTTAAAATCTAGCATCTTTCCGAACAAAACGAGGTACAAACCATGATATTAGGGTAAATAGGGATTTTTTTTAAAAAACTGAATTTTCCCCTATTACACATTTTTAGTCAATGTGTTTAGTAAAGTAGCTAACTTGCCATCCCTATTTGTCGTAGGCGCATGATTTATATCTCATTTTGTTCGTAATGAAGCAACGTTTCGAACGATACCACTTCTATGGAGCTTGCATGTGCCTGAGGGAATTTTTCAAGATTTGAATTTCCCACTACTTTTTTATATTTTTTGATCCGGAATTGTCCTCTCAAGTACATGATAGGGACATGCAAATGGTACAATTAGAAACGTTGCTTCATTACGAACAAAATTAGGTACAAACCGTGATCCCGAGAATGAATACCCTTGGTGCTAGAGCTGATTTACTAAATTTCCCTTCCCATTTTTGGCTAATAATTACTAATGTATTGTTATTCAATAAGCTCTAGCGTCAAAAGTATTCATTGTAGGATCATGGTTCGTAACTAATTTTGTTTGTAATGAAGCATTGTTTCAAACTGTACCACTCACTTCACGCTAGCCTATACCTGGAGGAACAAATTCCCGAAGAAAGATTTTTTCATGAAAAAATTGTTTTTTCCCACTTTGAGAGGGGTTTTTCCGTTTTGCTTTATTATAAACACAACGAGATACGAACCATGATCCAGCGATAAAGACTCTTGACGCCAGAGCTTATTGAATAACAGTAGATTGGTAGTGATTAGAAAAAAATGGGTCGGGAAATATAGTAAATGAATTTTAGCACCAAGACTATTTACCCCAGAGTAATGGTTCATATTTCGTTTCGTTCGGGATGAAGCAAAGGTTTTTTGGGGTAGCATTCGCATGTCCGTGGCGTGAGGGAATAAATTCGCGGGAAACGGGGACTCTCTTTTTTTAAAAATCATTTCGGTGGGAATGTCCCCACCTTAGTTACATAATAGGGAAATTTGAATGATATGACTGAACACCTTGCTTTATTCCGAAAAATACGAGGTATGAACCATGATCCTCCGATAAATAGTCATTGCGCAATATCTGATTAATTGAAAGTCTACAAACTGCCTCAAAAACCTCAAAATTTAAAAGAGTTAAAAAAGATATATCTTTTTTACTACAATAACCCCAAATTTCACAAAAATTGACCCGCAAAATAGCTTCTTCCGATATGTCCCTGCTAAGGATATTTTCGATGAATTTTTAATGTGATTTTTGGAAGGGGACTGTAGCCCCATATCAATCACTAACACATGAAAGGAGCATTGGAACACTGATTCTGTGAAATTTATGATTAATCTGCCTTCATTGGCATTTCTAGAGTAAAATTTAGAATTTTTATAAACATCCACTATCATATGCTTCACCCCCATATGCCTCCTACAGTGTTGTGTTACCAAAATAACATCCCATATTAAAAAGATATGCCTTTCTGCTACAATAACGTCAAATTTCACAGTAGTTGATTCGAAAAATAGCTTCTTCCGATATGTCCCTGCTAAGAAGATTTACGGTGACTTTTTAATGTGATTTTTGGAAGGGCCATATCAGTTCCGTATGTCATTGGCACTTGCAATTAGCATCGGAATATTAATTCTGTGACATTTGTGATTAATCTGACGCTTACCGGCGTCCCCAAAATAAAATTTGGGATTTTGGTAAAACTCCACCCAGTGGCGGGAGCAAGACATGAGCTGAATATTTGTATATCAATGTTAGTTTTCGTGGTTGTTTCTAACACTTTGACGAAAGGTTGTATAACTAATAGGATAGTATATTTTTTAATTAAAATACTGTTAATCTTATTTCATATTTTATTAAGTAAATTGACAAGAGCAACCTAAGTAGGCAGTAGCCCTTTGTACTCTTAAACAAAGAAAGTGTAAGAAGAGATTTGATTCCTTGCTCAAGAACATCTTAAAATTCTGTCTGCAAAATTGTATGATAAAATAATTTAATAACAGATTTGCAAAACAAATAAATAGAAACTATAATATTAACAATAGTAATGAGGTCAGGGAGGCCTTCACTAGAAGCTCAACAAAGTCAGTTCGCAGAGCGTCAGGTGAGCTGAACATCCCACGTCAACGGTCCATAAGGTGCTCCATAAAAGACTGCGTTTGTATGCATGTAAGGTGCAAATCGTTCAGGCGCTACAGCCCGATGTCATACCAAAAAGAAACAGGTTTGCAATGGAGATTCTGGAACTGATCGAGGATGAACCCGATTACTTGGGATGATGATTTTCAGTGACGAGGTAACCTTCTACACATCAGGCACGGTGAATCGTCACAATGTGCGCATTTGGGGGTCCGAAACCCCATACATTATTCATGAATATGTCAGAGGTAGCGAGAAAGTGAATGTGTGGTGTGCTTTGGGACGCGACAGAATTATCGGATCATGTTTCTTCATGGAGCACACAACAACTAGTCCCGTTTATCCTTACATGCTCGAAGACTTTTCTTTTCCACAGCTGCTCCCTTTGCAACTGACGTGATATTCCAACAGGATGGTGCCCCACCGCACTGGCGTTTAGATGTTCGTAGGGCTTTAGACCGAACGTTTCTAAAGCGATGGTTGGACGCGATGGACCCACTTGAACCCACTCCTTGGTCACCGTGATCTCCCGACATAACCCCTATGGATTTCTTCCTATGGGGCTATGTCGAAAATAAAGTCTACGCTACACCTGTATGTGATATTCCTGCTCTTCGTCACAGAATTGAAGAAGCCATCAACTCGATCACACCAGACATGCTACCCTACGCATGGCGGAAGATTAAATATCGACTGGACGTTCTGAGAGTTACTAACGGGGCCCAGATAGGTGTATATATATAGACAAAAAAAACTGTTTGAGTTGCTCTTCAAGATGCCGCAAACCGTTATTCTCTGGCATTAATAGTTTCCATGCAATTAATATTTGTAATTAAGGAGGTTTCATGTGGACACCCTGTGTATATATATTGGTTCCACAGACCTTGGTGCAAGTTAGTTGTAAACGTGGGGCCCCGAAAAATGTTCCCAATCGGGCCCCGCACCACCTAAGTCCGGCCCTGATTAAATGTATGTTATTACTCTTAGAAAATGAATGACAGTAAATACTACAAGCATATGATGGACATTTAAAGAAATATGCAATTGCAAAATTACTTGCTTTGAATTGCAATTAAAACGCAATTCCTGAAGCTTTCTTAACTCCACGGGAAAACAAATAACCAATACGTACTCATGCAACGGCAAATATTATATGGCACCAATTTACGAACCAGTAATGCATACAAAAACTTAACCCGCCTAATGCAGAGTCCCTTAATCCACCCGCCTAATGAAACAGATGCTAATCAGAAGTTTCGAAGTATGATTAGCGTCATACTAAAGCCTGACTACTGCAGGAAACATATGTTAGTCGATCTCTTTAGTATGGCACTAACCACGTTTGTGAAAGATTGTCCATAAAGCCATACATTTCCAAATGAAACTATATATTAAGGAGTCACTTCAAAAAAGTGGGGGTTAACTGCCCCCTCTTTCCCCCCTAATTGCCGCATTTCACACCACCCAACACTTTTTTTCGCCCCTTGTCTCCGCAAAGGGGGGAGACTTACACAAAATAACGAGACGACTTCACTGTAGTATTGCGGATGAGTGTTATTGGGAAAACCTCGGCTATGGGGACCTGTACCGATTTTTAAAATTTTGCCCTCATTCGGTAGGGTCAAACTTCCTAAGCAACAAAATGAAACAATTTCTTGTCGGAACCTGCCTCTTCCTCTCCATAACCGACAAGGGTTATGGAGAGATCGACAGATTTTCAAAATTTTGCCCTTATTCGACAGCATGCCACTGCCTAAGCACGAAACTGAAACAATTTCTTGTCGTACCTCCCCATTCCCCTCCATAACCAACATAAAATAACCGACAAGGATTATGGGGATCTCTACCGATTTTCAAAATTTTGCCCTCATTCGATAGGGTCAACCCGTCAAACTCCCTAAGCAAGAAACTGAAACATTTTCTTGTCGACTCTCCTTTAGCCTAACCGGCATAAACGTGGGACGTAAAACATGAAGATTTCATTTCATTTTTATTCTCTTGTCGGACCGTCCCCCTTCTCCTTCCACTCCATAATTGACAATGGTTCTGGGGACCTCTACCGATTTTCAAAATTTTGCCCTAATTCGATAGAGTGCAACTTCCTAAACACGAAAGGAAATCAATTTCTGGTCGGAACCTCCCCTTTCCCCTCCATAACTGACACAAAATAACTGCGAGGATTATGGGGACCTCTACCGATTTTTCTTTATACAGTAAGTAATCTTTATCTTCTAAATTATATTTCAAGTACCTTTAAAATTAGGTTGAAGGAGGAAATTGGAAGGTCATAGTTATTAAGAACTGATTGTACGATATTTTAAGAACTGTTTTTATTGTCGTTGGTCTGATTTCGATCCAGTTTACCCCTTGGGGTAATTGGGTGCAAAACGATTAAAGCCATTTCCGGTGCGCATAAACACGTGGGGGTGATTTGGTGTAAATGAAGTAAACTCAAGCTTCATTTGGTGTATATAACTTGTATTCCGCTTAAAAAGTAATAGTGTTATGTGGCCAGTTTTAGAATGTAGTTTAAGAAAAAATATACCTTTGCACAAAATAAGAAGTAACTTACTTCTAAATCTCGAAGATATTTGAATGCCTTTTCAAGCCTTCCAGTTATTATTTACACGTCCTGTGAACCTAATCCAAAATGTATCACATACGAAAAAACTGTAAGCGGTCAAAGCTTTGACCGAAAACTTAAAAAAAAAAAAGAAAGAAAAGAAAACCCAAGACAAGTTTTGATATTCAAACATAGGAGAAGATAATAAGACTAACGCTAAATAAGTATAAACTATTACAATAGAACATATGTTGAAACTCTGGATTGATAAACAGGACCTATTTACAAAATCATCACTATTAACATACGCAACGGCCACTGGAAGCCTAAGTTGAACAAAATGCACACAATAAGAAGCACAAGGCACTATGAAACCAAAGTTTACACCACAAAAGACAAAGATAGTCAGGGCCGGATTTCCCAATAGGCCCGGGCCTATGGGCGCAAGCTCCCAGGGGGCGCACGGCCGAGAGAAAAATTTAAAAAAAATCTAGAAATAAAAATAAATAGCCATAACTTAACATATTTTTTGAATTGATTTTAAAAAATCAGGCTAATAAAGCAATTTTCAAGTTCATTGGAACAAATAATTGTTGGTAAAGTTAAACTATTTTTCAACATTATGCATCAACTTCGTTACAACATTGATCTCAAACACGGGAGAACTGGATAAAATTGCATCGTGGAGTGGTGTTTAAGCAATTAACATATAGGTCTGATATAATTTTTTAATAAAGATTTTTAGGAAAGTAACTTTAACCAGACTAGGGGGCGGAAAAAATTATTGGGCCTAGGGGCGCCAAAATGCTAAATCCGGCTCTGAAGATAGTACAGCATTTAAATGAATTCTAAGCTAAAAATGTTCACTTAAGGCATTCCTCCCACTTATCCCGCATCATGGGCACAAATATTCCGTGGGGGTAATTGCGAACTACAAATTTTAACAAAATTTTAACTGTCTTGCAGTGAGGATTCAAGATTGCTTCTCTTCACATCATCATCCTTATGATGTTTCTAAACAGAAGTAAAAAATGTGGATCAAAACATTAACAGATGCGCAATTTATTGAGTCTCAAACAAAAAGACACACGAACCTGAAGCTCGGATTCGAATATGTCATTTCTCAACCAAATCAGTTTTCTCTTTTGTCATCAGTTTACTTTTTTGTCAAAATTCATTCAAGCATTTTTTTCTTATCAATATCTACCCACCCAAAATTTTAGTCTAATTATATTTCGTAAAAATATACTGAAATGCAAAATATAATTTTTAAAAAAGTTTTCCGCCCAATTACTTCCTGCACTCAATTGTCCCCTTCTGGCCTATTGAATTCACTGTAAACTCAAACTGATCAAAACATAAAAAATGCATAAAATTAAGCTAAGTTCGTTAACACTTGAAAATAGTAGGGTGGAGAATGAATCAACCAAGTTCCCCCTCCCCCCGAGAGTATGTACGAGGAACACTGAGCTTGCGCGCAGTGGAATGGTTGATAATGTTCAGGAATTAGGTTTAATTGTGGTGCACGCTAGACACCCTAGCCAAATTCCAGTGTTACTCTTATAGGCTGCAGCCAAGGAACTAGGTTCTTCTATCCCTCAATTTACCATGTTTAAAGTGTAAAGAACTAGGCTGAAAATTACACATTTTTGTCGTTATTTTATCGCATTTCGAAGTTCTTCTATGTACACTAATTTCTTATGAAGAGAAGAGAAGGTCCCGACAAGAATTTATTGCAGTTTCGTTTTTAGCAAATGGCACTCTGTCGAATGAGTGCAAAATTTTGAAAATCGGTAGAGGTCCCATAACTCTTGTCGACAAGGGCACCGATTTCACTGTAAATCTGGGGGGAAGGGTATTCAGATGCAGAAGGCATATATATGAGGATTTTAAGACAAATCGCATTCAATAATGCCAAATATTGTATATTCATAAATACAATGAGGGGGGCCACATGAGCTTTCGGGGGAAGGGCCAAGGATCGGCGCCCTTGCTTTTCGGTTATTTTATGTCGGTTATGGGGGAGAAGGGGGAGGTTCCGACAAGAAATTGTTTCAGTTTCGCGCCTAAGGAGTGATATGCTGTCGAATGAGGACAAAAGTTTGAAAATCGGTATAGGTCTCATAACCCTTGTTGGATATTTTATGTCGATTATGCTGGGGAAGAGGAGGTTTGGACAAGACATTGTTTCAGTTTCGTACTTAGGAAGTGACACTCTGCCGAATGAGGGCAAAATTTTGAAAATCGGTAGCGGTCCCCATAACCCTTGTCGATTATGGAGGGGAAGGGGGAGGTTTCGAAAGAAATTGTTTCAGTTTCACGCTTAGGGAGTGGCACCCAATCGAATAGGGTAAAAATTTTGAAAATCGATAGAGGTCCTCATTAACCTTGTATGTTATTTTATGTCGGTTATGGAGGGGAAGGGGGAGGTTCCAACCAGAAATCGTTTCAGTTTCTTGCTTAGGGACTAGCATTCTGTCGAATGAGGTAAAATTTTGAAAATCGGTAGAGGTCCCCATAACATTTGTCGGTTATTTAATGTCGGTTATGGATGGGAAGGGGAAGGTTTCCACAAGAAATTGTTTCAGTTTCGTGCTTAGGGAGTGGCACTTTGTTCATTGAGCAGGGATGTAATGGGGCGTAGATGGGAGAATACGGCGTATACCCATCTAAAATTTTTATAGTTCAGCGTATACTCACCTTAAATTTATGAAAGAATGAGCTTATATTGGAGTGCGTATATGCCAAGTAATCTTGCGTATACGCTATACTTTTGAAAACGATCAAGTATATGCCTACCAAAAATTCTAGCATTACACCATTGCCAATGAGGGTAAAATTTTGAAAATCGGTAAAGGTCCTCATAGCCGAAGTTGCCCCGTGCTATTGCATTTTGTAACAAATAATACTCATATGCCTAAAAATCCTTAGCAATAATTATTGAAGAAAACTGCTTCGAAAATTTAACTTTGAATCTCAAATAAGAAAAATGAACTTTTGCGTTTACATCCCGAAAGAGGGCCTGAACAGTGATTTTCTCTTATTTATTTTTAAAATTAAAAAAAATAGACATTTTTCAATAAGAATGCCAAATATCACATTAATGGTGTAATAACTTCATCTTCCAGCGCTGTAAAAAAAATTACACGAATTATGGAAAGTCTGTATGTATTCAAGGAAATGAAAACTCATCTTAGAATCAACACTTATTTCGAATTGTATAGGAGGACCTTGTTCCATAACGGTTTTTATCAACACAAATATATAACCATTTTAGTTTTGATTGGCATATCAGTTTTGATTGATTTTTTTTTTTTTTTTTTTTTTTTATGTTTTGCGTTGCGTTGCTTTCCATCCCGCAACATTTGTGACAGCTGATTCGTGGATGTTAGTTCTCAATCCCTGAGAAGCGTAAGGCAAAGTGAATAAATAAAAACTAACTCTAAAGTATTCGTGACGTCATTCCTCCATTTCGATATCGTTCCTGAACAGATTAGCGCCTGTTTGTTGCACGTGTAGTGGACATTTCTATTGAATAGAGAAATATGGGTTTCCAGAATATTTGGTATTCTCACCCTCGAAAATATGGCCAGGGATCAAGGTCATGGTAAGTGTTAAATAAATAGGAAAGAATCATAAGAAGTATTAACTTACATATTTGACGATAACTAGATTTGATCTCACATGCTCTGCAGTTTGGGGGAAGTATGTTTACTGTTGATAAAGACGAAAGTGAAGGCATTGTATTTTTTGAAGTAATACTTCGTAGGTATCAACTACTAGATCAATGATAAGTTGCAGATTACTCACACTTGTAGGAACAACAAGATTGTAGACGCTACTAAAATTGGCTGAACTGCCGTAGATGGTGGCCCGACATAAATCCCTTTTCAACGTTGTATTATCCTAAGTTACTAACACAGTGGGTTTGAAACACTATCAGATTATGCTCTTCTGCCAGCAAACCTCATATCACATCAGTCCGCGAACACACACTGTCTACAATTTTAGTTTTCTCTGTTATTAACCACCCTACAGTGATGGTTCTAACATTTGTTGCTCATTATCACATTTAGTTTAATTCTTTTCATTTTTCCGTAAATTGTGTACTTAGGGACCGCCATCTGCGGGAGTTAACCCAAATAGGTGGATTTTACAGTACAGGACATGCATAAAAGTAGCCTGTTTCATCGTGCATAGTGTAATATCGTACATTGTTCATTTTTATTTACAATAACCTACACCGTATCGTAATTCATTACATGTATGTACAATCCGGTATCGAAAACATGTTGCTAGTACATTAAAGTTAAAACGCATACAAAAAGATTTCTTTTAGCATGACATGTACTTTTTTACCACCTTAGAAAGTGTTCCGGTAATAGTTAAGAAAAGCTACTTCTCATCTCCCGTGCACGAGGATACAACTTACTGTTGCACTACCTACAGAAATGATTCTATATCATTTTTAAGTGGTAATAGAACACAACAAACCCAGATCATGTTGTATTCACACTCCAACATGGAGTGAGAGTACAGCGTGATCTCAGTCTCTTCTGTGTTCTATTACTACTTATACACCAAACAGAATCATTTTTCTACGTAGTGCAACAGTAAGAAGTATCCACGTGCACGGGACATGCGATATGTTTTCAAATCCCCCCACACACATAGTCACACTAAGTACAAGGGCACATTATTTCCATACGATATAAAAAACAGATATTCCTAGAAAAACTCCCTAAGTACAAGGGCAAGAACCCAGTCTATTACCTACTTTTTAACATCCTAGTTAGTCAATGAATGAGTCCTGAAAGTATGGCGTTTCTCATCCTTCCCTTTCATTAATAGGTGCAGTTTGACTTCACGAGGGTTGATGGTTGTGGATGACATAATAACTACAGTGCCTAAAGCAAAACAAACTTGTGCTAGGTGGCCTCTAAAAAGCAAAAACGCTATTAAGCGAGTCAGGGGAGGGGCGCATAAGGAAGGGGATGCGTCCACAGAGCAGGCGCTGCCCATCTTCCCACTGCCCATCACTACTCATATCACATCATTCCGTAAACTCGTGTAGTCTGGATTTTGACTTTTTTTTTTCTCGCTTATTACTCAACCTACTTTGATGGCCATTGTATTTTTCTTACTCGCATACCGACATTTCGTGTGATCCTGTTCATTTCTCGAAATGTTTGATTTCGGGTCCGCCGTCTGCGGTAGTTAACCCCGAATTAAACTAGGAGCGCACCAGGGGTCCAAACTTAAGCGAAGGAGTACTTCTGCAGCGAAGGTAAGGGTACTCATAAGGATAGCGCAAAAAAAAAAAAAAAAAAAAAAAAAACTATATGAGATAAACTTACTTCTCTTATCTGCTGCCAATAGTAATGTATTTGTACGTTACTATAGGCGTTATAAATAATATTCTGATGTTTTTTCATTGCTTGCATATTTGTGTTCCTAAGTAACATTAGACCGATTCCATTTCAAATCGTCCAGACAAACCACAATTGATCCCCATCATAGTCTCGGATTTCATTATTTTTTTTTATATGGGATCTACATGCAATATTATTAGACCCATATTTTTTCTTTTTGCTGAGAAAAATTTTTCCTTCGATATACAGCCTTCCAAAATGGCTGCCCTCTCGGATTGCTCGAAAAACTGAAAACCATGTCAAATTAAAAGTTTTGTTGTAGAAAAACGAGGGTACTTAGTAACTTAATCGCAGTAGCAGGAAGGGTATAAAGCTGTATGTTTCGGTGGATGGCCAAAATTCATCGATTGGTCCAATAGGAATCGCGCAATTCACTCGCAATGTTGCCAACTTTGGTGAAATTTTTTCTAACTTCAAGCATTTTTTTTTTCGTCCTCACGAGCAATATCAACCATCTGCTTCTAGCATCAAAATCTACTCCATAAGGTCTCTTGAAAATATAAAGGACTTACGTTTCTGATTATTACATCCGACGTTATAGCATGATGAAAAGCTGAAAATTTCATTAAGACGCCATTTTCTCAAAAACCCCACCTTTTAAAAATCTGGATTTTTTTTTTTACATGTATTGGAGAAGTACCTAAGTATTTAATACCGTTAACCGTTCATGCGGCTGCAGCCCCAAACATTCGCAAGTAATTATTGAAATTTCGATTTTTGTACTGGAAATGTAAATATTTCCTATGGGCATTTAGATCGTGTACACAAGGCGAATTGAAAGGGAGTATGAAAATTTTGAGAGATGAATCCTGACATCAAATCCAATAGAAAAGTTCTTATAAAGATGAGTCAAATTCCTCTTAATTTTCGAGTTGCAGGGTTTCCAACTCGGGATCCAAAATCGGCTCGGGACAATAGAAAATATATATATTTCGCGTTAAATCAGAAACTATGTGTTAAAGCTTTGATAAAGTTCAGAAAGTTGATTTGTATCAATATGGTGATTTTTATGTGCGTTGTAATTCGGTTGGCAGTGTTGCCAATTTGGCAGAACTTTTATTTGTTTCCAAATGACACTACGTGGTTTTTATTTGATATTTGGTATTCATTAATGATTGTAAACATCACATGAAGCACAATTTTCCCCGAATACACAGCACGAATGCATTGTGTACAGCGCGTGTGCAAAACGTAGTATTAAGAGAGGGTGATTATTTGTGTAAAGGGTGCTTTGAATATTTACCGTGAACAACGTGAATGTGTGTGAGAAATTGGTGACCACGAAAGAAGGTGTAAATATGAAATTGTGCACCAGCAAGATAAAGAATTTGTTCCTCTGAATGTATATTTGGAAACCATTAACCAGACAGTTAACATGCTAAACATGAATGTTTCGCCATTAAAATCAGCCGTTATCGGTGAAACCTAGACTACGGTGAAGGATTCACCTCTCAAAATTTTTCATACTGCCGTTCAAATCGCCTTGTATACAGGACACAAATAATGATCCTCTCCTAATAGTACGTTTGGGCAGTCATGCTGTATGCAATCCTTATATTTTACCGCAAGATAAAATTTTTGTCAAGTATTCTTTCTGTACACAATTATCTTATGCCTTTTTAAAATAATCAACACATTTAATACGGTCCTTACTGTAATAGGACTTCTCCATTGTTGTTCACACAAATGTTACCTGTCAAAACAATTTTCATGGTTCTAGAGAACACTAGGACGATGTTAACGACACTGAATTACGTAATTACTATTTCGTGGTTGCAGCGGAACTTCTTGAACAAGTTCGAACTTGATGCGCGGAGTTACGAGAGGTTTTGCAATAATAAAAGATAAATTTTCTTCTTTTATTATTATTATTATTATTATGACAACTTACAAAGACGTAGATTTTATTCGATATTTTGGCTTTACTAATGATGGCAAACATCAAGTGAAATTCACACTTAATGTTGCAAGCTATCAATAACGCACGAGATAAACCTTTTAATGAAATGCATGTAAGTTTTCGAAAACTGTGGGGATGTGGGGAAAATTGTGCTTCATGTGATGTTTACAATCATTAATGAATACCAAATATCAAATAAGAACCAACCACAAGAGAGTTCGTTGGAGGAGAGAAATTTCTCGCTACCTTAAGAGGTAGATGTTGGTTCCATCCAAAAGGAGGCTGAATCTTCTCTAGAATTATTCTCTTGACAAAATTGGCGACAGGGAATTAAACTGTGCTGCAAGAGAGTTATGTCCGAGGAGATTCAAATATAGTTAACCAGTCTCCCGAATTTCGTGTACCTCAGAAGTGCATCTAAAGTCACTAGAAATATTAAGGTGGACTCTGTCAGTCTAGGTTTAGATGATTAAATTTTGTAGTACACGGGAAGAGCGTTGTGCGAAAGAGGATGTGAATGTAGTTGCGGAGTCATTTTTATTTTCATTTTCTCTTTGTACCTATAAGAACTGTGGCTCATCTCACGAGAGAAAGACAGAGGCCTCGAAACCCAATTGACGCCTTATAGATGGAGACGGATAGAACTGTAAGGGTGATAGCATTTTATAGCCCGTTTTCTTTATACGTTAATAGTTCTTTCAAATGGTCTTTTACACTTCCTCCCCTCTTTTAGGAATGATGATTTTTTTAAAGAATGAAAATATTTATAGTCCTCGTCGCCCGAATTGGCGTGTGGCATCAGCCAATAAGCTCGCAATGCGCTCTTACTATACATTTTGGAAGGAATCGAATAATTCATAATTGTCCACAAATACGAACAAAAAAAAAAAAAAAAAAGTTGTGTATGATCAGATTCCTCCCTTAAGGTTTTAGTAACAGCTCACTGCGTGCTTATTGGCTGATGCCACACGCCAATTCGGGTGACGCGGACTATAGTAATGTTAATGCTGGATATTCTCCTATCTCCCGTAACTGAATTTTGTATCGCGTTAACGCTATTTTGATTTGAATTTGACATCATTTGAGAATGTTGGTATGCATAAAGAGATAATTTGGGAGTTCGTGCTTTTATTGTTTTTTGGTAATATATGCTGATTCCGTCGGAAAGTTGCACAGATTTTTAACGAGCTTGAGCTTCAAACCTCGGTAATTTCTCACATCGACCAGTTTATTTTCTTCCTGGACATTTAATTCTGCTGACTGTCCCTCACCCAGTCAACTGAAGCATAGGAAAATACTTCTCAACATTCGTGTCTATGAGACTCCGACAAATAAAATTCTGTTTCGGGAATACTATCTGCTACACAGTAATGTATGTACAATAATATATTACAATTACAGTATTTGTTTCCGTTGCGGAAATTCGTAGCAATGTGAAGTACAAATATAGATTTTTTCCCTATGTCTTGCAGTTTGGTTGCTATAGAATTAATAATTTTGTTTCGATTTCCTCTCGGCACACCAGCGGCTCATTCGTGGCACACCGGTTGGGAAACGCTGTTGTAGAATTTACAGAGAATAGTGAAAACATGATCACACATACAAGTAGCTCTCTATAAGCTCTTTCGTTGAATACTTCATCAGACAGACAGGAAGGAAAGAAAAGGCAAAAGGGTGCCTGCGAAACTTCCAGGTGGACGCTTATCTGGAAGCTTCACAACTACTACTGTGTTTTATACTAATTGTGTTCTTGCCATGTTTTTTCTATCTTGTGAACGAACGTGTCTTGTGCAGTAATTAATATGTGTATTACTGTTCATTTATTTATTTATTATTTTATTTATTTGTAGTCGTGCTTGTGCGAACCGACATGGTTTGATCAGGAAGTACGGATTAAACATCTGCCGGCAGTGCTTCAGAGAATATGCAGCGGATATAGGTTTCAAAAAGGTAAGTTGGTACTTGTTGAAATATTTAAGTAATTCATTCAGGTTAAAAGTGTATATCATATGGTGTAATTTTCTGTAAAACTTAAATGAATTGATAGGTTTGTATTGTACGTTATTCTTCAAACAAGGGCCATTCCATGTTAATTTAACTGACCATGACCGTCATCTTCCTGATACTTTGGCAGGAGTTTTCTGGTAACAAGCAAGGGAATATAGAAAAAAAAAAAAAGTGGTTGCAGTGTTTCGTCCATACATCCGTTAAAGTTTGTTTGCTATCTATAACAGTTGTGAGGATTGCTAAGAGCCAGTGAAACAAAAAGATGCATAGAAAATGGATGAAAATAGCTAAGGCCATATTTTTAAATATAAATGTTAAATATTTAAATTAGTTAAAAATCGAGTGAATAGTTACATTACTCTATCTTCAAAATAGTTTATTATTATTATTATTATTATTATTACAGATAGGTTTGAAATTAATGTTTATTAGAGAAAAAGTTCTTTGGAGAAATGAAAGGTTACTACGAGAAAATATATTTTATACTGCAGAGTGAGTCACAAGTCTTTGAACCTCCTTTTATTTTGAGACTTGAGAGAGAAGTAGGATATTTGTTAGTAAGAGATGGTAGTAGAGTGAGGGATGGCGACAATGGCCGCCACACTGAAATCTTGAATGCAAGTTCGAAATTCAAATGGAAAGGAAAGTGTATCGCATACAGCTATTCTAAGGCCATCGTAACCTGAGCTCTGACAGATCTAACATCGTGCAAGTTGACGACAATGTTGCGAACTGTCATAGCAAGAAGAATCAAAGCGACCACTTGACAGAACGATGAAGGAACCAAATTAGTTTATCACTGATTGAATCAAATTATAAGTTGAAATATTTACAAACTAGATATTTAAAAAATAATCGTACTTCACTTTACTCCTCAACATTCCACCACAACGTAGTTCCACCAGGCCTAACGTTATTGCCAATATAATAAGATGTTTTTTTCCTTTTTCCACTTATTGACACAACTCTGTCCTTTGACAAGTTTGCTACGTAAATAGAGGTGGGGTTACATGGGACAAACAACCGGTCCACCTCTCTGTCGCCGCAGGGAGTAGGTTTTCGTGGAATTGAAAGCGAAGAGGGTAGCGAGTCTGTACGCCTCTTCTAAAGTTCAAGGCCAATGAACCGTGATTTGGAAATTCAGGCTGAAATTAGTAGAATTTCTAATGGTCTTTGTAGGAAATTTGTTGATATCGAAAAAAGTGTACATAGTCTGTATTACAGAGACCGTTATAATGGGCTTTTCATAAGGACTGATTTAGAAATTTAGTAGTTGGAAAGTAACGAACATGATTCAGCTATGTTTGTCTTTTCGTAGAAGACATTTTTTCACCAATATGTGAAGGGGAGGATAGGTTTAGACCCACAAAAATACATTTGGAAACACTAGGTTCTTTCCATGGTAACAGAACAGTGTTGTCGCATTTATACCTACTCATTACTGTGAAAGTTTTTGTGTTGTCAGGTTGTTTTGATTTTTTGTGCAGTCATCTCAGTGCATTGGTGTGAATATTGTGGTGTACTCGTTATTATTTTCATTCATCAGTGGAACATAGTTTGCATTCGTATTATTCACATAGACCTAAAATATAAATTTAGAATGTGTATGTGTGTGTTTTTATTTATGAACACAATGCCCGAAGTGCGTAAGAAGTGAAGAAAGGGGTGCCCTTGACAAGTCAGGTACGGGAATTTGTGTTTAATCTTAGGGAATATTTGGAAAATGAACGTAACGACGGTCCTTTATTGCCAGTGAATAAAGTGATTGAAAGAGTAGATTCAGCTTTATACATTAGCGCTACAACTGTGTAAAGAATCACAAAAGTGAAGTGCCCGAAAGACCTCACTGAACCGACGGGACTAGGAAAAAAGCGTAAGATTTCTACAGTAAATGGAATCGTCTACAATTAAAAGCATTCTCTAACGTAAGTAGTTTATATTTAAAAAAAAAAAAAAAAAAAGATATAACATTATGTGTCTTACGCAGAGTCGTTCTGACGCGTGTTTAGTGTCATACTAAAGAGTTGAGTTGATTTTGAGTTTAACGTCTCTTTCAGCAGTGAGGTTATATGAGACGTGGACCTACTGATTAACGTGGAATCCATACCACATGTGCTCCCGCCGGGAATCGAACCGGGGGCTCCCATGCCAAAGGCGTACGCTAACCGCTTAGCCACGAAGCAGCTCGATGTCATACTAAAGAGTTCGACTAACATATGTTTCCATGTAGTAGTCAGACATTTAGTATGACGCTAATCATACGTCAAAACGATTCTGCATAAGGCCTGTGTTTTGAACGGTTGTTTTCTTTACGATTTTGTAAACTATCTTAACGCAAACTAATTTGTTTGTTTCTTTTGACTAATACTTTCGTCAGGCATAATGTTAAATGATATTTTTTGTTGTAATGCATAGGTGGTTCTTTTCCCACAAAATGTGCCCCTTGTTATATTGTATTGTTACAGAAGATAAACATGGCAACCGCGCTTGATCGCATGTGAGAGTTGTCAGAGCTCTTCTTAGCGCGGCCTTACTCTAACAGAGAATGAGCTCAGGAATAGTTTCTTCGATACATTGTATGTAATCATCTTTCTCCCTTAGCCTAAAAAGGGAGGCGCGGTGGCTCAGTGGTAGAGCGTTCACCTCCGGTGCTTGGGGTCCCTGGTTCGATCCCAGCTCGCGCCATATGGACTTTGTGGTGGACAAACACCGTGCTCGGGGTTCTCCCGTTTCCTCCCACTTTCTTGATTCTACCATTTCACTCATTTCTCATTATCACCGTCTCCTTTAGCCTAACCGGCATAATCGTGGGACGTTAAGCCTAAAGAATATATTCGTGGGAGGTTAAACTGAAAGATTTTCTACCAATGGCACGCTACAGCGCATGTTCTTTGTAGTGGCTATCGCGTCTAATTCACAAGCGAAGTCGCTGTATCCACCCCAACTGCACTCGCAGCAGTGGCGTAGTCGCTAATGCTCTCGTCTTTGATACGATCGGTTTCGGGTTCGATCCCTGGTGGGGACACGTGGTCAAAACAGTGTAAAAGCTTTTTCAGGCCAGCATCCAGAGTGAGGTTTGTTTGGGTTTTCCCTCGTTCGCACCAGGCAAAGTTCAGGATGGTACCTAATACAGTTCGCTTTCTTTCTTCCTTTTCCCCAGATAGTGTGTTCGCCGAGGAACGTCATCCCTTATACATGACGGGCTATCATGGGTGTAGATGCCGACAGCCCAGAAATCTAATTCCTAATCCCAATCCTACATGCGTAGGAGAATTTGCGGTGAAATGTTGCCACATGTCCTGAAGCATTCCTGTAGATAACCTTATATCGTGGACCTCAAAACATATACCAATCTGCTTTAGTAGCCCCACAGACAAAATTCAAGAGTTTAAGGACAGTTCATGTGGGCAGTTATTCCGCGAGACCGCGGTGACCTATCTGTTCCCCTAGGAACCTTTGACGCACACTAGAGTAAGGCCGCGCTAAGAAGAGCTCTGACAACTCTCACGTGCGATCAAGCGCGGTTGCCATATTTATCTTCTGTAACAATATAAATACAACAAGGGGCACATTTTGTGGAAATGAATCATATATGTATTACAACAAAAATATTATTTAACATTATGCCTGACGAAAGTATTAGACAAAAGAAACAAACAAATTAGTATTGCGTTAAGATAGTTTACAAAATCGTAAAGAAAACAACCGTTACTTCTAAACACATAGGGCCTTATGCAGAGTAGTTTTGACATATGATTAGCGTCATACTAAATGCCTGACTACTGCATGGAAACATATGTTAGTCGAACTCTTAGTATGAGATCGGGCTTCTTCGTAGCTAAGCGGTTAGCGTACGCCTTTGGCATGGGAGACCCCGGTTCTATTCCCGGCGGGAGCTCATGTGGTTCGGATTCCACATTAATCAGTAGGTCCACGTCTCATATAGCCTCGCTGTTGAAAGAGACGTTAAACTCAAAATCAGTTCAATTCTTTAGTATGACACTAAACACGCGTCAGAACGACTCTGCTAAGACCCATAATGTTATATCTTTTTTTTTTTTAAATTAATGAAAACTACTTACGTTAGAGAATGGCTTTCAATTGTTTGATAATTTAATTCCATTTACTGTAGAAATCTTACGCCTTTTTCCTAGGGTGGATAAAATTTCCGTCGGTTCAGCGAGGTCTTTCAGGCACTTCTCTTTTGTGATTCTTTTCACAGTTGTAGGGCTAATGTATAAAGCTGAATCTACTCTTTCAATCACTTTATTCAATGGCAATAAAGGACCGTCGTTACGTTCTTTCTCCAAATATTCCCTAAGATTAAACACAAATTCCCGTTCTCCTTTTGCCTAACCGGCATAAGCGTGGGACGTAAAACTCAAATTCCCGTGCCTGACTTGTCAAGGGCACCCCCTTACTACACTTCAGGCATTGTGTTCATAAAAACAAACATACACACATACACATACTAAATTTATATTTTAGGTCTATGTGAATAATACGAATACAAACTATGTTCCACTGATGAATGAAAATAACAACACAATATTCACTCCAATGCACTGAGATGATAGCACAAAAAATCAAAACAACCTGACAACACAAAAACTTTCATAGTAATGAGTAGGTATAAATGCGACAACACTGTTCGGTTACCATGGAAACAACCTAGTGTTTCCAAATGTATTTTTGTGGGTCTAAACCTATCCTCCCCTTCACATATTGGTGAAAAAATGTCTTCTACGAAAAGACAAACATAGCTGGATCACGTTCGTTACTTTCCAACCACTCAATTTCTAAATCAGTCCTTATGAAAAGCTCATTGTAACAATCTCTGTAATATATAGAGTATGTAGGTACATTTTTTCCTTATGTCAACAAATTTTCTACAAAGATCATTAGAAATTATACTCATTTCAGTCTGACATTCCAAATAATGGTTCATTGCCCTTGAACTTTAGAAGAGCAGTACAGACTCACTACCCTCTTCGCTTTCAATTCCACGAAAACCTACTCCCTGCGGCGATAGGGAGGTGGACCGGTTGTTCCATGTAACCCCACTTCTATTTACGTAGCAAATTTGTCAAAAGGACAGAGTTGTGTCAATAAGTGGAAAAAGAAAAAAAGTATTCATTATTGTGGCAATATCTTTAGGCCTAGTCGAACTACGTTGGGCTGGAATGTTGAGGAGTAAAGTGAAGTACGATTATTTTTTTTAAATATCTAGTTCGTAAATATTTCAACTTATAATCTGATTCAATCAGTGATAAAGTAATTCGATTCCTTTATCATTCTGTCATGTGGTCGCTTTGATTCTTCTTGCTATGACGGTTCGCAACACTGTCGTCAACTTACACGATGTTAGATCTGTCAGAGCTCAGGTTACGATGGCCCTAGTCTAACACCATAATAGGAAGGGGCTTCATCGTGTTGAAAATGAGTTACCGTCGGAATTCACAGTGCAGCACAGTATAAGAATGGTAAGAACTTAAAATAGTGCTGCTATAAGCAAGAATTTCAATTTTAAGTTGCAAAGAGTCATTTTATGCACTTAACCGTAAACATCATTTTTGATGATTTTTTTTTTATTTAAAAATCGATTTTTTGGATTTAAATCAAATCTTTCTTCTTCTTGTATAATACAAGTCGTGAACTGAAGAAAATTTAAATTGTCTTTTTATTATTATTATTTAGGTAAATTAAAAGACTTTCAGTCAAGCCGCTACAGCATCATCTTTATTTATCCTAGGATCATGATTCATACCTCATTCTCTTCAGAATAGAACAGCCTTTGAAACGGTAACATTCACATTTCCCTATCATGTCCCTGAAGCGGAAAATTTTGAAAGAAATTAGGAGTTTTTCTGACTTTAATTTTGATCCCCTCTGGGCTCCCCTGTGTTAACGCACAGATCTCAAAATCAACTGGGAGATACTAAGGAGTGTACTAAATTTCAAGCTTCTATCTTAAATAGTGAGGGCGGAAAAAATATTTAACAATGAACTAAGACCATCCCACAATGCCCCGGATGTACCTAGGTAATAAAAATTTCCTCAGACATCCCTATTTATTCTAGGATCATGATTTGCTCATTCTCTTCAGAATAAAACAGATTTTCAAACGGTACCATCAAATGTCTTCATCGTATATTTGGGGCAGGAAAATCACGAAAAAAAGGGATTTTCTGTTTAATTTTTTTTTTTTTTTTTTTTTTTTTTTTTTTTTTTTTTTTACTTTTCTGCCTCTCTGTACCCCCTCCTCTGTTGTAAGGCAGAGATCTGAAAAATACTAAGGGATACACTGAATGCGTGTCGAAAATTTCAATCTTCTAGGTGCAAAAGTAAGCCCGCTAAAGATAATATCCCCCACCTACCCAAGATACCCCTATAAAACAGAATCTCAGGTAACAATTTCCTGACACATTCCTATTTATCCTAAGATCATGGTTCGTACATAATTCTCTTCAGAATAGAACAGCCTTTCAAACGGTGCCATTCATATGTCTCTATGAGGCGGGAAAATCGCGAAAAAGCTATTTTTTGTTAAAAATAACTTATTGCATTTTTGCCCCTCTGGACACCTCTGTTTTCACACAGAGATCAGAAAACATCTGAAAAATACTAAGGGGTGCAATGAACGAGTGTGCAAAATGTCAGTCTTCTAAATGCAAAATGTAAGCCCGCCAAAAAATAATAAAAATAGGCATAACAAAAAAGTTTTTTTTTTTATTATTATTATTTATTTATGACGGTTATCACATCCTATGTCTCGACGCAGAAAGGCGTGGAAGCATATGTAACTTGTTCTACAATGCCTCCAGTCTTGAAAAACTAAGTAAAAAGCTTTATTGGTACTTTTTGAATCGAATAATGAAAATTCTATCCTATCACCTAAAAATAGATTATATACTTTAAAAGGTTAAGCATTAAGGAAAAAGTACAGCAACGTTTATCAAAATGACACTTTTTCTTTTTACAAAAGTTACTTTTATGTGGCAGGTACATGTTTTTTTTTTTTTTTTTTTTTTTTTTTTTTTTTTTTTTTTAAATCGTAACTAGCTTGAGACACGAAATACATAAATTTTGCCTAAGGTTATAAAATCTAAAAAAATTTCGGAGAGGAGATGGGACCCCTCTAAATATGCTCTGTTATCTGGGAACTAATATACAGACACGCACACAGAAGAATCTTCGTCTTAGATGTCAATAGTGGTTTCCCCGTTGGAATAGTTAACGATTTAAAAACCCAAATCCAATGTTACGAAGAGAAGAAAGCAGGATTGCTACTTTACCCGTTCAAAACGGGATTTTCCCTTAACCTCTGTATGACATTTGTTTTCATACTATACTGTACATTTGAGTCTCATTGTATTATGATTATTATCTTCCATAATCGAAATAACAGAACAGAAACGGGATTTTACTTATTTTCACTTTAAATCAATTTATTTCGGAATTGGATTTAATGAACGATGTTTATTTAAAAAAAAATCAAGTGATTTAAATCAGACTGATAGTTCGCAAAGCTCCCGTAAGGAACAAATAGTTTATGTTGTTGATATGTACATATTCTGTAAGTAAGCAGTAAAAGATATTGAAGTTTCTTTGTACAATCCGCGGCAGAAAACCTGCAACATGAACATATAAGTTTATTGTGAAATGACGAAGTCTTTTGCTCCAAAATAAGTGTGCACGGGAGGAGGCCGAGGTTTATCCTGGCGTGATTCGTTCCACTTAGACGTTATGTTCATTCCCTGTGCTGTTAGGCGTAGTTTCACAATAAACTTACATCCTCATGTTGCAGGTTTTTTGCCGCGGATTGTACCAAAGCAAGACATGATAGTATTAAGTATTAAATTGGATGAGATTTCATCAAGCAATAACAGTTCCAGGTTTGTGCTCTCAGTTTGTTCACTCACTATGTGCTTCTTAGTTAATATAATTAATGCAGAAAGACAAAATGCTGCATCATCACCTCGGAATTTGATTTGGAACATGGGCACAGTTTATGTTTAGTTCGTATTTAGCCTGTGTTTGGATTTGGTGAAGCAATAAATGATGAGAATGTAGCCGTAAAATTTATCCATTCATATGATCCAGCACTATCATATCGACATCAAAATGTTTTCTATAAAATGCCCTTTCAAAATCTGTCGAGCCTGTGTTCCCACAGCATATCAGTTTGCCAAGTGTTAAGTATCTTACCCTTTCTAAATTGCAGATTACATAGGTCAACATGGGTAATAGGATTTGGAAAGTAAAGGGTGTTCTTTACTAATTTGGCCACTGAACGGGAAAATGTTTATTATTTTTCATCACCCTAAGTTTTTCCTGATTCGCTACTCCCTCCCAACCTTCTTAAGGCTCTTTACGGGAATTTGGCTGCAAAATTTACATTACAGTGTCATTTCTAGATATAGCAACTTTGTATATAGAGTGGGGAAGGAGAAAATAGAATGCCCTTGAACTCGGGCATTTTACGTTATCACCTCAGGAATCAGCAGTTCAGTGAGTGCGAGGGAAAATATACTTGTAAAATTTCAGGATGGTAGTGTATCCCTGATACATTGTTATGTATGATGTAGAACTTACGTGATAAATACAAGATGTCAACAAATATCAGAATTTGTTCGGAAACCAACCATATTTTGGCATGAAGCTTGGAGATAAGGACAAATCATCTGCTCCCAAGTGCCTAGCGGGCTGCATGCACGTGGTCGTAGTCATAGGTTCGATTTAGCCTAAAGAGCATAAATGTGGGACGTTAAACAAAGATTTCATTTTATAACTTTATCCTGCAGTTCTGAGTTAATCAAATCGGAAAAAAATTAAAGCACCAACAATGTACAGTATTTATTTTAGTCTAATACAGGGTTCCCACTCGTCCTGGAAAACCTGGAAATGTCCTTGAAATTTACAGAAATACTGAATGTCAGATTTTTCATAATTATAATGAAGATTTTAATTGATTGCTATTGTTGTTTGTTATTCCTGTGTTTGTGCTGGATAATCATTTATCATAATCGTGCCTGTGTGGGTGGTTGGTGGGTTTTCTTTCTTCCAACGGGGTGGTTGTCTAGAACTCTCTCTCATCCACTAGTCTGTCAACCCATTCTTGGATTCTATCTTCATTAGCAGTATCCTCCAGAAACTGTGCTTTGTACCGGTATCAATCCTCCATAGATTGGTGTATAATAACATCACGAAAGAAATTCTGCATCATGCCTTCCATGCAAGGCAGCATGGCAGAGCTGGAGAAAATTAGGACTGTTGAAAGAGAAAGTCAAGTGCAGAGCAAAAGGAGAGAGATAAGTGAAAATGTACAGCAGTTGCAGAAAAAGAAAAGGAAATTGATGGAAACAAGTGAAGCTTTGGAGACTGAAGCAAACCAGCTTGCACATGAAGCAGAGCAGAAGTCTTGCTTTAATTTATTGACAAAGTCAAATGCCATCCGTAGATCAGCTTCGTTAAAGAAGAAATTATGTCTATAGATGAGAAAATCACACAATTCCATACTTGAAAAATTTATAGTGTAATTCCTTTTTTTCGCCTAATTATATCTGACACACTGTCACGCAATGAAGATGCTATGTACGAAAAACAGATTTTTGTTTGTAAATTTGTTCGGTGCACAATTAAACTGTCAGTAGAAAGAATGAAACTACATGTGCTGGATGTGTGTGGATCGGGTGGCTATAAGGAAAATTGGAAGGAGAAAAAACCGCTCTGCTTTAGGTATTTAAATATTGTGTATTAATACTTTATTTGCATTACTATTCACTGCATAAGCTACTGTACTTTTCATTTCACTATTGTAAATTTTGAACCTGCAGTTGCAATCCTGTTATACCTTCCTTTGTCGAAGTCCTTGAAAATTGGTGATATGTTCTGGAATTTTTTTGGGAAAGAGAGTGGGAACCCTGTTAATTGTCTGTTTATCAAAGAATAAATTCATTTACAGTGCGTTGGATATATTCACCCACCTCCCCATTCCCGTCTATTTTCAGCACAAGTACTGTACTATAAAGTCTTAGAGACACCTGACAGTCTGGATACAAATCAGGGTTGGCTGGTTTAAACCAGCTTTTTTTTTTTTTTTTTTTTTCAAAAAAAAAAAAAAAAACAATTGGTTTAAACCAAAAAACGAAAAATGTTCGTAAAAGTGTAAGTGTTCTTAAAATGTTGATGAACACACATTTGTGGATTATCACGTTTCACTCCCGTATATTATTCGTATTATATTCAGACCTAAATTCTCCATTCAGTACTCAGAGATTATGCTACAAAAGCAAATTTTGTTCTTTTTATAACTATGAATATTTCTTTTGTGATTTTTTTTTATAGTTTGTTATTATTGTTATACAATTTCAATCAAAGAAAAATTCTAAATATTGTTTCGTTTAATTAATGTTTACTGTTGGTAAAATACAAAATATAGTTTGTTATAGTTTGTTATTATTTGTTTGTTGTTTTTTATAGTTTATTATTATTGTTATACAATTTCAATCAAAGAAAAATTCTAAATATTGTTTCGTTTAATTAATGTTTACTGTTGGTAAAATACATCGAAGTGCCGTACTTTTTTTTGGGGGGGGGGAGAGGGTCATACAAAACCCCACCAGAGGCATTTATTGAAATCAGAACTATCTTTGGTATCTATTTGTGTATAAATGGGTTAGAACCAAAGTGAATTCAAATAATTCGTATCTTTATGCACTTTCCTTACTGATATGCAAATTAAGTCGTCGTGTTTCTTTAACTTGGACTAATAAAAGTCGTAGTGAACTAACTTGGGCTGAATTAGTTCTTCTGCACTCTGCAAAATTTTGAAATTGTCCATTTGTAATTCTGTATAATGGTTTCACTTGTGCAACTGTTTATTTTTTTGTCCTTCTAAAATGGCTCTCGACAATTATATTAACAAGTATGTAAAGATCAGTACGATGTATTTTTTTTTTTATCAGGAGTCCTTCGTGAGCGAGTCGGCAGACGTATCGCCAGTTAATCCTGGTTTCGAGTTCAAATAGAGGACAATTTCTCTCTGATGTAAGCCGAGAAGCGGTTTTGGATTTTGCTTTAAGCTTATGTAACCCCTTCCAGTGTAACTCGATTGTTGTATAATAACACCAAGGCGAAACAAACTTATTTCTGTCCATATGTGATGTATATACATAGAGCAAATTATTTAAACCAAAAAACCTTTTTTTTTTTTTTCAATAAAAACCATGGTTTTTGCCAATCCTGATACAAATACATGTACTGTATTTAAAAAAAAAAAGGCTTTATTCCGGTTTAACCGATTGTTCGTTCAACCAAAACACCATCGGTCCCATTAAACTCCGCTAAAACAAGACTTCAGACTTCAAGATATCTTTCATGTATATGCGAAATTCAGTTTTGAAATTCTTTGAGATGCAACACGGCAATGTTAATTAAACAGAAAAATGTGAATTCTGGAATGATAGGGTTACTATACAATTCTATTGCCTTAATGTGGTTTTGCTTAAATTTATTTGGATCAGATTTTGCCCTTTTACTTTGAAAATCTGTTCTGGAGACCGAATGTTTTAATACTTTCAAGTTAGAAAGAATAAATCGTTAATAATTATCCCTGTAAGTAAATAATTCTGTAGTTTCAACAAAATATAGAGGTATGGGAGGAAAAGAAAAGATGAAAATGCATTAGAGAAGGATATAAATATAGACACAGATTTTCATCATTATATTGTTATGAAGCAATGATGATAAATTCATAATGAAAAACATATGAAAGTAAAGGGTTAGACCTTGTTGCTGATAGTAGGCGGGATTGATATTACAGTCTTACACACCTGAGGAATATTGGATCTCCCATTATAACAGTATCGCACGATTACATAACCTTAAGTTTCCTTACGGTGACGTATTTTTGGTGGACCAAAGTGTAATTATGATACATGTTTTGCCAGAATTGGATAGAGGGAAGTTCAGTATTCATCCAGTTTAGTGGCTAGCTTGTAATTGTCACCCGATAGAGGCATCTGCAGTTAGTGTTTCGTAGTGTTGGGCCTCAATGCCTTCCAGAGCTTACTTTGGCACCCAGGTTGCGTTCATAGTACTCTGGGATAGCCGTGTGACACTACAGGGTTGCATACATCTTGGTGGGTGAAACTGATAGCTAAGATCTCATGATTTTTATATTGCTCATACCACGATATGCCTTTCCCAGACGTATTCGGTGTGGAAGCAATGGTGTGCACGCATCACATACTTACGATAGTGAAAAAGTGTTGCAAGTTCGTACCAGGTTTACCTTCAAACACTCCGTTGCGCATACATGGGGGTTGAAAGTTATTCGCGACTCAATCTTCTATACTCCCTTCTGATTTTTTTAGTCAGCACAAGCTCACGTTAAGCGACGATACCACAAGAACTATCCTGGCGGATTTCAAGGCGAAGTGCTGTTCTGTACATATCAAATATTCCACTTGGCTTCACCAGCACATTTGTCGAGAACAACATCCGTGTGTCCCGTCCCCATTCACAAACCATTTGTAGTGCCCTTTAGAACTGTGTTTTTAATGAACCTATTCAGTTACTCTGTTTCTATAATGCAAAGCTTTGTTTTTACTGGAGTAGTTCGGTTGATTCATGTTGGAAAAATTAATAGAACCAAATTAATTACTGAATTGTATTAATGTATTCTGATTTTCTACTGAAAATTTTGTCATTTAACCTTACGTTCTTTTTCTCTCTTTTCAGCTCGACTAAAAACTCGAAGACCATAAGCTGCTGTGAAGATGTTTTTATATGTAATTACATTGTAAAGAAATAAATTATCTTTGGACTTCAATCGGCGTTTCAGTTACAAATAACTTTTGTTCTGAAATTATAGATAGTTCAATCCAAACATTTCTAGCTGTATGATAGTAGTGGTAAGCATTCATTGGGTACTTAAGTCTTGTAAAAGTGTCGACATGTGGAAGTTCGTGGAAAAATATATTGAAAATGAGTTTACGGACGTAAACCATTCAAAAGAAAGTTAAAGAAACAAGACTATTTAGACATTCTTAAAGATGTCATTACCCTTTCGTGGATTTTTTTTTTGATTTAATGTCCCGTCCAGCAGCGAGGCTATATGAGACTTGAATCCATGCTCTATTTTAAGGGCGTTCATTACCTGCGCCTTTATATATATATATATATATATATATATATATAGGGGATTATTTCTTAGTTTTCTTTTAAATAAACTGAAATTTGAATGGTTTGATTTTGATTTCTTTAAATCTATTTCAAATGTTCCTTCTTCAAATATATTTAAATGTTCCTTACTTCGTGAAAATTATATATAGTTACATATAATCCTATTATTTGCTAATCGAATTTAATCGTATGTAATGCAATTTCATTTTGAGAAAGCAGGGGACATTTAACCAGACTTGAAGTAACCAGGAAGTTATATTTTAATATTTCAATTCATTTCAAAGAGAACAGAAAAATAATTCCCCCACATTCATAAATTGGCTAAAAATAAAGATGGCTTAGGCACTCCTTGGTATTAATTCCATTCTTTTTCAATAAATATTATGTTGGTGTGAATGAAATGTTCGTTTTGATGTCTGGGGAAGTCACCAACACGATGAACAAAGGTCACTCGTCTATAGTCACAAATTAAGTACGTATCGAGAAACATGGGGCCAAATGCTCAGGGGACACTGCATTATTGAACATGGTCGTGTGAATGTGCAATGTGGAGAAGGCTTTGATTGAAGAGTTCTTCGGATTGAAGAATCCAGACTACTTTCGCCACGAAATCCAATCATTGGGTGAGCGATAACAACAATTGTGATTTTTCTGGTCTTTAAAAAGTGCGTACATGGAGAGGACATTTCATTCGCACGAACCTAATAGTATATCCCTAGCTTTGAAATATTTATTTTGAATTTGAATAGAAACAAATATTTCATGTATACCCTACACACTAATATGACTATAAGTGAATAATGAAGAATCTGGAAATGCGCTGTGGAAAGAGAAAACGTAGAAATTGCTTGGCGATTTTTGTTAAACAGCGTGTGCCAATTAGTTAATTTGCAGACGTATAACGAGGTTACGTGTCGGCAAGTTTGTTTATTCGTGTGTGTCCCTGCAAAAGTATGCTGAGTTACATTGAAGCAGTTTTCACTAACTTGGACAAGGAAAATTTTTATACCATCTCAATTTAGAATTCGTAATTATCTAGTTGAGTGCTGTACTATAGTAAAATGTATTAGTTTAAGGTAAGGAATATAATTACTATTGGAGGGTATCAAACACGTTATAACGGATTACTTACCTCCTAATGTTCCCTCAATTTTTCTTCCCATATTTCGAGTGTCACGTTCAGACATTTTATCTCAGGGACACACAAGGGCCTTTTTTCACAATATGACCTTTACAATTTTGATACAGACAGTATTTTAAAACTTACAAAAAAATTCATAAGTATTGTTGATGATTTGCCGACTGCATATTGTAGATTATTCCTGTTATTGTACCATATGCAGGGTGTTTCAAAACAACAACGTTTGGGAGGTGATTCCTGACACGAAGATGAACAAAAAGTATAGACCGACCAGGGTGCATAAATGCTTCCTTTCGGAGTTACAGGCTACCGAAAATCTGAAAAAGATAACTTTAAAGGTTCGTAGCTCCAAAACTATGGAACCTACCGTAATCGGGTCACGACTTCGCTTAGGAACTAATATGTGCGCTATCCAAAATACATGTTTCAGAATCTTGCGGTGCTCACGAACTACCTCTATAAAAATTGAGGGGATACCGCAGGATTCTGAAAGTTTGATATTTAGATAGGGTACATACCAATTACTAAGTGAAGTCTTGACCTGACTACGGTAGGTCCCATGGTATTGGAGCTATGGTCCTTTAAAATTAATTTTTTCGTGTTTTCGCCAGCCTATAACTCCAAAGGGAAGCATTTATGCACCCAGGTTGGTCTATACTTTTATCTCCGTGTCAGGTATCACTTCTCAAACGTTATCGGTGTTATTTTGAAACACTCTGTAAGGTAAAATGATTAGGGTGATCTACGATATACTGGGAACAACTGATCATCAGTGCAAAGAAACTTTTGTGTGATTGTGGAAAAAAAAAAATCATTTGTAACACTTGAAATATTGGAAGAAATATTGATCCGTTATATTAAGCGGAGAACCTTAACTTGATTTACTTAATATTGATAATGGTCTAATAAATTACTACTAGATATGCAATGATTTTGTATGATTACCATAGAAAAGGTTGATAAAAGAAAGAAAAAAAAATTGTTGCAGTCTTTTATTCAACAAAATTACAACAATCAATGGAACGTAAATGATTAACAAAAGCTTTGATTGTTTTAATGCCAAAGATGTAACGATTATGAATACTAACACTGAAAAGTGAATCAATGAGAGGTGCAAAAGAAGACAAGTAGACTAGTTGCAAAATGTAATAATAAATAATCATTTAAAATAGTGCATTTGAACACCATCCATTTCACCACAAAAACTTATTTAAAAATGCATTGTCCGTTTTGCATTTAGATTGTCTTCACAATTACGGCACTTATTTTGATTGAACACCTTTCACTGTCTTGCAGTCTCACCAGAGATCGGTTCTCAAATGGAATTATTCTTTCCTTTTCATCATAATCATCCCATCAAATTCTAGAATAATAAAAAGTATATGAAAAGTTAGTGACACATCAAACACATTCACAATACAACTTTCTCTTCTGATAGTCGTGTAAGTTAATTAGTAAAGCCATTTATGTAGGCATTACGACGGAAAATTGGCACTAAAATGTAACTAAATAATGAAGATAAACTTACAATGATATATAAATGTTGAAATAAACAAATGCAATAATGTTTCGATACTTTAAAACCATATCCCGTCTCATTTAGCCTAATCGGCATAATCGAGGGATGTAAAACTTAAAATTTAGTTTCATTTCATTTCTAGAACCATATCGCTGAAGAGAGTATCTCCTTTTAAACAACGAAGCATGAAATTATTTGCATATTCCGTGTGTATCTATGCCTAGGCAATAACCAGAGGCCTCACACGCTGTAAGTAGGCGCTAAATTATTCAGCTTTCGTTAGAATCAGTATATATCGCTACGATATTCTTTTATTTAAGTTTAACCAACAGAAGTCTTTCTTGAAATTAGTGATCTATGCAGTTATCACATAGATATGGTGACCAGATTCTGACAAGCAAAAAGTAGGACACAAATATAATAGTATATGATAGTTTACTGCGTCGGCAGTACGCATGTAGTTATTTAATTTAACGAACCTTAAGTTAATCTTTCATTTTCGTTCCAAAGAAAAGCACTGAACAAAGTATTGAAGGAATTCAATACAACTCCAAATGTTTCGATGAATAACAAACAATGGTATATTTTTATAAACGTACAGTGAAACTTCGTGCAGGGCTATTATTTATTTATTTTCGGAGTGTGGCATTATTTTAAGGAATGAGGGAAAACTTAGACCGGCACGAGGGAACTTGTTATTTTGCTAATTATAAAACACAGTAGTTCATCATTCAGGAAAAGAGTGCCTGTGAGTCAAGTTGTGAATAAAGAATGAAACATTAAAATATTGCAAATAAGTTACTGTAACTTAGGACACTTTAAAAAAGGACATTTCTCAATTTTCTAGGCGTCTTCGTAACACGCAGGGCAGCTTTTTAAAAAACTACTGTACTGCGAAAATCAGTACGTCTCGTCAGCCTACACACAGAAGCTCTAATTTTGACGAGACTTTGAAGTATTTGCACTATTCGAATTTTCCCCAACAGTATAGAGCGAAATAAGCAAAATAAATTGTGCTTAAATTGGAGCAAAAGGCCTCGTCCAAATAAAAAAAATCAGTACCTTTTAGTACTTTTAACATTAGACATTTTGCTTAATATCCGATCTCGACCAATCAAGAAATCACGTTCGTATTTTACAAGGTAATGGAAAACTCCCGACTAGGACTACCTGCACTAAACATTCCGCTGATTCGAAAACCTAGTATTGAAGTTAATGAAACTAGTTAATTCTGCCAGCAAAACCTATTACAAGTTTGTCTTGAAAAATGCATAAAAAGTCTCATTTGATTTTTGAATGCATAAAACCAGGAAAGACGAGAAAGAACTACGATGCTTTTCGTGGGAGATTAGAAAACCATTTTTTACAGGAATTGATCAAAGTAAATAGCATACTTCATATGTAATTGTATGTAACTTTTTCTTGGGGGACTGCACGTTACATATGGTGCCTTATTAAACAAGGGATATGGTGAATGCCTTACTCTTGCTCAGTTTCTCTTAGCACTTTGAAAACTTTTATCTCTCCTTTCCTCTTGTCCAGCACTCAAGCTACGAACGTAGACAAAAAGAAGGCCAAGAAATAAAACGTGTTTCAAGGCACAAGTAATTTCTTAGGTTTTTGCGTGTTTAAATAGCATGCTTCCTGAGAGCATTACATAAAGTACCACCGAAGTAGATGTACAATTCTATACACAGTAATAGAAAAAAAACTTTTAAAATCATTTCTAAGGAAACTGCTATTAAACACCTTTTTATTTTTTACATTAGGGAGATTTTAATATATACAGTATGTTTATCAAATTTATTGGGTAACGTCCAAGTCTTGTGAGTCAGTGGGTAGTTTTATTTATCATATTGTGAAGGTTTCACACACTCGTAATATCTGTGATCTATATTCCTGATGAAATCGATACGAAAACTGCATTTCTCTCTGTGTGTGCCTACTCCCAGATCGACTCCCTGTGGGAAGTTCGGGATTTGAACTTTACGATCCTTTTTCAGCATCCAATTCGTAAAGCCATTTTGCTTCACTTTCTTTACCAATAGTAATAACCAGGGCCCGGATTTTGTTGACAAGTCAACTTTTTTCTGTTACGCATAGGAAGAGGGAAGTTCAAATAAAAACGTTAACAAACAACTCAAGGTTCTAAATTTTTTTGGGGGGGGGGTCAACTTTTGGTCACTTTTTGCCGTTTTGAAGTTCCAGGTAATTTTTTAATATTTTAAGATAACTTTTAGGTCACTTATTTTTTTATTCTTTTTCTTGTACATAAGGAAATCTTAAAATGAAAACTGTTTACGAATGTGAAAAAGACGAAGTTAAATAATCTCTCTTCATGCTTCCTGACTATTGGGGTGGACAAACTACATTCTTAACAAGCTAATGAAAACTAACCTGTAGCTGGTTGACGAAAGGTGGGGGTTGGTAGGTGGCCAAACATAGTTTTGGGTTGTTGACCACCAAGGATGTGATCACGTGAATAACTAAAAAAGGATTAGAAGGCGTACACATATTTTAAACGGGGATTTTATCTATTTTTTATTTTCATGAAGTAGTTCATGTAGTCTACACTTGCGAATTTTTATTGTTTAAGAGTGCTCCCTAGGTTCAGCTCGGGAGTGAATTGACGCTTTTAGTACGTACAATGCTGTGGAATGAACTGCAACTAACTGGAACAAACTTTTTGAATATGAATGAGAAATGTTAACTAAAATCCAATAATTTAAAAAATATCAATGTTTAACGAAATAAACGTTTTTTAAAAAAAACGCAAGTTTTAAGGTCAATTTTTTGAGAATTTTAGGGTCATTTTACAGGAATTTTAGTGTCATTTTATAGGTCACTTTTTAGAAACTTTTAGGTCAACAAGATCCGGGCCCTGGTAATAACATTCAACATTACAGGCTCCGAACAATGATCTACTGTATGGGTGTATGTGACAGTTAAAGAATTTATCAACATAATGTTCTAAAATTACGAATTATTTTCATGTTGAATGAAACAATTATCTGTAGCAAGCGCACATAGATCATAGGTTGGCTTTGCTACCACGAAATAAATTTATTATACATAACAGTTAATCTTTTCAAATAAGTAAGTTTAGAAGCTTTCAGGTAATCAGATACAGATAAATACTGTTTATTTATTTAGCCCCACAAAATAAATACATTTAATTTTCAATATCATGTCCATATGAGACATAGACCTATAGTTTGTGATGAGAACCAAACTTAATCTGTCGCCTTAAGTCTTCCACTTCCAACGCGGGAAACATAATCATTTATTTACGACCGAGGAATATAGTCGTATGGGCAAATGCAATCGAAGCTCGTAAGGGTCGATTTTCTGTGTATGTGTGTTTCCTGGACATAGCGTAAGAAAAAGAAAGTTGATTAACTAATGGTGGGTTTATTAACTAACTTTGTCAAATTCCATTATTTGTCTTATGTGAATAAGAAAGAGAAAATTCATAGAAAAGCAAATCAAAAATTTACGAGGATTGCATTCAGAATTATTAAAATACGAAACTCAAAAGCATAACCTCTTTAATCATACAAGAAAAAGGAGCAGTTTTATTACCTTGTATAATTCATGAACTACTTGTAGATATATTTTCATTTGTTAACGTACTTTATAACCATGTAATGATAGTACATCTTTTATAATACAATATAACAAACCGAATGCAAAACATGGAAAAGAAACAATATTTTCGCAGGAACACCCAAAGGCAGAAAGGAAAGGATGCAGAAGGCACAGCTCGTTTTAGAGGGTATGGTGGCTCAGTGGTAAAGCGCTTACCTCTGACACGTGGGGTCCCAGGTTCGATTCCCGGCCAAGTAAGTTTATGGTGGACAACATTGTGTCCGTGTGTTGTCTTGGTGTACTCCCGTTTCCTCTCATTTTCATTCCACCAATACCATAGTTCACTTGCCTTAATCATTTTCTTCCTTAGGCTAAAAGGCATTACGTGGGACGTTAAACTGAAAATTCTCATTGTATAGCCTAACTGGAAGGCCACAACCAATACACCATCCATCTTGCAGTATCTTCTGAAGCTTCCCTTCAGCAAATGCAATGTTGTCCAACATACTTTCGATATAAAATATCCATTTCTTTCAGTGTACATAAATAACGGTGTTTTTTACTTTTTTTCTTTTAAGTGTTTCTTACTAATATAAAAGGAGGGCAAAAATGCAAACTCAATTCGAGGCGATCATGATTGAGTGTGAGGGAGATTGAGAAGTACGTACTAGCTGAACCTGCGCTCTCTACACAGCGCATCATTCACATACGAGCATCAATCTCCTTGTCATTTCTCACAACATCATGTCCCTTTACAAACACAAGTGAAAGACGTCTTGATTTAAAAAAAAATCTGCAAGGCGTACCATAAAGGGAATATTTTTCTTCGATTATTTTTTCAATATCTCTCACCGTTTGCAAGATTTGAACCTAATTCAAGTATGTACAGTTTTTTCTTTCTTCTTGCATGCAGTAAATAATGTACTGTACAAATGCATTACTTACATAATTAATTATAACGTCAGTGATATATGGTGTTAATTGAGTAAAACACTCCAAACAATAAAGATTCATCTTAGACTGGAGAAATGGTTATCCTTCGTTTTTCATAATCATTTGGCCATGAAACAAACGCTTGTGCGGTACACAACCTCTGTATACAATAACCTTGTGTTGGAATGTGTAACTCATAGGATATGATGCTTTACTTTTTTTTAAATTTCAACATTTCTAGTCTACCCCTATAAAATGTTAAAAAGAAATAACGTCCAGGTTTTTTTGTTAATCAATTAGACCTGGACAATCTACACAAAATTTGGAATCGACTAGCGGAAACGGCACGTTTCTAGCACTTGTAGTTTTCGACATATCATTGTCAAAAGGATTGGGGACAAACATAAACCTAGCATTTTAATATATACAGCCGTGTAACGTGGGTTCCTGTCACAACGGCATGGCGCGTCTTCAGGTTGCGGATCGAGGAGAAGGCCTCTAGATACAGAGGTTAGCTGCGAATATACTGAATAAGCAGTCGCGGACAGCCGACTAGGAGTGGTCCTCCAGCTTGGGGGTTTGGGTAGGGCTAACAACCTCATCCTGTAAAAAAAAGCAATTGTTCAGAAATATTCACAAAAGCCTCGGACAAGGACTGATAACTTGGCACGACCTCAGCAAAAAAAAAAAAAAAAAAAAAAAAATGGACATGAGATTTGGAATATTAGAAGTCTTTATAGGGCAGGCGCGTTAAAATCCGTAACGAGTGAGTTAGAGAAATACAGGATGGACCTAGTAGGAGTTCAGGAAGTTAGGTGGGAAGGAAATGGATCTGTGAATTCCGGAAATTTTACGGGGAAGGAAATAAAAATCACCAGTTAGGAACAGGGTTTTTCGTTCACAAACGAATATTACCAGCAATTAAACGGGTTGAATTTGTTACTGACAGACTTTCTTTTATTACTCTTAAGGAACGGTGGTGTGATATTGTTTTAAATGTACATGCCCCAACTGAAGATACAGATGACAATATAAAAGACAATTTTTACGAAGAAGCGGAACGGATATTTGACCAACTCCCGCGTTACCATTTAAAATTCTATTGGGGGATTTCAATGCGAAGGTAGGACGAGAGGATATTTTCAAACCAATTATAGGGAACGAAAGTCTGCATAAAGAAAGTAATGACAACGGTGTTAGACTCGTGAACTTTGCAACATCCAAAAACCTAATCGTGAAGAGTTAAAATTCCCACATCGCGACGTTCATAAATACACTTGGACCTCACCAAACGGAAAAAAACACAATCAAATTAATCACGTTTTAGTAGATAGAAGAAGGCAATATAGCATAATTTATGTCCGGTCGTTTAGAGGGGCTGATTGTGACACTGATCACTACCTGGTAGCAGCGATAATAAGAGAGAGAAATTATCGTTGAATAAATGAAATATTCAATGTCCGAAAACGGAGAGATTTAATTTAAAGAAATTAGAAGAGAGCCAGGTGAGAGAGGAATACCAGATTGAAGTTTCGAATATATTCTTGGTTTTAGAAGATTCGAAGTGCACTAGTGTTGAGGATACTTGGATTGAAATTAGATAGCATTAAAATTTCAGCAAAAGAAAAATTGGGACACGCGGAAATACGTAGGAACAAACCATGGTTCGACCAGGAATGCATTAAACTAGCAGAGAAGAGAAAACAGGCAAAATTGCGTTGGCTACAAAATCCGAATGAAATAACTACACAAAATTTCGCAGACATCAGGCGGAAAACTTCCAAAACTTTTAGAGCAAAGAAACGCAATTTTTTGAAAGCTAAAATTAAGGAACTTGAAGATAATAGTAAAACAAAAACATTCGGGGCATGTATAAGGGGATCAGTGAATTTAAAAAAAGGCTATCAACCTCGTGCTTATATATTAAAGAAAGCTGACGGTTCAGTTCTCACCGATACGGATAGCATCTTAAATAGATGGAAAGATTTCTTTGATAATTTGCTTAACACGCAATCAAAAACTAATGTGCGTGGAGAGAAGGAGATACACACCGCAGAACCGTATATTCCAGAACCCAACCAAATAGAAGTAGAAACCGCTATAAAGAAATTAAAGAAATACATATCTCCGGGGGTAGACGAAATTCCGGCTGAGTTAATTTTAGCTGGAGGCGAAAAATTGTGGAACAAGATACACAAACTCATTCTCGTTATCTGGAACAAGGAAGAATTGCCACAAGAGTGGAAAGAATCAATCATTGTTCCAATTCACAAGAAAGGTGACAAAACTGACTGTAATAACTATCAAGGCATTTCTCTTCTGTCAACATCCTATAAAATCCTTTCAAATATTTTATTAGCAAGATTGACTCCATACGCAGATGAAATTATTGGAGATTATCAGTGAGGATTTAGACGAAATCGGTCAACTATTTACCATTCGACAAATACTCGAAAAGAAGTGGGAATACAATACCCCGGTACATCAACTATTTATTGATTTTAGAAAGGCCTACAACTCGGTTAGGAGAGAAACATTATACAACGTTCTTACAGAACTTGGAATACCGAGAAAGCTAATTAGATTAATCGCAAAGTAAAGTCCGGGTAGGAAAATTTTTGTCCACAAGCTTTCACGTCGAAAATGGCCTGAAACAAGGAGATGCGTTGTCGCCATTATTATTCAACTTTGTTCTAGAAGGAAAATTTAAGATAGCAACTAGCGCCTAGAGTTGAACGGTATTCACCAGATTACAGCATATGCTGATGTAAATTTAATAGGGGATAATAGGAGAACAATAGAAAGAAATGCAGAGATCTTATTAAACGCTTGCAGGGACATGGGTTTCGAAGTAAATGCAGAGAAAACTAAATAATGGAGACCGTAATACGGCAAATTCTGGATGTATTAAAATATTAAATAATACTTTTGATTAAGTGGATACTTTCAAATATCTAGGATCAATATTAACAGACAAAAATGATATCCACGAAGAAATTAAATGTCGACTAAAAGCAGGGAATTCGGTTCAAAATCTCTTGTCGCGAATTCTGTCGAGGAATTTGAAGCTTAACATATATAAAACGATAATCATGCCTGTTGTTCTGTATGGTTGCGAAACACGGTCGCTTACTCTGAGGGAAGAACATAGACTGAAAGTATTTGAGAACCAGATCCTGAGACGAATATTCGGACCCAAGAGGAACGGGAATGGGAATGGCGGAAACTTCATAACGAGGAACTACATAATTTATATGGTTTACCCAACATTGTTAGGGTCGTCAAGTCCAGGAGGCTTAGGTGGGCGGGTCATGTAGCTAGAATGGAAGAAAGTAGAAACGCTTTCAATGTCTTGACTGGAAGACCAATCGGAAAACGACCATTAGAAAGACCTAGGACAATATTAAGATGGATCTCGCAGAGATAGGAATACAAAGTAGAAACTGGACCAATTGGCTAAGGATAGAAGTCAGTGGAGAGCTTTTGTGGAACCTCCGGGTTCCATAGGCCATAGAGTGAGTTAGTTAGTATTTTAATATATACAGGGTGGTCCATAAGTTCTAGTACGGTGAGTTATTTTGGAAACAAACATGATTAAAGCAAATCTGACTAGCGGAGTGCGAACTTGGGTAAAGGAACTACCGATTGATGCATGCGTAGCGAATGGCAGCCGTCTTGGATTCAGGTTATTTTTTTCAAATGTGAAGGTAGGCATGTGACACATCAATTAACACTTGTTTTTTACAGGATTGCAGTCTCGCAAGCAAAAATGCGTTATCATGTCCCGTTCCAAAATTATGACGCCCCAAAGTCCCACCTATAGGATGTGCTCCATATGTTGCCCGTCCATTGCAACACAAAATCGGAATCTCTTAATCCACTCCTTCTGAACCCGTAACAACACAGCGGTGGTGATGCTATCACAGGCGTCCTGAATACGTCCCTGTAGGTGTGCAACATCCCAAATCTTCTCCTGATTCACCAGGTGTTTTAAGTGTGCCAATAAAAAAATCCAAGGGACCGGGTTCGGCGACCGGGTTGGCCATTCCACACGACCTCGGCGACCGATCCAACGTCCAGGAAAATGCAGATCCAAGCAGTCCCGCCCAGGCAGCGCATAGTACGGCGGGGCGCCATCTTGCTGAAAATATCGCGGCAAGGTGGCATCAGGGCGGAGAAGCAAAGGAAACACCAACTCCTGTAACATGTCCAGATATCGGACACCATTTAGGGTACCAGGAATGAATAAGGGTCCTATGATCGACGTATTCCATATTCCACACCACATCATGATATGAACAGGGGTAACCCTCTTTCAGGGATTGATCGCATGTGGGTTTGCATCCGACCAATATCGCATGTTCTAGCAATTCACTTCCCCATCCAAATAAAAGTTTGCCTCATCTGTGAAGAGAACGCTGGCTGAGAAATGCGGATTTCGATCATATTGTGACAAAGCCCAATTGGCGAATTCCATGCGCCGGTCTTGATCATCCTCTGAAAGGTTGTGGACAAGCTGCAGCTTGAAGGGATGCCACTTGTTCGTATGGTAAATCCTCAACACGGAAGCACGTGGTACGCCTGTTATCGCTGATAGTTGTCTTGTGCTGCGCTTCGTACTTCTCACACTCACAGCAAGCACCATTGTCGATGTCTCCTCATCTGTCGCGGCTCGTTTGGGACCTGACCGTGGTCTGTCGGCAACATTACATATTACACTGAATTTCCTAATGAGGTAACTAACGGTGTTGTGGCTTATTGCAGGTGGCGCGCGTTGAAGTCCTGGGCAATCACACGGCTGCTTCTTTCCCCAGACATTAGGATGATCTCAATTCTTTCCTGCTTCGTCAGTGCCATCTCGCTCTACCTGCAACAAAAAGAAAACCTGTCAAATTTAGGGCGTCACGTCTTTCTTGCAGCGTTAGTGCCATGTCGCTCTCCCTACAAGGAAACAGAAAACCGTCAAATTTGGGGCGTCATAACTTTGGAACGCATTTCTGCTTACGGGACTGCATTCCCCTGCAAAACCAATGTCAATTGATGTGTCACATGCCTACTTTCCTATTTGAAAAAAAATAGCCTGGATCCAAAATGGCTACCATTTACCACGCATGCATCAATCGGTAGCTCCTTTACCCAACCAGCTTATGGCACTATATATGTATGGCCATAACACCATTTTGGATTACACTAGTTAACAAATTTAAACTTTTTGTTACATGAGAAAAATCACCTGATCTTAAAGGAACTTTTTGCGCTGAATTCGAATATGCACTCGGTTTCTCTCCATCACGTACAGTTTTCCCGTAACAGAGGGATTTTCGGGAAACTCCCTCAAAAATTTCCCTTTTTCAGATATTTTATTCCCCTAGCTCCTGTCCCCTTACATATAGTAACATAGAAATTATACCTTGATTTATATTTAATAAACCCTAAAAGTTTCGTAAAAATCGCTTTGTTCTTTCTAGAGAAATAAATATATTTGTATGTATACTGTGTGCACAGTTTATTGCACCTGATAGTAATGCTTTCAGATCTCCTGAGTTGGGGTAAAAACGATTTGCTTTATTACTACAAACACAGACATAAAAATGAATATTTACAATAGTCAACAACACACTTGTATTGCTCTCTGTAAATTAGAAACGTGTATAAAAATAGAATGTACTTCCAACGTATATTTTTTTAAAACGTACAGTATATGTATATCTTAATTCATATACCATAGGCCTATACAATTCTCCAAGTTTTTTCGTTTTGTTCATGAAATGGTTATCAATATTTGTTATCAAATGTAACAGAATGCAAAAGAAAGAAAGAATGGAATACAGACTCATTGTTGACAACAATGAACTAATGCAGTCTGAATTTTCCACTACGGTATCGTTCCCCCCCCCCCCCCGCGCATTTCTTTCTTTCTTGTGTTCTTGACACCTGGTTCTTGACAGTTTTGTACATTTTTATATTGACGTGTGGTTTAACACTACTTCACTTTCAATGTTGTCTTTGCTGCTAAGAGTGCTTTCATGTTTGATCTTAACGGCATTATACCCAACTAAGACCAGAAGTTTAGTTTGTGATCAGTACAATGGCGTCAAGAGGACGGCGTTCATGTGTTAACTCACCAAATAGTTTTTGTTATGTGTGTGGCCAGTTTGTAGTTAAAGGACAGTGTAGATCCATTACGCCATCGGTGAAACTAGCATATTATATATATTTCGGATGTCGTGTGGGAGATCAGGACAAAACTTGGGCACCCAACATAATTTGTGCGTCGTGCTACGTCACTTTACTTGCATGGGCCAAAGGGAAACGGAGGTTTATGAAATTTGCTGTACCAATGGTGTGGAGAGAACCCATCAACCATCTGGATGATTGTTATTTTTGTCTCACAGTAGTTAAGGGACATTCTAAAAAAAGCAAATACACAATAAGTTATCCCAACGTTAAATCCGCAATTAGACCTATTCCGCACGGGGATGAACTTCCACTTCCCGAGCCCCCTACCAACTGGGAAGAGATATGGCCAAAAGACTGATGACGATCATGACCTTGATGAACCATCGACATCAACATGTACATCCAAGGATCCAACGTTCATCCCTGACTGTGTTCGCGAGCCACATTTCATCCGACAATGTGAACTTAATGACCTAGTCCGTGATTTGCACCTGACAAAACAAGAGGTGGAACTTCTGGGATCAAGGCTCCAGCAGTGGAACTTATTGGATGCAGAAACGAACATATCAGTGTACAGGAAAAGGCATGTTCAATTTTCAAGCTATTTCTCAATGCAAGATAATGTGTGCGTATGTACGGATATAAATGGGTTGATGGCGGAGCTAGGAATGTTATTTATCGACGCGTCAAAGGTCAGCCTTAAAGCTGTCCTTTCACATAATGGAAATAAAAAACCTTCTATACCACTTGCGCACTCAGTGAAGATTAAGGAATCCTATGACACTATGTCAACTTTGCTAAATCTTATAAATTACAAGGACCATTGTTGGCAAATATATTGTGATCTCAAGGTAGTTGGTATTTTATTAGGACTGCAGTGCGGTTACACGAAGTACCAATGTTTTTTTATGTTTATGGGATAGCCGAGCTGATGACAAACATTATGAAGTGAAGGAATGGGAACCTAGAGTGAATTACGTACCTGGAGAATGCAACGTCAAATACGCTCCTTTGGTAGATCCTAATAAGATATTACTACCGCCACTTCATATCAAGTTAGGACTTATGAAAAACTTTGTCAAAGCCATGGACACATCTGGTGAAGGTTTCAAGTATTTGCGAGATAAGTTCCCTAACCTGAGTGATGCTAAGATTTCAGCGGGAGTGTTTATTGGTCCCCAAATTAGGAAATTAATGCTTGATGATAGCTTTGACAGCAAGTTAAACAGTGCTGAGCTAGCTGCCTGGACAGCATTTAAGTGTGTTGTGCGCAACTTTCTGGGCAATAACAAAGCTGAGAGTTACACAGAAATCGTACAGGACGATACAGAAATACAAAGAGTTGGGTTGTAGGATGTCTTTAAAAATCCACTTTTTGCACTCCCACCTCAGCTTCTTTCCTGCTAACCTTGGTGCTCTCAGCGACGAACAGGGGGAAAGATTCCACCAAGATATAATGGCAATGGAGAAAAGGTACCAGGGACGATGGGATCCTTCAATAATGGGGGACTATTGTTGGGGTCTTGTTAGAGAATGCAACATTTCTTACAAAAGAAGGAAGTAGTGTACGTTTTTGTAACCCAATGGAAGTTTCATATATTGTGATAGTTTTGATTGTCTTTTCATGACCTTTTGGTACATTTGTATTATTGTTTATTGTAAATTGCCACACTTGTAAATTATATTGTATTATATTTTATATATGTGTTTGTGGTAATAAAGCAAAACGTTTTACCTCAACTTAAGAGATCTGAAAGCATTACTATAAGGTGCAATAAACAGTACACACAGTATACATACAAACATATTTATTTCTCTAGAAAGAATAAAGCGATTATTACGAAACTTGGAGGGTTTGTTAAATATGAATCAAAGTATACTTAGGTATAATTTCTATGTTAGTATATGCAAGGGGACAAGATCTTGGGGTGTAAACTAAACGAAAAGGGAAATTTTTGAGGGATTTTCCCGAAAATCCCTCTGTTACGGGAAAATCGTACGTGATGGAGAAAAACCGAGTGCATATTCGAATTCAGCGCAAAAAGTTCCTTTAAGAACAGGTATTTCCTTTTATGTAACAAAACCTTTGTTAACTAGTGTTATTGGTCACTTTGAAATAGAGGCACGTTTGGTTTCCTTACAATACGTACGGAAGATTGTTTCCCTTTTGATTTTCGGCCTCTGATACTTCCTACGTGCGAGAAAAGTTTCATCTATTTCCACGGTTGCTCGGAGTCGTCCTATTTGGATGTTTTTAAAAAGTATTTTTTAAAAAAATCACTTGATTTGGACTCTTGAAAGGGAGGGGGTTCTGAAACTTTACCTCTTTTAGTTTCGTCTTATAGAGCCATGTATTACACTGGTACACAATAATGAATTCAGCCCTTTTTGTTTCAATTTAGTACTATATTTGAGACCACTTCAGAGAGTATCATCCAGAATTTTGAACTTAGGGGGGTGTTCAAAAATCTGAGAGGGTGCAATCTTACATTAAGGTCGTATACTATTATCGTCTTTCTAATTAGCTTTTTTTTTTTTTTTTTTTTTCAAACTTTAATGTTTGTTGATGCAATGAACGATTGCATTGGATTTCCTTTCTCAGCCAGAGCCAATTAGCTTCGACTTTCTCATGCTTGGTGTGACGTCGAGATGAAATCGTTGGCAATCAATTGATCAAACGTTGTTCTGACGATCACAGTCATGTAAAGGTTGATTTCTATTCAATCTTGCGTTGTGTGCTTTGCTTGAAAATTTATCTTGTCTATAGTAAATTCTTTTATTCTATTGGCGCTTAAGAACAAGAATTCAAAATCTTTTAAAAACCAAAATAGCAAGATTTTTAATGGTGTCTTCCGTTCCTGCCTAACAGCGTTTGCACACGTCCCCGGCAATGCCAGCACCGGAACCGGTGCTGCTTTGCACACACATCCCGGTAATGCCGGTGCCGAGAAGCAGTGTTGGGAAGTAACGTAACGCAAGTAACGCGTTACTTGTAACGCGTTACTTTTTTAGTAACGTTTCCTAGTAACGCGTTACATTTTTTCCAAAGTAACTGTAACGGTAACGCGTTACAAATTTTTAAGTAACGTACCTAGTTTGCGTTACTTTTTTTCCGTTACATTTCGGATGAGTAACTAAAATATATGTATATCTTTTTTCGGAAACAAATGTTTCTCTCCTGTAAGTGAAT
The DNA here is from genome assembly GCF_964235325.1 of Thermobia domestica. Taxonomy (NCBI): domain Eukaryota; kingdom Metazoa; phylum Arthropoda; class Insecta; order Zygentoma; family Lepismatidae; genus Thermobia; species Thermobia domestica. The sequence goes on from NC_137464.1 coordinate 36,684,677, forward strand.
TTCTCACAATGAAACAATCGAGCCTGACCTACAGTCACAGTCACACAGAGAAACAGATAAATTTGTAGTGCCACTTGTGTTTTTTGAAGATGAGGACAGCGTTTGGGAAATCACGTGTAATGATTGCAAGCACCTGGAAGATTTTGTCGTAGATATTGACAGCTCCAAATCAATGCATTCAGTGAGTGAACTAGGAGTGCAATGATACCGGTAGTCTATTTTACTTTAATTGGTGTTGTTTTTATAAAGATGGAGAAAGAAAATATTTTATTGTTCGAATATTTGAAAGAATACTTTTTTGTTAAGAGCTGAGAATGATGGTGGACAGAATTTAAAAGTAAAGTGTGTGAAGTGCCCCGGCGGAAAATATTTATCAACAACTAGGGTGCCATAATTAACGATTTACAGTAAGAGGTTAATATGAATAAACTGTTTTGATGAGCAGACCTACTTTATTACTAGACAATAGTTTGCTGGTGATATGTAATATTGGAGTTCTTTCAGATCAGTTTGCTTATCCTAGAGTCCCGTTGATTATAGAGTAGTGTAATGTTTCTCTATATTCTTTATTTTTAATTTTACATACCAACATTGTTATTATTATATAATTAGTTTAGCAGAATAATTATAAGCAACCATTTTTTCTAACGCATAGGGATGAGCACGAGTCAAGCTAAAATTCGACTCGACTCAAATTCAAGTCGAGTTTCGAGTCAGGTCAAGGGTAATATCCTCGAGTCGAATTCCGAGCCGATTCAGTTTTTTTGCGTCGAGTTTCGAGTCCAGTCGAGTGTGATAAATGGCTCGTTCGTTTTAAGTCGTCTTGAAATCATGGCCTGATTACACTGGAAAACGAAAGCCATGGGAAATGTAAGCTAAACAGTAATATGGACTACTTTTAGTGTTGCTCACGAGATGGGACACTATTTGCATCTCGTCTCGTCTCGATAACGAGACCACAAGAGATTTTTTATAACAAGCTCAGCTCGGCTCGGCTCAACTGAGAAGATGGCTCGAGCTGGCTCGGCTTGGTAGGGATGAGCCATTTGCTCGGTTCGGCTCAATGAGCCGAGGGCTCTAGCCGAATCGGTTGGGTGAGCTGTTGGCTCGGCTTACTTCTCGGTTCTGGTCGATAGTGAATGAGCTGTGAGCCGAGCTGCTCGAGTCGTTGACAATTCTGAAGCCGGGCCGAGCAGTTTTGAAGATATTTGGCCAGTGCCCTATAACTTTTAACAGTGTTTGGCTCGAGCTCGAATACTCAACCTAGACCCTCAACCCAAATTCAGAAGCTCTGAACAATGTCCTTGACTCCTAGACTTCACGACAACCGAGGTTGGCAATCAACTATCTTTTTAGTATTCAAATACAAACCGCCTACCTTGCTTTTTATATACAGTGTTATAATAATAATAATAATAATAATAATAATAATAATAATAATAATAATAATAATAATAATAATAATAATAATAATAATAATAATAATAGCGGTAGTAATAGTAGTACGGAAAATTGAAGTCATAATATTTTTTCATATTTTTAAAGTTTCGGACCTAAAAGTAACGCGTTAGTAACGCGTTACTTTCGAAGTAAAGTAACAGTTACTTTTTTGGGGCAAGTAACGCGTTACTAACGCGTTACATTTTAAGAGAAAGTAAAGTAACTTGTAACGCGTTACATTTTTACAAGTAACTTACCCAACACTGCCGAGAAGTAGTTTGCGGTTGCCTATTCACTCAGTCCACAATCGTTCTATGAAACAAATGCCAGACTAGACACAGAGTACATGAATATTTTTATTATAATCTATAGGGTAAAGCAGCATGCAACCACAAGACTGGAATTTTTTTTGTTCTGTTTGTGCTTTTTCATCTTGCTTTTCCATGTGCTTCTTTTGTGCTTTTCCATGTGGTTCTGTTTTAGTTTTTATTTACTTTAATTTTATTTACAACCTTCGTTATGCTTGGGAATGCCTACTTCTACGATTATGGAGATTTAAACCCTTGTTTTCTTATTATGAAGGTTATTCATACCCTACATACTGGGTTGCATAATTAACAGGTTAAACACTGGGCAACGATCCTAGATTCATAATTTCTGCATATATCCATTTTGTTCATTTCCGCCATGTTAATTTTTTTTAGTATGACTTCATATATGCCAAGACATATTCTCTATCAAAACGAATGCAACGACCCTTTTGTTTAACTCGTTTAAGTAAGTTTCGGCTGTAGAAGATAACAAATTAATATACATACATACATCTGTGAAACTCACTTTCCACGTTGCCGTAGCAGGGCAATTCAAAGAAGATCCGAATTTCCCTTGCTGAGAATTTATCTAAATTGCAGGCCGCTATACTTGTACCTCACAGCCATTTTGATAATTTCATTCTTCAATATGTATTGAAGTGATGTGAAAAAAAGAAAATAACAGAAAAAACTGAAGTAAACAAAAAATCCAAATACAGAAAAAGAAACAAGAATACACAACGTCTCGCCACTCACTCACTGTGGCTAGATTCAAGAAACCTATCAGCAAGCCGGCTCCGGCATTACCGGCTGCGTGTGCATCCACGCATAAGAAAGCACTGCCGCCGACAAAACCGGAGCCGACACCAACATTGTTGGCGGCTAGGCCGACTACATTTGCCGGTCCCGGCAGTTCCACCGGCTTTTTTGCCGGGTCGGAAAGCGTGTGCAAACTACCATTTGATTACTTTGCCGCCGGCGTTGTCGGAACCGGAACTGGCATTGCCGGAGACTTGTGCAAATGCTCTAAAGGCCCTCCAGCACTTTGTAGAAAATATTTTAAATGATCTTATCTTTAGGCCGAACGATAATCTTTTGAGACTAGGAATTCCGTCCAGGGAGGGATTTTTTCAAAATAATTTTTCTTTAGTAATTGTAACAGATTCTGTAAGAAGAATAACTATTTCTTTAAGTTTTATCATAAATTTTAGATGTTATTCTACTTATTCTTCTCTAAAGAATAAGTAGAGTTCTGAGTTCTGTATTAAGAGTGTTATTCACATCTACTTTATAGTAAAAATGAATGTGATTTTCTAAAAGCACCTGCAGAGAAATGGAAAACTGAGTGGCTCCGTTGCAACACAGTCACTGAGACATTGACATTGTAACTGAGACAAGCATAAAACAAATTTAATTCTGTCTAATATCAAGTGATTTCAGAACATTTTATTTAGTTTTCCAGTAGTTTACCTCCAACATGCTAAGGCTCGCAGTCAGGGGTGGCTTTAGGATTTCAATTTTGGGTAGGCCCGCTCCCTCACACATTAATACATATGCACATTTGATTGATTAATGACAATAGGAAATTACTTATACAGTAGTGGTTGATGCTATTTATTAAATAATTATTTACCATTAATATAAAAAGTGGAAAATATATGTACTCTTTATTGTATCTTTTAGTGTTTATATATTTTAAAAATTTTTTTGAGTAGGTCCGTGCCTATCCAGCCTACCCACTGAAACCGCCACTGCTCGCAGTACGTAAAAGGTGCCACAGTTCACATCCTCAAGGCATGTTTGGCCATATATTAAGCAAGCAATGCAAAAGGATGCGTAAGACGGCCATTATCCCCGAATATCCGACCTTTTGATTTGATTGAAACTACAAAAAACATACAAGTATTTCAATATTGATATTTTGTGTTGCTGCTATTTACATTGGCAATATAAATATGAAAATAGAAGTATATATGATGCTATTGCATATAGTATAGGATTATGTATATACGAAAAATCAGCTGATAAGGTGATGCCGAAAAAGGAGTTGTGATGTAGAATATTAACATTCTTTCTTAAGAGTCGTCTTATGCATCCTTTTGCATTGTTTACTTAATATATGGCCAAACATGTCTTCAGGATGTGAACTGTGGCACCTTTTATGCACTGCGACTCTTAGCATGCTAGAGATGAACTACTGAAAAAGTGAACAAAAGCTTGATGTGAAATAATTTGATATTATACCGAATTAACTTTATTTTATGTTCGTTTCAGTTATAATGTCAAACGGCTTTCTTGCAACTGGGTCGATCAATTTTCCATTTGCCCGCAGGTATTTAAAAAAAAATCACATTCATCTTTACCAAAGTAGATGTGAATAGCACTGCTAATAAAGAACTGTATCTTCGGCATTTTTCTGAGAAGAACAAGAAGGATAACATCTAAAATATATGATGAAACTTGGAGAAATAGTTATTCTTCTTACAGCCTCTGTTAGAATTATTAAACAGATTATTACGAATGTAGGATAAAATTCAAGAGGACAAACCCAAGGAAAATTCAGACAAAACGAACTGAAGTCAAGCGACAAAATCATAGGCACAGATTAATAATAAATTATTATTTTTTTCCTTCAATTGTTATGCATCTAAAATGTTATCTGAAATTCTTCACTTTACGGAAATAACATTTTTTTAAATGCTGAAAACCTAATAAAAGACATAAGACTGTTATAGTAAGTATATATTTCACTTTTGATCTTTGCTAAATAAAGATCTTGATCAGTATTTCAGAATTAAAATAAATATTTATACATTACTCAAAATAAAGACTGCTATATGCTACCACACAAGAATGACTTTTTCTAAAATCAAATAGCATCACAGTTATTTTTCGTAAGTAAAATGAGTGGTCTTACTGTAATATGATAAACGTATTTCAAATGTGTTAAAGGTATAATAAATAGAAATACCCAGAACTTTTTAAATAGGTATGTGTGAAAGTAATTAAAGCTAATCTGCCCTTTCAATATAACATTTTTACGTTGTTTTTTTTTTTTCAGCATTTTAAAAGAAAGAAAAAGTTATTTCAGTTGAAAAGTACAGAAAACATTTTAGAATATACAGTATGACATTTGAAGGGAAAATAATCATATAGGATGTGCACTGGTACATCCAATATATACTCCTGTGATTTTGTTCTCGGCAAAATTTTCCTTGCATTTTGACCGTTTGGATTTAGTTCCCGCCCTCGTTGCTGTAACCATTTTATACATGAGTTCCGATCTGCATACAAACACGGTATAGGAGTTAAGCTTCTCGGTGCTGCATTTCCCTAAAAATTTCCTCTTCGCATAGAATTCCCTGTCTCCAAAGATTAGGCAAACGGGAATTCCCGTTCTGACTAAAGATATGGTTATTTACAATATTTTCTACAAAGTCCTGGAGAGCTTTAGACAGAAGAAGAATGAATCTTTTAAATATTGCACCCCTCTAGTTGGGGCTGTAAGGAATTTATTTCCGGGGGTGTCCGAAAATTTTAGGGGGTGTAGACAAATCACTGACTCCAGAGCTAGGAATGTGGCAACACTTTCTCCCACATGCAGTCAAGTCTCGACTCTAGTGCGAATCGAAGCACGAAAAGCATTTCAATATAGGCAATGATTGTATTATTACTTTTATTCATTACACTAAGCATTTAGGTTTTTAAATGAATGAATAAGAAGGAGCATAGGAAACCATTACAGTTCACACACAATCCATGTTCTGTTTTCCTTACCCATTTCTTACCTTAAATGTTTAGTAAACATGTTCTCACCTTTAGGAGGATTGAATATTTGGAGCTACTTTCTCTACAGATAAAAACTGCCTAATTAATTACAGATGGTAGAATGGCTCTGTATAATATATGTATACTTACAGCTGCAACTTCAGCGACAAGGCCTACAATAGATCTGATTGGCGGCCTGCAAACTTTTTGCCCTTTCTCTTGACAGCATAGCCGAGGAAAACAGTCCATTAATGTTTCACATGGCTTTACAAAGAAGTCTAGAAACGATGGTGGTGCAGGACTACACTGGACGTATTCAAGCATGTTCATCAAAGCTAGAAATAATTGTTAAAAAGTTGTAAAATATTTGTTCCAGAATTGTTTTTAAAAAGTCATATTGTTAATATATTTTCGAAGTTAAAATATTTTAAATGCAAACATGTGTCAATTTTACTCTTACACGACCCGTACTGATTATGTATCAAGTCAAGAGAGTGTTGTATGCTGATGTCAATTTTCAGCATTTGCTATTATTACCCATTGGTGAATGGACTGGATTAACATTCTTCTTTTATTGATTATATATATTCAACATTATTCAAAAATTACTTTAAATATTGTAATTAGTGAAATTATTTTCAAAATTTTACATTAATGCAAATAATTAAATGTCCACGCTCAATAGATTAAGTCAAGATTTATTTTCACAATTTAAGTTCAAATTGTTGGTAGAACTCAAACGTACTATTCTATCAAACATATACAAAAGCATTCAAACAAATTGAAAATTTTCATGTAAAAAAAAAAAAAAAAAAAAAAAAAAAAAAAAAAAAGAGAGAGAGAGAGAGAAAAAACTTAATTAAGCCGTTTGTTAACCATCACCTCAACATTATAAAAAAAACAGAAATAGTCATTCTTTAAGTGTTAAAACAACATCATTTAAGACTTAACATCTCCAGCTGAAATCTTCAATGTAAGTGCTTCTTTTTATTATTATTATTATTATTATTATTATTATTATTATTATTATTATTATTATTATTATTATTATTATTATTATTATTATTATTATTATTATTATTATTATTATATCCTATCATTATTACACTAAAACTTTAACCTTAAAATATCATATTAGCCTTTTAAAAATACTTCTTATCTTAGAAGATTGTGTAAATAATTGCTTCTAAATACTAAACACCAGGCAAATACATCATGGGCGGAGTTACGGGGGGCATTGCCCCCCAACTTTTTGACAAAACATAAAAGTGCCATCTATAAGATGGCCATCTACCAAGACCTCCAAGACCGACCAAAGGTATGCCCCCCACTGCCCCCTCAGCTCCGCCTATGAAATGCATCAAAAGATTATAACCATGAGTTTTAATGATCTGCTTTTGTCTTTGGCCAGTAATCTCTACAAAATTTGGTGACTAGGCTTAATCTAAATATAAAAATTCAAAAGCTCAAGTAGTCATCACTAGTGATTCTTTTTAATAAATGATCTGTACGTATAAATATTTGAACTTATTAAAGATGTAGAGTGGTATAAACAAGTACATTTCTTCTGTCCATTGTATCAATAAATGAAGGCATTTGAGAACTAACTAATGATTTGAATAACAATGAAAGCGAGAAAAAAAATTTCTTTCCTCGTCTTTTATAGTGAAGAGTCCATTCAGTATTTCCTTTTCCTTTTTAATATGCGTAAGACAAAAGGTAATACCACTATAATTTGTAGGACTTTGTGAATTGGAACTTAAAAAGTGCTATGAATTAGAGAGGTTTGATCATTGCCTTATATATAATTTACCTCATATACATCTTCGTCGTACTGTGACGTCATAAGATTTTCTCAGCATGATAAAAAAAAAATCTCTCCACATTATGTCACAATTTTATAGTCTTTAAGGACTTTCCAATATCGCAGAGTGATTCCCATGGTCTGGTGTTTCTCGATGTGTAATGTTTGATACATAACAAAATGTAGAACTCAGATCAACGTTACCACAAATAACCATACACACATGCACAAAAATAAAATAAAATATTAGGCGTATAATACTTCTGCGTTCAACGCGACCTAAGTGTCAACATTTAAATATTTAGTTTGCATTAATATCCACCCGCAATGTACCAAATTTTCATGGATTTCCGTGCTGAACTACTGGAGAAGTACATTTTACCTTGTTGCTTCGTGCGTATCCCGCTTAGATGACTACTAAAAATCTTCTAACGAAAAAAAGAGGGAGTATGGATAGATACGAGTATTGTGTGCGAGAGAGAGGGAGGAAGAAGGGAATGAAGGGAGGTAAAAATATTGCAAAGTGACAACATGGTGATGTATCCCTAACTTGGTGGCCAGCAGATACGTTTTAATAATTAATTCATTGCTAACTTTAGATCTGGACCACAATCAATAAATCATTGTGATGTTAAGAAATAGTCAGTTTTCTAGTGGTCACTTTTTCATTCCGTGTGCAATTTAATGGTAGAGTATTGTGGATGGTATCATTTTGTTCCTTATAAGGTAGGAAATGAGAAAAGTGATGGTGGACATGTCAGACCCGCGACTAGGAGGGGGAGAGGGTGGGGGAAGATGATGAGTCATCGTTCCCTTAACCCCTTATAACTTCGATCCTAATCATTCGATTTTAATTTTCTTTCTTTAAAAAGAAAGGTCTAAGTACGTTCTACAACCGTTCTACCACAGAGGCTGATACAAAAAATATATTTCATGCACTCTTCGTAAGTTTAAATGGAGCACAACTCTAAAGATAAGTTCCCCTTATACTGATATCCTAGTACTAGCGATGAATTTCTACCCTCAACTTCCACAGGATATCTGGTTTGTTGTCTCAGGAGCTAAATCACGTAAGATTTCTGTTAATAATAATAATAAATTTTATTGCAGAAACATCTGAGAACATCAGATATATTACAATCGTCAGAAATAGAAGTTGAAAATTTTAGAGTTACATATATAACATACCATAATATACCATAATATAAACAAAGATCACTACATAACAGACGCGAATATTTCAACTATCAATTTTGAGTTCAAAAAATTCTTCAACACTATATATACAATTATTAATAAGTAATTTCTGTACTTCTTTTTTAAAAGCCAGAAATGGAAGTTCTCTTAGAAATATAGGTAGAAAATTATAAAATTTAACTGACATATAGTAAAAGGTCTTTTGTGTCTTAGTATATTCACATCTAAATAATCCTAAACAGTTCCTGTTTCTAGTTTGATAAGTATGAGAGTACCCTAACTCATTGTAAATATGATTGTTTTCCTTAATGTAAAGCAAACATTGGTATATGAAAATTGCAGGCACTGTCACAATTCCTAATTTAACGAAACTTGACCTACAATGTGCACGATTAGGGAGACCGAGCATTAATCTTACACATATATTTTGTATTTTCAATAGACTTTTAATGGAGGACTGATGACCCCAAAGTATCGTTCCATAACTTAAATGACTGTGAATTTGCGCATAATAAACAGTTTTAAGTACCTTTAAACTTACGCACAATCTCAATCTACGAATTAGATAAACTCCTTTACTAGCTCTAGATTCTACCTTAAGGATATGGTCGTCCCAGTTCAAATGATTATCAATTAAAAACCCCAAAAAAGGAGCGGAATATTTTTTAAGTTCTGCATTCGAATTTTTGTTATTGTAGGTAAGCACAAGTCTTTGATCTTATCAGAGTTAATACAAAGCAAGTTGGAAGTACACCAGTCTTTAATAATATCTGAGGTGATGTTTAATATAGACTGAACTGAGTCTTTCTGTCGTGAGTTAACACAAATATTGAGATCATCAGCAAATAAATAACTATTAACGAAGGGTGAAGCGACGTTGTATGGGAGGTCATTGATATAAATAATAAAAAGAATCGGACCAAGAATAGATCCCTGAGGTACTCCGTATCTGACAGGCAGCAGATTAGACTCTTCCCCTTCATAAACAACTCTCTGATATCGTCCATTTAAATACGAATGAAGAAGTGACAGAGCTGCGTTATCAAAACCATAGAATTCTAGTTTTTGCAACAAAATATCATGAGACACCGTATCAAATGCTTTCGATAGATCATATAGTTTTACATGAACAAAGTTTTTACTGTCCAACCCAGAAATACAATTTACCAAAAACGAGACAGCAGCCTTAACAGTTCCTAGTCCGGATCTATAGCCAAATTGAGAATTACTAAATAAATTATTATGTTCAAAATAGTCAACAATCTGCTCATTCAAAACCATCTCAAAAACTTTAAATATAACTGGAACCAGTGAAATTGGTCTATAGTTATCAAGAGAAGACTTATTTCCTTTTTTCATTATAGGTACTACTTTCACTAATTTAAAGCATTCAGGAAAATAACAGTCTAATATACAAGAGTTTATAATGTGAGTTAAAGGTTCCTTTATGAAATGTACTCCATATTTTAACATAATAGGACTCAGATTATAAATATCCTCACATCTACTGCTACTCATTTTAATAATCGCTTTCTCAATATCTTTTACTTCAACTGGATGAAAATTAAACGTAGTGGTTGGTTTAGACAATTTATTTAAATAAAAACCTGAATCATTATTATGAGGATATGATGAAACTTCCCTCAGTATCTCTTCAATTTTGTTAACAAAAAAGTTATTAAATTCAGAGGCATTCAACTGGTTGTCAGAGATTTTTATGTTACTGCATATAGGATAACTTTCTTTTTTTTACGATATTCCACATTGCTTTAGACTTATTGCCAGAGTTGTTGATGGTATTATCATTAACCTTAATTCTAGTTTCTCTCACTAGTTTATATAACTTTTTCTTACTAATTTTATATAAATTCTTTATGACACTTGAGCCAGTACTACTATAATAGTCGTATGATATATCAAGCGTTCGGTCGCAAACGAGATCGCATTCTCCCTCAGGGACTGATATCACCAGATCATTTTATGATAAAACGAAAATAAGTTTCTTTAATACATTTATGGACGCTGATGAGACAGTATTTAACGTTTTGTCATCCCTGGGAAAAGATACTTTTAATGAAAACATGTTCCGAGTTCTGGAAGCATTTATGCACTCTGTACACTTAAAAATCCCAAAGATAACGTCCCTGAAAAAATAGTGGTGTTTTTTCACTAAAAAGCAAGTCTATTGATCACGCGTGCCTCCAACACAAGATATTCCGCGTCCGGCCGTAAAAAGAGCACATTTTCAAGCCCTAATATCGCGTAAAGCACATATTGCGAATCCTGACCTACCTACAGTGACTGACTGGAGTTGGAACGTTAATGGGAAAGGGCAATAAGAGACAATAATGTGTGATATTCCTTGTGGACCTAAAGAACTTCTCTCAGCGATGAACTTGAATCAGGGTTATGAGATGGGTACCTCGAAGCGGACTACGCAGATAGGGAATCTGTTACTAGGATAACGCGAAGGAAATAATCTCTCGTGACACAAGAAGGCACTGAACACTGTCATAATTCGATTAAGGGAATCCCTTTGTTATGTGACTTGTATTCTTTTCTTTTATGAACCAGTCCGTTCGTCTTTCGACCTGCTACCGATCGGTTGAACAGCGTAAAATCCCTGTGACGTGAAGGAACGGAAATCAGGAAATGTTTGTGTTTCCTTTGTTTCCGTTTTAACCATTTCTTGTTTTTTCTTAGTGCGTTCTGAATGTGGTGTCATAGTGTAGGGTAGCGTATATTAAAATATTAAGAATAATTAATGTTATGAAGATTGAAGTAAGAAGGACAACTTCGGATTCTGGAAGTGTCCCGATCACTAACGTGTGGATTCACACCAGAAGAAGAGTGTCCTTTATTTTTCAGTAAATGAATATAATAAGAAAACATATGACTGGAGTACTTATTCCATGATAATTAAAACATATTTCTAAAATACTTATGAACATCTACAGAATTAATATTAATATGGATCACATAATATAATAATAAATTGTAGAAATAGGTGTAATGGTAATTAAAATATATTAATTGCTTCTCTTGAGTGAAATATTAGATTTTGTATACTGTTCTTTTCCTTACGTTTTATAGGCTGACGATTTTGATTTTGAAAATAAAAATTTATTCGTATTTCATGCTCCTTTTATAAATTTAGCTATTTGGCATAAATAAATACTACAAAAATGATTATTTTGTCAAATGAAATATTTTTTCTTATGAAAAATTCTTTCTTGCCAGAACTGCTACATTTACGTAAAAGATGTTAATAACATAATGTATAGAACGTACTTAGACCTTTCTTTTTAAAGAAAGAAAATTAAAATCGAATGATTAGGAGCGAAGTTATAAGGGGTTAAGCGAACGATTACTCATCATCTTCCCCCACCCCCTCACCCCTCCCAGTCACGGGTCTGACATGTCCACCGTCACTTTTCTTATTCCCTACCTTATAAGGAACAAAATGATACCACCCACAATACTCTACCATTAAATTGCACACGGGATACCAGTAGAAAACCCATTAAAAAGGGCATACGGTATTGCCTAAATTAGTTTTGGTCAAATGCCAGTCCGCAAAAATGTGAGATTCAATTTTTAACCGCATGTTGGCCATCATAATACACATGAATCGAGACGATTTTAAACTTGAAAATAATAATAATAATAATAATAATAATAATAATAATAATAATAATAATAATAATAATAATAATAATAAAATTAATAATAATAATGTTTGGTCACCAAGCCCATTCTACAAGATAAGGCCGTTAGTTACAGGCTGATTTTTTTTTTAGAAAAATTCAGAATTTCGTACATAAACTTACTGTTAAATGTTTGTATAACAGTATAGCCCTAGCTATACTAGACAGAAGCACGAAGAAAAGTACATAGATGCAAAAAATGTATTAACCCCATTCAGCGAACTGTCGCCTGGGCATGGTTCTTACTTTACCCTGTTCCGGAGTGCATTATAGATAGGTTATCACTGGTTAACTACCTTAATATTTCAGTGAGATTTTTCAAGTTTTCTATTTTTACATTTAAAAAAAACTGAAAATTGTAAACTTTTTCCAGGAATAAAAGAGAAGTCCCCACCCAACCCGCCAGAGACGCTTTCTTTTAACAGCATAGGTTGTTTTTAGGTATAATATCATATCGACTGTGCAAATACAATACTCTTTGTAGCGTTCATGTACATAATTACTTACGTGTAAGATTTTCTCCATAGGGAAGTTTGTCCCATTCAGGTGATGCAGTGCGACAGTACTTAACGTTGTCAGCATCTGGGCAACAAAGCCGTGGCCAACACTCATCGTCGGTTGTGCAGTTTTTCACAGGGCGCCATTCCATAAAAGGATTTTTGGGGCATTCTCGGGGTATTATTCCTAATATTGCTGAAAGAACGAGAAACTGGACATTATTAATACAATTTTTTTTTTTTTTAACTTGAACAAGTGTAGATAATTTATATTTGCAAAACTTTAAGAGTCAGTGTAGAATGGAAACAAATCTCTACCAGTACAGTTTCTTCAATTCTTGGGAGCTAGACAATTATATTATGATTTTTTTTCTAAATTCGTTTATTTATTTTTACTTCTTTTTAATGAATGTGATAGATATCTTTATGTATCTTAATTGGGTGTTTTGATATTTTTACAGTAAATAAAGAGTTATTCAAAAAGTGTACTGGTTTTGGATCGTCTGGCAAATCTTTGTTTCTCGGTTGCCGGCACTGTTTTGTATTGTTGCTCTACCCACAAACATTCCCATTGTCGCCTTAGTCTGAATTTCTGCCATTTCTTCAGTCTGTGTCTAGCCATTGAGCAGTTTACTATAGCGCAACGTGTACTAATTGTGAAAACTTTTTATCAGAACGGATCGCCTCATTTCGTGTAATGCTGACCAGAATGACCCCCGAGATCATGCGACTTAACTCCTTGTGACTTTTTTCTTTGCAGTACTCTTAAATCATTGGTGTCTGTCAATAAACCCCGTTCCATTCGTGAATTAAAAGAGGAAATTCGAGGATTCATCGGCGAAATCCAAGTGGAAACTTGTCAGGCAGTCATAGCGAATTTCACGAACAGAGTTATTGCATGTCAGCGCAGTAGAGGAGCTTATATGCCCGACGTCATTAACCATACCTGAAATCGGAATGTGTGATGAACATGTTTATGAATTTTGTTAGTGTGTTTTGAAAAAATAAAGTTCATAATTTGATGTAACAAAACTTTCATGCTTTTTGAATAACCCCATATTAACAATATAACAAAATAAAAATTACAAAATTTAAAAAAAAATCTTGATATATTGACGGCCACAGAAGTTAAATTGAAATAAGCAAATTTTAATTAAACACTACTATAAAATGAATATGGTTTGCACCAGCAGAGGTTATTTTGCACCGTGTAGAAAGTTTCTTTAATGGAGTTCTCACAGTCCATTCTGTGACCATTACGCTTCGGGGTGATTACATACAACGGATTCCACGTTAATCAATAGGTCCACGTCTCATATAGTCTCTCTGCTGAAAGGGACGTTAAACTAAAAATCTAATCTAGCCTAACAACAACATATATTGCGCAGATTCAGCGTTGCCATTAGTATTTCCAATTCATCAAGCAATTAAGAGAGGACTGTAGCATCACAAGAGAGATAAACCAAAATAATTTTCTTAGTTTCTGTTATCTTTGGAAGCACTAAGTATCATTATATTCGATTTCAACTTATCCCAAGAGCAAGGTTAACGGATGTTCTTTGTTGACTGGTGAAAAAGAAAGAAGCTGCAACAATCTATTCAGTTTTGGAAGTATGAAGACTAATCTGTATTTTCAAGTTTTCGGGTCTCCCGTGGAGCCTTGTTCACGGAGAATAAAAGTAAAATTAAAAGGAATGGACTCGTCGGAGGAGAACAGTATGAAAAATACCTTGTCGATTTTTACCAGTGACAAGTTATATCGTAGTGCAGCACGTTATGAGATAGCAGGCTCAAATTGTAAAAGCCGCTGTTGCTTCTCTACCTGAAACAAAAGCTACAACTAAACACACAGAAACGGAATTTTAAGTGTTTTCTTGAGTTTTATGACCATAAACATACAAAAAACAGTACTCCATGCCAGATTTGGTTTTAGTATACTCATTTTACGGTACGCAACTATTTTGTAAAGGTATGCAAGTATATAAATGTTCTTACGCCTATGTGTTGGCTTCGGCGTTGGTGGAGGAACACCATTATGGCATACGAATCTTCGGTTGGCTTCACAACAGAGCTGTCCACCAGTGCAGTCATCATTGGAAGAACATCGACGACTCCAGAAAGAGCTTGTTGCGTTCTCAGGACATATCAATTCGTCTCTAGTTTCTGTAGAAATAATCAGGAAAAAGAAGAGATTAGATTACTTCAAACGAAACAGGTGGACCCGTGTCCATCACTTCCTGGATTCTCGAGGTCTGCTAGAAACTTCCAGTAAGGATTGCCATATCTCCGGGCGGTGCCCGGAATGCCCTGGTTCGAAGTGCATTGAATGGGTCTATAAGGACAACGATCTAAATCTATGGGCTTACGTATTAAATTACCTATCATAAATTACACAGCCACACACACACACACACACACACACACACACAAGTTCTGTGTATTGGACCCCAGGGTATGGATTCGATGTATTTTACATAAAATCCAAATTTCGAAACCCCAAGAAGATTGATCTTTCAGTTTTTTGTTCTGGGCGAAAAATTTGAGCGATTTTTGGATGGAAGCGATATACATAACACAGCTATACAAAACAAAATTTCTGTGCAGAGGACCCCAGAGTATGGATTTGATGTATTTTGTTACACAGAATCCAAATTTCAAAATCCCAGGACAATTGGCCGTGTCAATTCCTTTTTATGGGCGAAAAACTTGAGCGATTTTTGGATAGGGAGGATACACATAACACAGTTATACAAAAAAAAAAAGTTCTGAGCAGCGAATTCCCCCAGGATATGGATTCGATGTATTTTACACAGAGTCCAAATTTCGAAACCCCAGAAGATTGATCTATCAGTTTTTTGTTCTGGGCGAAAAATTTGAGCGATTTTTGGATAGGAGCGATATACATAACATAGCTATACAAAACAAAAGTTCTGTGCAGAGGACCCCAACGTATGGATTCAAAGTATTTTGTTACACAGATCCAAATTTCAAAATCCCAGGACAATTGTCCGTGTCAATTCCTTTTTATGAGCGAAAAACTTGAGCGATTTTTGGATAGGGAGGATACACATAAAACAGTTTAAAAAAAAGTTTTGTGCAGCGAATCCTCCCAGGGTATGGATTTAATGTATTTTGTTACACAGAATCCAAATTTCGAAACCCTAGGACGACTAACTGTTAATTTTGTTTTATGGGCGACAAATATGTGTTTTCCCCATCTGAAATCGCTCAAATTTTTCGCCCATAAAAAACTAACACGGTCAATCGTCCTGGGGTTTCAAAGTTGGCTGCACCCTCTGCCCATCCTTTTAACTAGGAATGGATTTGAGTTTAATACATTGTAGAAAGTAACAAGGTTATGCTCTACTGTTACGATAAATAATGTATTCAAAATATTAATTAATAATTAAGATTTTCTCTATTTTATGGCAGTTCTGTCCTCTTCCATGATATCAAAATGCGCCGACCTTCTCAGTTTGCTAGTTTCCGACATTAACATATATCTAGATATAGATGTAGATATAATATCATTAAAAGTGAACAACTAATAATATAATATGTTTCTATCATTTCCTCCTTTTCCTCTTCTTTCATGCATCAAAATGTACTGTTGGCCAGGTTTTAGTAATTCTTTCTTTCATAACCTTAATTGAAGTTTCTTTTTCTTCGAGTGTAAGCGTAGGTCTCAGTAACCTTTATCACTAATAATAATAATAAAAAAAATGTAATATAATAAATTCAATGTAAAAATTTATGAAAATGGTTGATGATGAAGAAAGGTGGCACATGAATCTCCTAGTAGTTTCCAATGTTGAGTAAAAGAACATAAATCACTTGTATAACTTGTGTTTATGAAAACTCGTAATAATAAGCGATTACTGACAAATGTAAGACTTTTTATTGAAATTTTTGCTTATACCTTTCTATAGTACTCATCGTCTTATTTAAATTGCGCTTATGGTTCATGACTCGTCGGTATACCTTTTAATCTGTTTCAAACTGTAACTTGAGTCTGTACAAGAATTTTACATCTTTAACACCTCCCTCCAGTCCTAAGCCCGAGTGGACTTGGGGTAGACTTATTAATACAAACGGACAAAGCCCGAGTCCAGCTTGATAATATTGTAGCAATTCCACCCAACAATACCAACAAATGTTGTATTCATCTTAAAAATAGAACGTTTAAAGATTTATTTGCCATGTATTTCCCAAGCATATCTTTTTTCAATACCTACTACACATCTTTTTGAAATATACTATACTGACAGAATGGTGGAATCTGTTACATGAACCAAGGAGTAAATATGTTAGTTTTGTATAGATCTTTCTCTAAATATTTTGAAAGATCAAATATGACGGTATTGTTATTTTTAGACTCTCATATTGTCGTATGAGAATCAAAGGAACGTAAACCCAAAAATGGAATTTTTGTTTGCTTGGATTATTAACATAATTTTGAAAGTCCCACTTGGTGTTATTTGAATGTTATTGATGTTAACTTTGTCATTGACTTGTCTGCTATGTAATAATGTGTTTATCATCTTATTAAAACATTTGTTTGAAAAAAAAAATTCCCCTCTCTTCTGTAAACCTACGAAAATGAAGTTACATTCTTCTAGCTCTCATATGACGATATGCTTTTTAATTTTTTATCTTTACATTCCTTTTCGTCATCTGAATGTACCCGCCTTTGCATTCATATGTAACCAAGTATATACTCCAGAAAAATACTTTTTCCTGTAAAATAATTTTTGAAGCTTGATAGTGCCTTAACCAAGCTATTATAAAGAATATTTTTTGTAGGAAACGTTTTGCAGTCTGTGTAATCAAACTAAAAGATTTTCTGTATATGCATAATTTAACACAGCACATATCAATGGTATAGTTTAATTCTTAACCTCGTATCAAAGAAATTTTCTTACTCTAATTTGTAAAGTTGACTTCTTTGCCGGTGATACTTTATTGTATTTTACTTAAAATGACGCTAAATGACAGTCACAGAGATCGTTTTTGCTAGTTTTGTTACATAATAAGCATTTTCAACAGTAATAGTGACCATCTTGTTTAAGAGCTGATGGCGTAACATGAATTGTGTCGCTTCGTTTATCTTGTATCTTCACTTTCCACTACACATAAAGGATCTCCTAACAGTTTTGTATTTCTACAATGTTGAAAGTGTGTATTTTATTGTCGTCGGTTCGCAAGAACCGGTTGTTAAAATATTTCGAGTTCGCAGAACCGTTTGTTATTTCAAGTCATAAACTCACACTCTCACACACACGCAGCTGGAAGGGAGAGCTTATTGTATACAAATTTTCACAGCGAAAAATAATTGATCTATTTAAAGAATCTTGCCTTGCTCTGTACATACCAGAAGATTAATGGCGGGGTGGGGGATCGGTAAGTTTTATTTTAAATGTCTTTGTTTTTAGAAATTCTTACAGCTATAGGGTTAACCATATGATCTCTCAAAACAAGGTATAAAGCCATTCTCACATGGACCTGAACTGAGGTCCCAACCCAGGTTACAACTTTACAGTGTTGCTTAACTCAAAATTCCATGCAATTTCTTTTATCCTGAGGTGATGTAGGCAGTGGTGCTATTCAGCCGGTTCGTATCAGTTCGCTAGAATCGGTTGTTAAAATATTTCGAGTTTGCAGAATCGTTTGTTATACTAGTCATAACAGTAAATTTTACCCAATTATACCCAGGAACATGTAAATTTTAGTTTAACTATCTTTATTTTTAGACGTTCTTACAGCTACAGGATTAAACTTAATGATCTCTGAAAACAAGGAATAAGCGTTTATTTCTTAGTCTCAAATGCTCAGATATCAAGAGCTCATGTAAACTGGGATCACATGAATGTAGTGTTCAGGTTATTTACATTTGAAACGGATACATATCATTGAAAACAATTGTCAATCCATTGCTGGATTAAGGATTCCAATACTTTTTGACAACCATCTATCTTGGATAATTCATTTCCAAGATATTCGTAGTGTTACCTAATTTCGTCACACCACCTTTATTAGGATGCTGTGTAGGTCCATACTTGTCACTTGTAGTATCTAATGAAAAATTTGCTTCTGTCTACCTTGTATGGTTTGTTTCCGAAGAGTTATCTCTCTCTCTCTCTCTCTCTCTCTCTCTCTCTCTATATATATATATATATATATATATATATATATATATATATATATATATATATATATATATATATATATATATATATAGATAAAGAGAGAGAGAGAGAGAGAGACGGTTGTTAAAAAATTAGAATAGCACCACTGAGCATATTAATCCAAGAAATAAGAAGCACAGAGACAATAAATAAAGAAATTAAGAATTACAATTAAGCAAGAAATATACACATCTTTAAATAATATGTTATACTTTATATAAGAGAAACATTTAAGAATTCAACAATATAGAGTGTTGCAAGAAGCACAAGAACACCATTGACTCTGGGAAAAACGAATGTAAGACACAGAGGAAAAAGCTGTCAACAGTTTGTGAACAAAATGGTAGTTGTGTACTTACCTGTATGAAATATCGTGTTTCTTGGAGAGAAAAGTCCAGATAGAATAATCTGAGCTAAATAAATGTTTTCTAGAAAGGATTTGTTTAAAGTTACAATAAAATGTATGTATTATAGAATCTATGGGAAGTTATTTTGGTAGAGGAACTATTAGGTGAATTTGGATACTAGTGTACACTATGATGGGACTCATTTACATATGGTTTAGGACGGGACTCATAGAAGCAATAGAAAGACAATGTAAAACTTCAATAAATAAGTTAACTAAACTTTCGTCTTACTAAGCGCTCATTACACCATAAACAGAAGAGTGGGGAATCCAAGAAGTAAAATATAAGATAAAGATGTTATATGCGTCACTTAAAAAAAGAAAGAAAAAACTGGTAAATATTTTTTGAAGCCATCTTCTTGAAAATAATATTTAAAAATATATATATCGTTACGGAGTGAAAACGTTATTGAATTAATAAAAAGTATTAAAATTGTGAAATGTTTCAAAGTAGCTTGACAGAATTTTAAAAGGTCACAATGTCATTGAAATATCGTATATGCTTAAACCAAATAGTTCAATTAATTAGATACTAATTTCAGAGCAAATGATTTTAAATAGTTATGTTTTACACATATTTTCAACTTACAGAATTTGAAAGAAAGGGGAATTTTCAACTATCAGAAAACTCCGTGAATATTTTTTCACTTTTACAAAATTCGAGTATTTATATGCGGTACTGTTATGTGCATGAAATTTTAAAAGTCCATACATTGACGTTGTATTTTGCTCAATTCCTTACCAACAGGTTCTTCAACAAGTCTGAATTCTCCAGCGTGACAAACGCTTCTTCCATCAACTTCACAACAGAGATAGCCGGGCGAGCAGTCGTCGTTATTTGCACATCTACGAGTGAAGAACGATCTAGAACCGTTCTCGGGACACGCCAGTATGTATTCTAAAAATTGATTTTAAGGAAGAAGGATTGTTAAGCTTTTCAAGTTTGCACATGCACAACTAGTTAATAGCAGTTAAGAAGCTGACAATACTTCCGTACGTGATTATATTTCGGAAGTTTCTGTGAAGAGTGATATGAAATAATAAGGTATTCTCAGGCTGACGAGATGTTTAGGTTTTCAAAAAGTTTTACTTTCTCCGGATAAACATTAAACAAAACTTTGCGTTGGAGTTTGTAACGTACCGTTACACTTTCAAAAAAAATAGTAATTTTGTTTGTTGTCATTTGTATTATGTATTTAAAAACACACTCAGGAAATTAACTACTGTTAATTAACATTATCTAGATTTATAAAAAAAAAAGACTCATGTCACAATATCAGAAATTACGGTACGTGAATTGTTAAAAACGTTAATTCATCTCGTCTTAGTTAAATATTCTGAAAATCTCCATGCTTGAAAGGTAATAATGTGAGTTTAGTGCAAACATCAACTTAAAATAGCATTTCGCCTTAGGAACTGGCAGTGTTTCTTTTAGGTCGTTCCTAAAAGGTCTTCTCCCTCCATTCACTAGTGACAATTGATAATATTTAATGTAATTAAATTATACTTTCTAAAATTTTGCTGTAGCTCCGATCTTTGCAATTTCTTCCTTTGCGAAGAGTGTTTTGCTGAAATAAGTGGGCGTTACCAGTAAAAAGTTTCCACTAAAAGGTTCGGTGGTACCACTTAAAGATTTCTCAGTTTGAAAATTTCGTCACCTTGGTATTTTAGACACTTAAATCCTCCTTTCCAGAATTAGTCCAGTCCATACTTCCATTAAAAGTTCTTGTCGTAGATTTGATCTGAGACATTTGTTTAAAAGCTACAGGCCTTGAAACTTAAGAAAAACATATAAAAGAAGAGGGAAAAAAGGAAAACATAAGAAAGATAAATCCTCTGTGATGGTAATACATAATTTCGAGAAATTATCCAAAATTTATTTGTTATTCACATACATTACTAAATTCCTGTATTTTATTCACTTTCATACATAACTTTCTGGCGTTACAGCTTATGAAACTTTAGGGCTACCTAGAAAGGCTTATACTTAGATGATGTGTCGTCAGTACTTTGCCTCCTATTCTGCTTTATGGATCGGAGTTTATTACTTAAAAATTATGCAAGATATAAGTATAGAAATTCTTATAGAACCATTAGGTTCGTCTGAATGAATTAATGAATGATTGTAGTTTAATGGGGACGTCAATAACAAGGTTATTTGTCCCCGTCACGATTGTCCTCTGTCGACAGGTATCAGAGTAAAAGCAAAAAGAAATAACAAGAAATGTATGAGTTTAATGCCCCAAGAGTAGGTTGTGCTTCCGCCATTATTTCTCCGATAAATCTGTCAGTTGAGCTTACAATATTTGATCCCTATTGTTCGGAAGTCTACCAAAGTTTTACAATGTGAAGTGAAGCTCACGAGTCAAATTTAAGTGTCTATCCAATTGTTCCCGTTGAGTGTCATCACCGGGAGAAGTGTGTGCTGCCATCGGAAACACAAACTGTACAACCAAGTGCGCTTACATTTGTGTAAATGAAAACACTTTATTTCCTTGGCCTAATTAATTCAAGTTCATTTCAATTGAAACTTTATATGGCTTATTTTAAAAATTCTTTTGGTGTTTCCTGAGTAGTTGACTCAATGTAGAAAAATTACTTTAATTATGAAATAAAATTCTCTTTATGAGTCATTAAATTCAAATCTTCTTAGTAGACATCTGAATTCTTAAATTGACTTTCACTTGGTAAACCCATTATTCAACTTTCACTCTTTAAATTGGAAGCTAGAGAGGCTCGATTTGATCAAAAGCTCATTTTCCGATTTATTAATATTGTATCTATTAAAATGATAAAGAATTCATCCGTGATGAGAAGACAATATGCAGTAAATAAATATGTTTGCTAATGTTATGAACGTAACCCAGGTAAATATTTGCAACAGTATTTTAAATTGTTATCAAATGAAGAAATGAAATTAACTCGAACATAAGTACTGCGGATTATTATGATTAGTTCTTTCATGAGATCATTTTTAAAAAATCGGATTATGTTTTGGCAGAAAATACTCAGAAGACTTATAACAGCAATCCTGTGGCGAGGACCACCAAAATTTTAACGACCCACAGTTCATATAAATTTATATAGCAATTACTAGGCTACTAATTCATCAAAAACCATTTCGTACACTGTATCAATATATTACCTTTTATTATATCGTGTAACAAATTAAACATTTATACACCTTAAAAATTGTGTATGTAGTTTACACAAGATGGTTCCGGAATTATGAATTATTTATATTTCGTTGCTATGACAACTAGAAAAGAAATTACATCTATCTATATATTTTTTCTTCATAATCTTCTTCTTCCTTTCTTGAGCAGCTTGTGCATAATTTAAAAGTACTTCTGCCCGCAAATACAAATAAAGATATAATAAAGAGTGATGAAATACAAGTATCGTTATAGACTGGAAGGAATTTAAAATGTAGAAAATATGCGTAACTCTTTCGCGAAATGACGCAAGTATTGTCAGCTGAGAGTTATCCCATCACCACATTAATATAGCCCAAACAAGTTCAAAACACTTGCATGATTTCTTGGGCAAAGATTATAAAATAGAAGCAACAATTTGTTAATATATTAGCAATTCTAAGCAGAAATTTTAAAATAGAGGTTTTGAGTATAAAATCCAAATTGTAGATACATTATTGACATAGCTATAACATTATTTAAAAACAAGTTGAGTATTAGAAGAAAATTGCTGGAAACGAGACAAAGAAAGAAAGTCATACCGATAGTTCTTTCAGGTGGCCTAGGAACTCCCCTATGACAAAGATTTCTTCCATTAATATGACAACACACTTCGCCAGGTGGACAGTCTGTGTTACTGCTACATCTCCAACTGAGAAGCGTTGCTGTAGCGTTCTCAGGGCATATGAAAGGATTTGGAGATGGCGTTACTGGAGTAGAAGGTGGAAGTTAGTAGCAAATAACTTTGATCACGTAACAAAAAGCAAGTGAGGCAGTTAAGAAGTTTTTGCAACAAGCATGCTTATTATATAAAGGAAATTACTCACATGCAACTAGCACAACTACGCAAAATTAAGCAATATCCTCGAAAATGATTTTCGTAGTCCAATTTTCATGATAAAGGTGATTGAAGGTGCCATGCGCATTGGATATTGTGTAATTGCTAATTATTATGCGCAATTTCAGCATAATACGTCTTCAAATAAACTACGTCAGATGTTTACGTTCCTAATCAACTATTATTAAGAGAGGAAAAGAATTCAAAATAGAATAATGAATATCTCTAGCAAGAATTGTATTTTCGTTGAATACATATTAGTATGATCTTTCCAGTTCTACATATCCTCCACTAATATTTTAAAACAAGATGACAATTGAAATCAATAGTCACAGTTTACCTTATTTAGTTTTACTTGTACCGAATTGTCTAAGTACTTTTTTAATCAAATACTTTCCATTACTTACGTTGGAATTTCTTATTTCTAACCTATTACAAATATATATATAGGATCATTTTTATCTCTGTTATCATAACTACTATTATCACTTCGAGTTTTTAAATAAAACTAATGACCAGCGTTTCCAAGAAGGTCGTGATTAAAGGAAGTTAAAGGAAGAAACCATTTCATTTTCTTAATTTAGTTTCTTGTTTCTCTTATCTTGACTCTAATTTAGCCTTCTAATTTTTCTTTAGATAAACTAAGATAATTCGTAATTTTCTTCCTTTTCTTTAGTATGATGAGTTTCTAATTAGATATATGTAACTTGCTGATACTTTTGTTGTATATGGAAACAATAATTGATGAGTTTGATGCAATAAGGGCGTAAATCTGAAACATGCAGTTGGATAAAAACGATGTTGAAAATTTAAGTAGTGTTTTTTTCTTACATAAAACAATGTAATATGCAGCACTTTATTCCGATATTGAATTGAAATGTTACCAGGAGGCTAAACAAGCATGGCAAAAGACACAAATGCGTTTGATGCAAAAAAGGGCGTAAACTCGCTTACGCCCTTATTACATCAAACTACTCAATTTAGAATGACTTTATGTTTGCCATAAAGAAAAACTTTTTTCTTTTACCATAACTGATTATTGTTATTTAATGAGTCATAAATGATCTTCATGTCGGTAGTTATTATAATTGTCAATAATAATTATTCACTAAATTAACCTCACTTCCATCAACATATTTATACTATTATATTGTTGATTGATAATTCAGAATTTGAACACGTTTCACCATATAAATATAAAAGATCATAAATTGAGAATACCATATCGCAACTGATACTGGAATTAAGGAATCCGTAATTGTGTTTTGTTTATTCAACACTTTAATTCTCCCCAGATAGTAATCAAATATTTTGCTACTTCATTTGTAGCGTAATTAATTTCTTTTAGCAAGTTTAGTTCCTCTATAACTCACTTAATCCATTGGCGTATTATTATCTCTTAGTAAAGTTATTAAATATATGATTTTTCTCAATCAAACTTACTAATTTTATTCGAAATGTTACGTCATTTCTTTTCTAAAAAATAAATAAAATTAAAGAAAAAAAGATAGTTTACAACATCTCAAACCCGCGGCAAATGACGGTGGATGTTAAAAGTTTTAAATAATATTAAATAAGTTCATGTTTTATGTGCTTGTTGCAATGTGAAAGTCTTCCAAAAGTTATTACCAACAGTTGTCGGCTGGGTCGGCATCCCAGCATAGCAGAGAGATCTTCCACTCACGTCACAGCAGAGATTGCCAGCAGTACAGTCACTGTCACTGCTGCATCCCCAAGTGAAATAAGATCCCCAGGATGCTGTAGCATTTTCTGGACAGACTAAAGTATTTTTAGGAGTAGTTGCTGAAGAAAAATGTTAAAGAGTTTAATAAGCAGAAAGCACATTTTGCATAACTAAGCATCACAGTACAGTTTGAAAATGCAATAAAAAAGTACATTTGATAAGTAGTAACGTCAATCAGTATACACAAGCAAAGTTACAGGGAAAATAGGATAAATAGTTTACATTTATTTTACAGTGATAACTGGCTAATCTAAGTTAGCAAGACATTACTTAAAATTAAAACAGTGGATTTATTTTGAATATATTATTATTTTTTGATAGATAATTGGTGGAATATATAGTTGTCATAAGAAAAGTAACATTTCATAACATAAATTAATAGTTGTGTACATGTTAGACTAAAATGCTTCATGATAGAGTAAAAAACTAGTATTGTTGGTTAGAAGAAAATTTCATAAGAAAAAGGGATACATCGGAGTAAATCAATTGTAAATACTCTAAATTAAAGCACAAACATTTCCAGAGCAATAATATACATATTGGTATTTATATTTTAAATAACCGAATAATGTTGAGTTGACTGAAAACGTTATTTTAATCTATGGCTTAAAAAACTTTTACGCCAGAAACTCAAAGGTTTGCTAGTGGGTAATATTCTGTAATAATCCTATCCTATTAGAACCGTTATTACCTAAAGATCGTCCTTTACACTATCTTTTCATTTTAATCTGGCTGAAGGCTTTTTGCATCATTGTAACACATCATTTACCAAAGTTAGATGCCATTACTTTTATTTAAAATAATTAATCCTTTGAATGTCATTTTTTTAAATTATTGTTTTCAATTGCCTTAAAACTTATTTTAAAAAATATGTTGTTGAATGAAACTTGAACAAGAGAGCAATATTATACAAATAGAACAATGCAGAATATATATATTTTTTTGAAGTTACATTATAAATAAATTCTACAACTATATTTTCTAATGATTTTGACAAAGTAAACATTCCTGGATTATCTTCTTTTCTAAGTACTACAATGCGATTGAAACTAATCTAAAACTACCAAAAAATATTCACTTTATTATATATTAGTGTTAATTTCAATACTTCTTCAATGAGCGCCGAAAACTTATCTTCTCAAATAAGAAAGTGTGCTTTAAAGTTCATTATTTTAAAGTGAAGATTAATCTTTGATAGATTTATATAAAATTGCACTCAAAACTATATTACAAGTAATTTTAAACCTACTCCTTCTAAGTCTTTTAATTACAACACATTTTTAATCAACAACTAAGTGTTCTTTATATTTTACTTCATAGTTCAAATTTTAGATTATTTCAAAATTTACATTTGAAAGTATGCCTTGTTTTTAGTTTTGCTACATATTGCTTAAAAATTACTAGTTATCATTGATTCTTTGAATTACTTTTTTTCAATTTAATGTCCAACGATTATGTGCTGATGCTAAGGGAGGCAATGATAACGATAACGATAGAATCACGAAAGTGGGAAGAAACAGAACACTTAAGAGAAAATACACGTGACGATGTTTGTCCGCTACAAAATTCACTTGGCGGGAGCTGGTATCGAACCAGAGATACCAAGCGCCTGGATTGAGCGCTCTACCAGTAACCATTGGAGGCACTTTGAATATTAAATGTTTTACGAAAGTGTGCTCCTTTTTCTCATTATAAACGTATGATGAATGAGAGATACTGAGAATTGAATTACTGATTTATTGATATCATACCAATGGTAGTGGTTGTTGGTCTAGGAATCCCTCGTTGACAAACAAATCTTCCATCAACTTCGCAACAAACATCTCCACGAGAACAGTCACTATCAGTATTGCACCACCGCCAGTTAAGAAAAGCACCTGTTGCGTTTTCTGGACACATTAAATATTTTGGAGTTGGGGTTGCTAAAGGGAAACTTAAAGGTCAGAGAAAGAAAGTTTTACAAAAAATTACATTATAACAAGAAAAGAATAAGCATATTCAGCTCTACATTAAAGCATAAACCACAGTAGAAAGCAAAAGATTAGAAGGTAATACTGTCTTCGAAACCATTTGTACGTGAAGCAATTAATATAGGTACAATCTGTACATTATATTTAAGAGCATTTGTCACGTAGAATTTATTAAAACCTTTTTACAGCAAAATTTACCATTGAAATTTAAGATACAAATGTTATTATTTAGTATTTAAAAGTAAATTTTCTAAATGTATTGATTTCTTAAATTTTATAGTTTTGCATATAAAGTTGTCAGAATGTAATAAATTGTGTATATCCAACTATACAATTTGATTTCAAATTCCTCTACTTGGAACGCAAATGTAATAATAGAATCAGTTGTGTACTAAAAACTAAGTTCATATTTAGCAATGAAAAAGTTACAATTACTTGTTTACTTGTGACTGATAAAAAAGTATCCTTATATTTTACTCAAATATTTAGATGTACTCACTTCAAAACGTACTTCCAAGAATGGTCTAGAATGGCCAAAATGCAAATTATTATTATTAAAACAAAAGTGTATTAATTTTATATTTACAGAAAGAAAAAAGCGAGTGAACATGGATATTACATCATGTTTGTGGTGATAAGCATTTTGATTGATTCAAAAGCATACCGATAGTGGTAGTAACGGTTGAAAGTGTGGGTCTAGTGACCCCTTTATGGCATACGTTTCTTCCATTTACTGCACAACAAACGTCACCAGGTGAGCAATCACTGTTGTTAGTGCATCTCCAACTAAAGAAAGAGGCTGTAGCATCCTCTGGGCACTCTAATTCATTTCGCTGTTGCGTTACTAAAGAAAATTAAACATATTAGTCATCTAATAATTCGTTAGTTATATACACTCGTTAGCATTAGTTTTTAGTTAGCACTAAATAATACAGTTAGTATACATTTCTTATTTAAAGCAAGCTAAGATAAAATGTTAGTAAATGTTTAAATGAAAGTGATACAATCAACAATACTTTGAATGATCCTCAAACAAAAGGATAAAATAAAATTTCTTTATTACATTAATCGGACATTCTCTTTACATTTTGTCTGATTTGATTGTTGGCACCTTCAGGAGTGAAAAGGGCGTTTTATGGTAAATAATAAACGACAAATGTTACTCTAATCCTAATAATAAACAATCACACTAAAAAGTATCACTTAGAAGAAGGTATGAAAGAATTCTTTGATAAAAACGAGAAAGGCCTAAAAGTATATGGCCAGGTTTTCAGTGATAAAATACACAAGAGCAGGACAAAAAGGGGCAAATATATAGCTAGCTGGAGAGATAATCGAAGACGTTAAGACGTTCCCCTATTTAGGAAGTCCAATATCTTCGGACGGAAGAAATGAAAAAGACGTAAGTTCCAGAATAGCACAAGCTAAACAAGCATTCAATAGGAAAAGAGGACTGCTAACATCAAAAAATGTGTCGTCGGACTTCGTAAATGATTTATTAAGACAGTGGTATGGAGCGTGGCGCTTTACGGATCAGAGACGTGGACATTGAGAAAAAATTAAATATCTAAGCTGAAAGCATTTGAAATGTGGTGTTGGCGCAGGATGCTGAGCATATCATGGACCGAAAGGAAAAGGAATGAAGACATATTAAAGGAAAGTAATGCAGGATGACAGATCATGAAGATAATAGGGAAAAGAAGAAACAGCATGCTTGGTCATCTTATTCGGCACTCCGATTGGATCACCATGCTGATAGAGGGAAAGGCAGAAGGAAAACCAGGAAGAGGAAGACCAAGAATGGAATATCTAAATGCAGTTACGAAGAAGAGGCTTTATCAAAGTATAAAACAGCTCTCCCATGCGAGAAAAAAGTTTTAAAATTTCCATGTTGCCCGCCAACCAATGATTAAGGTGAACAAGGTCACTTACCTGTCTGGCGCTAATAAATGTTGTAGCCTGTGATATTGCTTGCGGATATAATTAAGTCCTTGAAAAATTACATAAATGTAGTATTGAGTTTGAGGTGATTGGTGGACAAATTCAATAAATAAATAAATAAATAAATAAAGTCTTTAAATATAAACAACATTTAACTAAGTGCGATTTTGGCCAGAAGGCTGGACAGAGCAACTAGTATAAATAGTAAAAATGGAGAAAAGGAACTTAAAAAAACAGAAGAATCAAGTGATATTTTTTTAAAAACTGAATTAACAGGAAAGAAAAACAAACATATGTTAATATTATATATTTCATCTTTCCTAAAGAGTATTAAAATAAGCAGAAATAACATAAAAGTATACATAAATATATTGTTTATGATTTTTTCCCCATTTCTGGTTATTTTAGTTCCTTTTCACCAGTTTTTCACTAATACTTTAGTTGGTGTCAGCATAAGCGCAATATGGAAATTTAAATGTATCCTGTTGTTTGAAGCTCATTCGAAGTATATATTTCAAGATATGTATGAGAGTAATAATTCTCTTGATAAGCATAATGCAACTGATATAAATTTGAAAGATTGTTAGTTTCTTTAGTATAAGCAATTGTTAATGAAATCCCCATTGCTACATTAAGTAAAAACATGCATACCTACAGGTATAGAGGTAGTAGTTTGGTTAACTCGAAGTATTCCTTTGACACATATTGATCTTCCGTTTACCTCACAGCAAACGTCACCAGGAGAACAATCAATGTCACCCGTGCATCTTCGACTAAAGTAATTTCCCGTTGCATATTGGGGACAAGATAGAAGATTTGGCGTCGGCGTCGGCGTCGCTGCAGTTAGTAAATTTTAAATAAGTTAGTGATATGGCAGTTTAGCTGTGTGATATTTACAATAGACTATGTCCACTAATCTTTAGTTAATCTCAGTCTGCTACTCATGCATATTAATAATTGTTAATTTCTTCTAGTAGAAAGCGAAAAGACTAATGAATTTAATATGTTAAATTTGTACTTTTGCATTGCACTATATTAGTAAGTTTAGTTTTATTGATGTGTAGATAAATAAGCACAGTTAAAAAGGCAATCGCAGAATAATTGTTGAAAAACATAGGTCATTAATATTTCGATAGAAAGATCAGAATAAAGCTAAAAAAAAAAAAAAAAAAGGAGAAAAATGAGTATGAAGCTTGTAACTTTATCCGTATCACTTACTTTTACTAGTAGTTGATGGAGTTGTTGTTAATATTACACTGGGCCTTTTTACTCCAGTGTGACATCGTAGCTTCCCATCCGATTCGCAACAAAGTTGACCAAAGTAACAGTCATTATTAGTTGTGCACCGCAAATTCAAGAATCCGCTCACTGGATTTTCCGGACAAACCAGTTCATCATCATCTGGGGACACTAAGAAGAGGAAAAAAACAATTGCTATATTATTATTATTATTATTATTATTATTATTATTATTATTATTATTATTATTATTATTATTATTATTATTATTATTATTATTATTATTATTATTATAAATATTATTATTCCTCAGTTTTTATAATGAACTTAACTATTTTCGTTGTCCACAATAAAACAGAAGTTCTTGTACAAAACGTTACAGTAGAGGCATGTGCGTTCAATATGCCTATCAGATGGTGATATAATTAATCTGTTGAGTACATCATTCACTTCACTTTTTGGAAATAATTTGAGAATATTCGTTTGGAACTTTTAACAAAATTTCTCGCAAAATTATATTAAAAAAAAATTTGGATTAATAAATTAATATGCTTTCATTTAATAGATATGTTGAATATTTATATCTTTATTGCAGCATTTGACAAAATTTTTATTGTTATCAGTATAAAAATAGTTCTGCTTCGTTTTAAGAGGCCTAATTACTGCGAAATTAAAATTCCGCTAATTTTACAGTAATTATGTGATATCTTCAAATAGATAAAAAATAATCGTAACGTGGAACAAGAGTGACCTAGACAATATTATTTTGCATGAAGTACCGTTATTACGAGTCACCTAGTAGCTTTCCGTTTGCAGCCATTTAGAAACGCGAAAATAAATGCCGATTTTCTAAATGGCTGGAAATCGAAAGCAGATAAAGTGAGTCGTGATAACGGTACCTTATGTAAAATAATATTGTCTTGTTCCACTTTTCGATTATCTTTTATCTATTTGAAGATGTCACATAATTACTGTAAAATTAGCGGTATTCTAATTTCGTCATGATGAGGTGTCTTAAGAGTGGATCCTTCTCTCAGAAAATTGTTGACTTTTGAGAGGAAATGAAAATTGTAAATTATGTTTGACGGGATATTTTTCATTTGATATTTTACATTCTTTCAGAATACTGTACGTATTAGTGATAGCAGTTCATGTGTACATTTTATTTATCATCATTTTTTTCACAGTTTCCCTTTTCTTTGTGTTTTTTAATTGGTTTTTTGAAGGATTAAGCAGAAGTTTCGAAATAATTTTATTCTTTAAATTCGCCTATTAATATATATATATATATATATATATATATATATATATATATATATATATATATATATATTACTAGGTACATCAAGAATTGCATGTGAACACGTCATATAGGTAGCTAGATACTAAAATATGAGGCTTGTCAGAAATGTAAAGATATAAGTACATTGCACGTAAGGAGAAATGTGTACCAAAGTTGGCGACACTGGCAGTAACCTTGAGCATTCGACCAGGATTGGTAGCAATTCGTCAGTGCTGCGCTCTGTCTTTAGAGAGGAGCACTTGGTAATGGCAGTGACAATATCAAATCCCGCCAAGTGAGAAGTGCGCAGCGTGATCAGGTTTATGCAAACACAAGGAAAATGTCCATCGGAGACCCCCAATCACAACTTCATGAATAGTGTTTCTCGAGTGTCAAGAAACATCACATATAATTATCTTAATTGTTACCCGTCTGTTCGCACTCACCTCTGCTTCAATGTGATTGCGATGGTCGTCAGTGATTATAGCACGGCCAACAAGAGATGGTCTCTGACTTTCTTACCACATGCGGTGGGACATTGCAGCCTCTACTTTGATACCAGTGTTACCAACCACGATCACTCTGTCTTATACCATTAATTAAATTGCCACTACAGTTGCACCGAAAAAAACCTTAACTCACGAGTAGTGGCAATGTCACTGCGAGCTGTCAGAGACGTTCTCTTACTGGACGCACTATAGGACAGCCTCCCACTCCTCTCTTCAGCGTGAATGTCAAACCGACCTTCTGCGAAAGCAC
This sequence comes from Thermobia domestica, assembly GCF_964235325.1. Lineage (NCBI taxonomy): Eukaryota > Metazoa > Arthropoda > Insecta > Zygentoma > Lepismatidae > Thermobia > Thermobia domestica. The sequence goes on from NC_137464.1 coordinate 36,716,959, forward strand.
GGCAACATTTCGCTACATTTTGCCAAATTACGTTCCCGTACACAGACACTCTTTCTCGATGGATCTCCGGTGGACATTTTCCTTGTGCCTGCAAGAATCTGATCACGCGGTGCGCTTTACACCCTGAGGGATTCAAGTATTGCCGCTGCCATTTCCAATGCGTGCTCCTTTTACAAACCTTAGCACAGCACTGCACTCTCTTCCAATCCTCGTCGTATGGATCAAGGCGTGGCCAACGAGAAAATTTGACGTATGAGTCAGGGCTATGGGATCAAGGTTACTGCCGATGTTGCCAACTTTGGTACTAATTTTTCCAAACGTGCAAATGTGTTGGTATTTTTACTTTCCTACCAAGCCTCGTAAATAAATAAATATATAAAATACACATGTTACAAGAAAATTTCTCTTTTGTAATATGTTACAAGTAAATACTGTACATTAATTCTAAATTTACAAGTACATTATTTATAAATCCTTAATGAGACTTTAAAATAGATTACAAAACACAATACAAGCAGCAAATTTCTAGGTGGTGGCATTGAGATAGAGTTGCCAGAGTGAACTGAACGTAATCCCGGAGACCAACAACATTTGTATAATTGGCAGGTCCGTATTTGGGTAAGTGCTATTCTGTGCTCGAGCACAGGGCGGCAGAATTTAGGGGCGGGAAATTTTTTGATTACCTTTTAAAATTCACAATAAAGTAATATTCAAAACTAGCAACCTGCAGAGCTCCACGCAAGCGCCAGAAAATGCGTATTCAAATTGCTCTAATTATAGTACTTACTAATTAGCTAGCTTATCTGATTATTTTTAAAATGTCATCCTCTCCCACCCCCACCCCAAGGGATGAGAATTAACTTGAACATCATGAAAACTGATACCGTTAATCTCAGTGACCTTGAAAACTAGAAATTCAACATACAATATCTGTCGTTTTTGGTTATTTTAAAATCTCGCCCCCTCATTTGGAAGTGAAGTATGACCTTGAAGTTGAATAGGATTCAAACTATCACTATTCATCTCAGCGACTCCAGAAACTGTGAATTCAACTCTAATATAGGTCCCTTTCTGGGGGCGGCAAATTATTTAGAGCACACGGGTGCACAATATATAAATACGGGCCTGATAATTGGGGATTCAAATTTGAAGCTGAAGAATTTTGCACGTTATTACCATTATTACTTCTAATGTAGCCACTATTGCTTACCTCTATCACCATCCTTACTACTAATCGAACACATACTGTACTGAATTAAATGAAAGTAACAAAAACATTAGTGATTATATACGCTTACCTTATTATTCTAATTTTTGGAGCTTCCTCTTGCGCCAAGAAGAGTCCTATTTTCCAATCGATTTGTACAAATCTCGATTGATCATTTTCAAGCACATCCGAACATAAATTTCTTCCGTTACAAGTTCCGTTGACTTTATCACGTGACCATAAAGCTTTCGTGTCTGCTTTTTTTTTTTTTTTTTTCAAGATTCAACCCGTTAATTTAAAAACATTTATTATTTTCTTACCTATCAGATGCTGAACAGAAAACTCAGTACAGTTCATTTCCATCGGAATTAATTTTAACTTTCATTCCCCATCTGTCAAAGCGTTAAATGAGAGTATTGCTGGTTCTGTACAATAATATAGGCGCAGGCGCAATATTGAAAATCTAAACCTAAAGTCTTTCCAGCCTTAGAACAAAGTAGATGTAAACAAAGCGAAATGTATTAGTCCACGGCTCACACGTACTTCGACAGCGAGAGACGTGAACAGCAAGATCTTCTGCTAGCTTATTGTCGTCGCATAATTTCCAAACTTTAAGACTCTGTTGGTTGGTATATAATTAACGCACTGACATTGACTACTGTTATGTTGTAAGTACATATTTTCTTAAATCGTTATACACCGTATAAACGAGATTGCCTCTGTTCCTGTTGTTCTCTTTTGTGTTTTATAACACGAGAGGAAGGTGGATTATTGCAACACTCTTTCACAATGGAACTCTCTACATTCTACAATTTCAAATGAGTGGGGTCGGCGCGCGAACGCATACGCATGCGCCGTAAGTACTATACGTCCAAGGACGGGTGAGATTGAAATAAAGCTACATTTGTTGTTAAATATTATATATATATATACAAAATACAAAATACAGGATAAATTCGGATATTTTCATTTGAAATTATTATTTTAGTAGGGATTATATTGCGGTAGGATATTAGTGCAGTGAAACCAACAAGCAATTACTGGTCCTCGATCCACTGGTAGTCAGGTAGGTTTGTTTACATCCACTTTTAACTAAGGCTGGAAAGAAATTAGTCTTTTGTTATAGTAAAAATGTTACTATAATTCTCACCATGGGCGGCCGCACAGTGGGAGTGGGTGCAGCTGCACTTATGTTAACACCGGTCTTCATTTTTTCCTAAAACAATTCATTCAGTTTTGAATATCTATTCTTTTCTGTGTTTGACTTATGTTGATTTCTGTTGAAAACTCAATTTATACGAACATAAATTTGAAGATGTTCATGATTCTTTTTTTAAAAAAGCGAGACAGTCTCAACTCCTGACTCGTGGGCACCCAATCGACCAGGCGAAATATCACTTACTGATCACTGTATCTCTATGAATGATCACTTTGGTAGGTCTATTTTTTTTAAAGGAAAATTAAATGAAATATTTCGTTTTAACCTTCCCATGATTATGCCTGTTAGGCTAAGGGAGACGGATGATTAAGGCAAGCGAATGACGCTAGAAGAATTGTTAAAATGATAATGTGGAAGAAAAACAGAGTACCGTCAAATGGGGTGAATAGAAACATGAGGGTGAATAGAAACAAAACTCCCAGATTAGTTTTGGATTTATCTGGACGATAAATTAATCAAGAAAACTGAAATTTCTTAACATAGTCTTATACGGCTAAAGTGTTCAGGGCAGAGACAAAATGTTTTACTGAGTTGGGAACACTGAGCTAGACGACAGTAGCATAAATGTGTTACTGAAATCTTACACGGTATTTTAGCGCTCCTCAAACTTTCTTGGTAAGTATGACATTTTCATATTTGTTGCATTTGAACATATGCCTATTCTGTAGTTTGTTGTTTCATTTAGTGACGTTCATAGTAAAAGTTCTCCTTTTGTAAATTATTTCTAATCAAAATTTAACTTTACTGGGTTATTGTTATGATTTTTAATTAGTGGGGTGAATAGAAACACTTCTTGAGGAGTGGAAAATTCTTGAGAAGCGGAAAAAAGGACCTGAGGATATTGTTACGAAACTGTTGGGTTTTATTAGGAGTTCGTCAACACGCTTTAAGTATATGATTAGTTTCGGGCTCCTTCGTGGCTAGGCGGTTAGCGTACGCGCCTTTGGCGTAGGAGACCCGTGTTCGATTCCCGGCGGAAGCTCATGTGGTTCTGATTCCACGTTAATCAGTAGGTCCACGTCTCATATAGCCTCGCTGCTGAACGGGACGATAACCTCAAAATCAACTCAACTCATGATAAGTTTCCCTGGTGATTTCAGTGGTTTAAATCTTATTCAAATATCATCAAAACTGTATGGTCGTTTGTACCTATATTGTGCATTGTATTGTTTTATAAGTTTGTAACTTATATATATTACTGGTCTTATTGAATTTATATCTTGCAGGTATTACATAAATAGTTCGTTTCAACAAATACGCTGTTTCTTTTAACCTTTCCAATAGTATAAAAGAAACAACAATGGAAATAAAGTCATTGTTTCTATTCACCCCTACCCATAGGATGAATAGAAACATTAAGAAAAATCAAGGTGAAGAAAAGTGGAATTGATAAATTAATATGACGTTTACTGAACTTCATTAGCATATTAAGACCTTTTGTTTGGAATAATCTGATACCGAAATCTTTAACATCACCAGACTTATATACTCATATAGCCAAAAATGTGTTTCTATTCACCCCATTTGACGGTACCCGAGAAGACCCGTGGACACGATGTTGTCCACCACAAACTTACTTGGCCATAGATCGATCCAGGGACCTCACACATCACAGATAAGCTCTCTACCACTGAGTTACCGTGCCCCCCTTTTTTTTTTTTAACACAATGCTAGCTGAAAAAGAATATGAAGAAATTAAAAACCTTTTGGAGAGGTTGAAAATGATTTTGACCAACCAGACTTACCTAGGTAAATTTAAACTGGCAAATCTAAGTATTCGTAGTCTGTTTTGTTTTATGAATTGGTATCGGTCATTCACCTGGATAAATTCAAGTAGATATTGACGCAAAGCTTGGCATAAAAAAAAAAAAAAAAAGCTCCGACATTTGACTACGGAATACAATAGCACGATGCTTAGTATCTTAGCTGTTGTCTCCACTTGCACAAATTTAATGTGTGTGACTCAAGAGACTTAGGTCGGAGACAGGGGCTGCTTCTTTAGACCGATTGAACATAACTTTCTGAAACATTTGACGTAATGATACAAAACTTATTTCTGGTGCCTTTCTGTTTCACAGAACAAAAATCTTTATAATTTGTTTCTGTAAATTCAATGTGGGTAACGAGGGAACCGGTGTCAAAGGTTCAAGTAATGTGCTGACCGTACTGAAACGGGAGCGCATCACTTGATTTTCGATATTGACTAAATATCAATCTTTAGTCAAGCGAAAATGCTCTTTTCTTTTGTCTGCGATAAATTGGTTTTCTAATGTCTTCACTCTAAGAACGAAATTTCAGATGCAAATTCAGGAAATTTCGCTTCCGAAGTTTTCTTGAGATTTTCATTAAATGAAAGCGAGAAGTTGGAGCGGCTGTACTTAATGTTTTCGAGTGCGACTTAATTAGACTTCAGCGATAAGACTAGTTTAAGGAGTTTTACGAAAAAAAAATCAATTTAGAAGCAGTGGCGGATCTAGAAGGTAAAAACAGGGGGAGCCAGAACCCAGACAATGATAGGTATATCATGAGTTTACTAAGCTTTCAAAAATATATAAATAATAGATTAAATTATTTTTGTTACTCAAAAAAATTGGAGAGGCCTAGCTCTGCCGTGTCGTGACAAAACGCTGTAACTTTGGCGAAGTTGTTTTGCGAAAATGAGCCTTAAAGTTTTCATCCGAAAATGTGATCTGTATCGTGCAGAACCAGTGTAACTAAGCAATAATGGTCAACCAATCAATTTTCACCAAATTTAATCACACAACATGCATTTACGTAACATTACATGTAACCACGTGTTTCCAAAATCAAGATACACTATTTCTACACGATACAGATCACATTTTCGGATGAAAACTTTAAGGCTCATTTTCGCAAAACTTCTTCGCCAAAGTTACAGCGTTTTGTCACGACACGGCAGAGCAGCTCCTCCCCTCCTTCAGCCCCAGGTTAGATTCACTCCTGTTTAGAAGGAACTATATAGATTTTGCCTAACGATTTTTACGCATAACAAGTGGAATATACTTTCCGCTCTAAGATACAAGAAAGCAATTTGTATCAGCGTCTTCTTTTCCAAGTCGTTGAAGAGCGATTTCAGGCCAGAAGATAGAAGGAAAAAAGCTTCGGAGAAAGATAATAATTTTCATGGAATGGAATGCACCTAGTGTTGCCAGATGGAATGAAAACTTCAACTAAGCTGTCTCAATATTAGGAAGTGTTTTACGAGCGATTTTGTGAGGGAGAGTTTAAAGAAAAAAATACAGTAACACTTTCGAGCTTACATTGTATTTATCACCCTTTAACTTGGTGCTTCTTCGTGCCCAGATATATATATAGTCAACACCTGTTTCCTCTGTGCATGGCCCCAGGTTCTATTTCTGATTATTGTATTTGCCTCTAATACAAACCAGAATAGTGGTTCGGACCCAACTTTAAGCTTAACTTCCGTCTCACATAACCTCGGAGCTTAAAAAGGGATTATAACTCGAATAAATCAGTAACGCGTTTTCTATTATGTGTGTATAGGTGTGTGTGGGGGGGGGGGGCGAAGAAGGCACTTCTAGTTTGATTTGATTTAATTTGATTTTGTGTTTAGAGTTCTTTTCACCAGCGAGGCTATGGACCTACAGCTTAATGTGGGATCCGAATCACATGAATTCCCGCCAGAAATCGAACCTGGGTCCCCCACGCCAAAGGCGCGTACGTTAACTGCTTAGGCACGAGGAAGCTCTCACTCCTAGTAGTGTCCTTATATTTTTTTTTATTTACTACCTGAAATCCCTGTTCTTTGCAGGTGAAAAGAGAACCTTCAAAATGGAGACAACACTGCAGTAGGAGGTAGAATGATTAGATGTATACGGATTGCAGATGATATCACACTAGTGGCAGAATCTGAAAAGAATCAATAAGATGTTAGGAAAGTTAAGGAATGGCTGTGAAGAATATGAGATGAAAATAAATGTTAGAAAGACAAAAGCCATGGTTATTGGAACGAAGTGGTTGCTGCAAAATATAGAAATAGGAGGGGTGAAAATAGAACAGGTAACTAGTTTTCGAAACCTGAGTAGTATTATTAGTGATGATATGAATACGAATGTGAAATAAAAGCAAAGATAGGAATGGCGAAAAAAGTCATGGAGGAAGAAAAGTCTGTTTTGTGGGATCTTGAATAAAGATTGAGAAAAAAAATTTTGATGTGCTTCCTGTTAAATATTGTACTGTATGTAGCAGAACACTAATATTAGTTAAAAATGATGAAAAACGACTGAAAGCTTTCGAAATGTTGATGTGGAAAAGAATAGAGAGAATTAGTTGGATCGAATGGGAGCGTGTTAGAAATGGTGGAGGAGATTGATTGATTGGTTGAGTTTTGATGGGGATGTCAACAACAAGGCTATTTGTCTCCGTCACGAAGGTGGAGGAGAAAATAACAGTTTTAGATATTATTGAAAAGAGAAACTGGTTGGGACACTGACTAAGAAGAACTGTACCATGAGGGACGTGCTAAATGTATGGTAGCAGTAAAGAGAGGGAGGGAGCGAAGAAAGCTACAACTGTTGGCGCTATCAAAACAGAAAAATCGTACGTGAGGACAAAGAGGTTAGTGGAAGACTGTGCAACAAGGAAGCTTATCAGTTGCGGCAAGAGACCTGCCAATAATGGCAGAATACTGATGATACTGTTGATATATAAGGAGACTTATGTATGTACTGTACTATATTCTAATACTCGTAGTAAATCTGTGGGAGAGGCAACACGTATTTTTCTAGCACTATTTCATATATAGAGGAGATAACGGTGCTTTTCTAACAAAGTTGAATGACCAAATTTGTGAATATGATTGAAAATTCGCGTGAACTTTGCGGTTACATATACAAGGTGACCAATATATAATGCAGCTCGGAGTTTGGGATAGTAGAACATTTGAACCAGAAGCGAAACATAAATAATGGTTATACCAAAATGAAACCTTGTTCATGCATATATTTTTGAACTAAGAAGCAACGGTTGAAGTACACTAGGAACCACGCAGTGTTGTCAAATGTAACCGAAGGTTTTTTTTTTTTTTTTTTTTTTTTTTTTTTTTTTTTTTTTTTTTGCATATCACATAAAGTGACTCGTAAGTCATACGTATGGATGTTGTCGTTTATTTTCAGTTTGTTTAGTTCGAGTAGCTTAGAAACTATGATGCAGAAAAAGGATTTTTTTTTTCATTTCCACCGACAACTAATCAGATGAGGCCTATGTAAGGGGGAACTAGGAAAATCGTAGTTTTCAAGTTTTCATAATTCAACACTCTGAATTAGCAACACTGCTGATGTTTCTGTGCATCAAAAAGTGTGTTAAAGATCTGTCTACATTATTCAATTCCTGAAAACAACGAGAAAGAAACTTAGAAATCATCATTATAAAACTTTACTTACATGAACCCGGCAACACTGCTATTCATTTCTATGGGGCTATTTAAAGCACGAGGTATACAAGAACAATCTTCGAACTATACAAGACCTGGAAATGAACATTCGCAGTGCCATTAAGAATATTAACAGTTCTACTCTTCGTAAAGTTACCAAAATAGTGAAACATGTGAACCAGTGTTTGAATCAAAACAGGGGGCACTTCCAGCATTTGTTGTAAAGCTGATAACTCATTTGTGATAATAGCAGTGTTGTCAGATGCATACAAATAGAAGTTTTATCATGATAATTTCTAAGTTTCTTTTTCATTGTTTTCACGAACTGCATAATGTAGACAGATCCTTAACACTCCTTTGGATCACTGAAACATAAGCAGTATTGCCAATTCAGAGTGTTAATTTATGAAAACTATGATTTTCCTAGTTACCCTTTACAAAGGCCTCGTCCGATTGATTATCGGTATAAATGGAAAATTCTTTTTCCGCTCCATAGTTTCCAAGCTATTTCAACTAAACAAATTGAAAATTAAAGACAGAACATCCATACGTTTGAGTTATGAGTGAATTTACGTGTTTTAAAAAAAATCGACCTTCGGTTGCATCTGGCAACATTGTGTGGTTCCTAGTGTACTTCAATCGTTGCTTCTCCGTTTAAAAATATATGCATGAACAAAACTTCATTTTTTACCTCCGGTGCTCGGGGTCCCTGGTTCGATCCCAGCTCGCGCCGTGTGAACTTTGTGGTGGACAAACACCGTGCTCGTGGGTTTTCTCGGGGTTCTTCCGTTTCCTTCCACCATTTCACTCATCTCTCATTATCACCGTCTCCTTTAGCCTAACCGGCATAACCGTGGGACGTTAAACTTAAAGATTTCATTTCATTTCATTTCAAAACTTCATTTTGGTATAACCATTTGTGTATAGCTTCAGGTTTGTGTATAGCTTCAGGTTCAAAAGTTCTCCTATCCCGAACTCCGGGTTGCATTGTATCTTGGACACCTTGTCGCATTGTTTAGGTTTCCTTGGAGTATTTCGTTTTTACTTCGCATTGCACTCATAATTTCATTCACAACACATTATTTATCCTAGAAGACATACTTGCAGACATTATAGTATGTTTTATTTCACACCAAAATATCATAGGCACTTAATTTAAGGTTGCCTACAAGACGAAGAGAAAGTTCTTCCAATAAAAACAAATAGTCTACACTTTTCGAAACGAAATATATTTCACGACATATTTTCGAGATAGCAAAACCTTAACTCTTGACTCGCAGGTAAACTTAATTTAATTTATTGTTTGACGGCAATGTTTGTATTTGACCGTAAAATTTTAGTCGTATGCTCTATAATTAGTTCAGAATATTATTAAGTATATTAAAGTTTTTAAGGTCATGGTGGCTCATCTCGAAATGCAAATCTCTTTGAGTTTTACGTCCCACGCTTATGCCGGTTAGGCTAAAGGAGACGGTGATGATGAGTAATGAATGAAATGGTGGAATGAATAAAGTGGGAGGAAACGGGAGAACCCCGAGAAAACCCACGCACACGGTGTTTGTCCACCACAAAGTTCACTTGGCGGGGGCTGGGATCGAACCCGGAACCCCAAGCGCCAGAGGTGAACGCTCTACCACTGAGCCACCGCGGCCCCCATCTCGAAATGCATCTGCTTTGATTACTGGCATATGATCTTATGATGAGCAATATTCATGATCGCCCGAAGGAAAGGGCAGGGTTGGGCCCGTGCACCCCCCACCCCCTGGCTCACGAAAATGTATTATATTACTTAGGATTTTCTTAATACAAATAAAAAATACCTAACCTAATATGGCGTCCAGGGATTTGAGCTTCCCCCCCCCCCTAGAAAATTTTCTTCTGGCGCTCATGGCAACATTGTGTCCGTAAGTACTCTCGGGAATTTCTAACTTCCAACAACTATGTTTATTCATTATCGGTGTTTGTTCGTGGTTCCGGGTTCGATTCCCGGTGGGGACACAGTCTGAAAGATGTAACAGTTTTTTTTTTTAGATCATCCTGAATGGTTTCTCCTGGGTTTTCCTCATTCACACCAGGCAAATCCTGAGGTGGTCCCAGACTGCTTCCACCCAACTTCTCGGGCACTGCGATCACCGAAGGACGTCATCCTTCATATGTATGGTGGGCTAACATGGTCATAGATACTGGAAGCCCATAAATCTAATTCCTAATCCCCATCAATGGTTTTTGGCATTTTAAAAGAAATTACATTCAATTCACATTGAAGTTAAGCGTTTTAGCAATCACCATCATTGCTCCCCATTAAATGTACAGCAGATTCGATTCCCGGAGGAAGCTAATGTGGGTAGAGTACTATATTAGACCCTAAATAAATAAACAAAACAAATTTCCAGGTTAAAACACCATTTTTCAATAAGGAGAGAAATAATATTTTGACTATATTGTATATATAATTTTTGATAAACATTCAATATCATATTATCATAATTAAAAAGCTTTTTAAGCTTGCTTACCGTTAAGATTAAAAAAAAAAAAATTATATGCTTTGTGACAAATGACATTCTTCTTTGTTTTACAATGGTATTATCATGTAAATATATCTTATATAACACTTTTGTAAATGTTCTTCCGGGTAGAAGAGCGCTTGTATATATAAAAAAATATATACGGGATGCAGGCAAATAAAGCAATACCATAAAATAGTTTTTCACACGAGGTGGCTGAAGACTGCAGCAAGAAATTTGTTTCGGAGCTCACGCGATCCCACAGCCTTGGAACTGAATGCTTGTCTGTTGCAATGTATTCAATAATTATGTTTATCATTGAAGAGTTACATAGAATTACGTGAATGGTTGTGAAGACTGTCTCTGTACTACAAGACTAATAATAGCCTTGCGTCAAAAGCAATGATATTTAGATAAGAATCCATAATATTTCTTTAATATATTTTGTAACGAGTGTAAAAACAGGAAAGCATTTCCTTAACTTGGTTATGATATCCACTGTCTACCGAAATTAGGCTTAAGCATTTACGCTTTCTACGTTATGTTGAGTTTCAAAGCAGATGGTCTAATAATTTGGAACACAGAGTAGCGAGACCAATAAACACATTTTTTTCTTTTCTGTTATCTATTGCTACCAAGGATGTTATAAATAGAGGATCTGCCCATCCTATTAAATCGATGAAGCCAAAAAGCAACCAAGCATCGGCACGTCTGATTGGCTACTCTTGTTTCCGCCATCGTCTGATTGGCTACTTTCGTTTCCGCCATGATTGTTGGCTCAAAACATTGCGATCCTATTGGGCGGAGTGGGCAGAGTAGGGGTGGCGAAACTGTGACGTATGGCTTCAAGATTTTGTTGTAAGGGCAGATCCTCTATTTTATAAGATCCTTGATTGCTACGATAGCATCGATACGGATGCGAAAATTTTCTTACTCCCATCTTTTCTTCAAATATAACATTAAAAGTAAAAGCTGATAGTATACATTCTCTGATGTCTGAAAACGTTTTATGTGAAACATGTAGAGATCCTAACCCTAAACTTCTATCGCATTGCCAACAATTCTCCAACTATAAGGTTCTGCAAGACGGTATTTTGGTCCTGTTACTTGCAAGCAATGATGAGCTAGTGACAAACAATGCGGTGCTATGCTGAAACTTATTGATGTTGAAAACTAAAGGGGGGGTCCCTGGTTCGATACCAGGGTTAACAAATGGAAAGAAGTTCAAAGCAGGACGACCAGTTTCCAGTGTCACTGAACAATATCTGGAAAATAATAACACGAATAATTTGTATAGGCTATATTAATTGCCGGACGGACGGACCCATTGAACTAGATACAGGTTGTACGCCGTTTACAGACTGTCTATCATTATGCAACATTAACAGGATTTAAATACTAATTAGTTAATTTATTAATTTCTATATGGCTACTCATGAGATACCAGTACATACACGTATTGAACAACATTTCAAGTATATATATATATATATATATATATATATATATATATATATATATATATATATATGGATCAGCTATGAATTCGATATCTATCCAACTAGTGCATATATATTTTTAATTTTATTTATTTTATTTGTTTTTATTACCCAGTTTTGCCCTTTATGATACAGGGGACTACCAGAAATATGATGATAATGACATGAATGGTGAAAGGGCAATGCACAACACGTATACACTGGGAGATATTCGAACCCGTGATAGACTGATCTCGCGATCGCAGCCTAATAAACTGGACCATACCAGCTTGCCAGTGTGTAGGCTATACAAGTAGTGCTAAATATATATAGTGTAGCTATTATAACACTCAAAATTTGAGAATATATTGCGCCGTAGAAGTCAAAATAAGAATTATGAAGTCAGGGGCCGGTGATGTGAGTCCGGCTCTCATGGAGGAGAGATAATGGTGGGGAATGGCTTCTACTGTGAGGGTTTGTTGTACAGTCAGCTACAAAAGTTGTTCCCGTTTTATGAAATTAGTTTAGTAAATAATTTCAAAATGAAAGGACAATTTGAATACAATTTTCAGTAAATTAAAAAGAATGTAATTTTCTGTACTTTCCAGCCATACCACCGTTATTACCAAAATAAATTTTACCAAACGGAGAGGACTTTTGTCGCTGAGTGTACATGATGGTCTGCGTACCCGACAACCGTTTCAGATTCAAGACCCGTTATGGTTCAGATCCCATGTTAATAGTAGATTCCGTCCTTCATTAACTTAGGACTACATAAAAATGTAAAACAGAATTACGAAATGGAGTGATAATTCTAAGTGATGTAGAGCTCCTTCGTGGCTAAACGGTTAGCGTACGTGCCTTTGGCGTGGGAGACCCGGCTTCGATTCCCGGCGGGAGCTCATGTGGTTCGGATTCCACGTTAATCAGTAGGTCCACGTCTCATATAGCCTCGCTGCTGAACGGGACGTTAAACTCAAAATCAACTCAACTCAACTCTAAGTGATGTATTCTTCGGCTATAAACAACTTACCAAGATCCTTATATTTCATAATACTATGGAGGCACACTTGCTCAGTGGTTCACCCCTTGGTATTAAAGTGTGAGCATATAGACTCATGATCCCAATCCAATGAATCTGAAGTAAGGTATCTTTTAAGTAAGATACATAATGGCGGGACATTAAACTAATGTTTTTAATTTCATTTTCTATTCATAATTATTTTTGTATTTTGTTCCAGAGTAATCTGGAAAACTAGCAGAATGTTGTGAATTTTATACTTTAACTTAGATTGTTTGATGCAAAGCATCTGCTATATGAGTCTAATTTGGGCTCTCAGGATTTTCAACGAACTTTAAAAGTTCGTTACTGAATTCTCTATGTCTGTGTGTCTGTCTGTCTGTTATTTGCTCTTTTTTAAATTTTGAGCTTTCCATTAGATAGAGCATCAAAAACTATCTGACAAAGTGACGGAATTTTTCACGGCACTCTTACCGTTCCCGAGATATTGGCCAAAAAAAGTTCTGACTTCGGGAGATTTAACGAGCCATATCTTGGGAACCTTAAGTCATAGAGATATCATGTTGGTGTTGGTCAATACCTAAGCGGATGGTGAACATTTTGGTACCAAATAGTAACCGGTGGATACTGGCCAACTGGCCAACTGGCCACCGTTCCCCAGATATTGGCCGTATTCCGGGAGATTTAAGGAGCCATATATCGGGAACTGTAAGTCATAGAGAGCTGATATTCTGCGAATTTTTCGCTTTTGAGCATGTGGCTTTTTAAAACAACATATTGTAGAACGTTTTAATAGAACTTAAACAAAACATGTGAAAAATAGTACTGAAGGAAATTATAAATGAATATACAAGAATTGTTTAATGAGTATAATATCAAAGTACATAGAACAATTGGTATAAAGCCTGTATAGAAGTTAATAAGAAAACTTAATTATTTTTAAGTTCGTTCTCTTCGAGCATTCTCAACTGGTTAACTTTGAACTTGGTCTAGTAATTGGTGATTGTTTTGATCTAGAGACTTGAAAAAACCGTTTTTTTTTAAAAAAAATCTCAGAGTAAGTACCAACTTTTAAAAAAATGAAAACTCTCCATTTAAAAAAATCGTTTCTGTTTGTTTTTAGGTTCACATCATTGTTCAACACCACTAAAGTTATGAAAATGGACCAATATTAAAATGGGATCCGAAAATTATTATTTTTTCTTTATTCGAGGTATTGTATTCCAGCAGACTATAAATCTGCAGCCACGCGGTAGCTTTTTAATCATACTGTATATAAATTTGTTTAAAACTTAATAAATAGAAAAATACTTTTACATCGTTAAGCATTTGCTGTATTTTTGTTGCATATCGATATCTAGATTTGACATGTTTGTATGTATTTAGTAGCTATTTCTTTGGTATTCTCAGTCTTCAATTCAATTAAGCGGTTGCTAAATGAAGAACAAAATCAAATAATGGAACAAATTTCTCAAACTATATATCTACTCTTTTTTAAAAAAAAAAAAAAATACTCCATTTGGTACATGAAATTCAGTACATCAAAGCCCCCCAGACTTATGCCTATAAGAAACATCAGGTAAACTATTTCATGATTCACTTCTGCTTTTTCATTTAACTCCGGAAACATTTGTAGATATTCATGTTCGGATACTTGCATTCTTAATATCTTATTTGGTCAACAGTTCGATTCTTGGTGTAAATACCTGCCTCCAACATAAACTCAAGTAGTAGTTCAAATCCCTCCTTAAAGACTAGGTTCAGTTTCATATGGATACGAACCGAAAAGGGCAATTGAAAAGCCTCTATTATTATTAAAACATCTACGTGTATTCTTTTTAGTATCATTAGTGTTTCTTTTATTTCCGCAGTTCTGTATCTAGGAGGAAGACCTGATTTTGGGTGAACACGGAAAGATATTTATGAACGTGCAGGAATTGACAATTGCGTTCTTCCTGCATCGTCTGCTCCCTTTTGGTTAGTCTTCAGCCGCTTCTAATATCACGTCTGAAGACTCTCAACCACTCAAACTCTATTATATAATATCGGAAGGTAAAATACAAAAGATGATAATGGTATTCTAAAAATTGGGTGAAATGGTATTCTCAGGTAGAAAAAAATTATAGTTCGTCGATAATAATCAGAATATTCCATTGTTCCGATAACTTCAAGAGAAACGTGATACTGTACTTTCTCCTTGTTATAGCAGTTCTTATTTTAAAGAAAATAACACAAAGATATATATATATATATATATATATATATATATATATATATATATATATATATATATATATATATATATATATATATATATATATATATATATATATATATATAACACTTTTCTTCTCTCTCTCTCTCTCTCTCTCTCTCTGTTCGCTATTTGGCTTCACATTATACTGGATTTGCATATCAAACCGCAAAAATAATGTAATTTAAAATTCTTTTAATTCGTTTCTTAGAACAAAGTAGCTGAGCGGACTAGTTTGGAATGTAGTGTTGAATGATCTCTTGTTTACGCATAAGAATCTTTCAGTAGATGCATATACTTCTAGAAATGTTTTTTATGTGTGAAATGAAATTCGTTAAACAATATACAGTTATAAATTTAATTAAACACAATCATATAAGCCGATGTGAGTAAAAATTACAGTATAACTCTAATACCCGAATTCCAGACATTCACACTGCCAAATATCCAGATTGATATGAGCAGTAATGTATTGCTAGAATTTTGGGTAGGTATACGGTAGACTGTCTTCAAAACCAGCGTATACTCACCGTTATACCCTCCATTAGATCCCTGATTTGAACAAGTATACGCCAAACTATTAAAATAGTAGGTGAGAATGTGTTGTATATTCCCGTATACCCTCCATTTCATCCTTGGATATTAGGAAAATACATTTTAAAGATCTCACAAAGAAACTTATTGAAATGTGAATGGTATGTTTTCGTTCGTAAAAAATATAATTTCCTTGAAATTCGAATTTAAACCAAAGCTGAAATTTTAATTCGAATTTTCTGTATTTTTATGATTGTTTGTAGTATAAGTAATCTTATTTTCAATATACATTAAGCCTAACTTTCCTATTAGACAAAAGCGATTTTAAAGATTTTTTTAAAATCTTACTTCGTAACCTTTTTTTTTTTTGATGATTTCCTCAATTATCCGGATTCGTTCAGAACTCATTAATCCAGATAGTGAGAGTTTTACTGTATATTTATTATTAAAATCCGGCATATCATGCATTATGAAATGCAATTTCTGGTTATTCTGAATATCCCGTAAATTGTCATTGTTCTAATAAACGTTATATTAATGTTCTTACTTCCCGTTAAATTTCAGGTATTTGATCCAGGTTTTTGAAACTAAAGAGGGTTTAACAGTAATTCTGGGAGCATTTTTATCTCACTGCAACTTAAAAATACTTTATATTATGTTAGCAGCACTGCTAATCTCTTTGTATCACAGAGTATGATGAACAATGTTCTCCTGCCGATACTTGTATAGTAGAAAATTTCAGCATTTTTTGTTCATCAGTTTAAAACTTACAAAGGCGTATCAAAATAAATGATCCACCCTGTGGACCTTATATGTATATGGGATTGCACACATACTTACAAAAAGTGTTTGAACTTATATAAATTGAAGTTGTCTTTTATACGTTTACTTATAAACAGGAGTTATTAAAATGTTCTAATTGTATTGCTAGTATGAACTCAATATAGCAATCAAGGTCAAATCGTAATACAAATAATACCTGAGAAAAGAAGCAAAGGCCTTTGCGGTCAAGGTTGGCACGCTAAGAAATCGAGTTATGTGTTTTCTGATTTCATTTTACATTCAATTAGTTTAATGCGAGCAAAACATGGCGTAGGAGTAATGATCCATGTGACAATTAATTATTCTTCGATTTTTTTTTTAATCAACCAAAATAGTATCGTAAATGAATCATTTAATGTATAAAATGACCAATTTAAAAGTTGAATTGGTTCAAGGTTGGTGCATACATGTGATTGGAGAAGATTACTAGCACATGCTAAGTGAACTTGACCGACAGCAAGACAAGACTGCACATGCAAAGTTGTTCTGAAGCCGGTTTTGGTACTCTTTATTTCTGCAGGGTAAAAATGCGAAGGTTAATACTTTTCTTGCGCTTTTTCTTATACATAAGTTTAAGATTAGAAATCTGTATCCAATGTTTTGCGAGGGTTTCTTAATTACTTGAGTAGATAGTTTTTTTTTTTAACTTATTTATGGAGGTGATGAAGTGAAAACTTCGTAGGTTTGTCTAACCCTAACATAGAACCAAACAATGATAGTTCTTACTATGTTATGCAGCAAAGTATGTTCGTATTTCGTTTGATTAATTAATGTGTGTTAATATTTTATTTTTTCTGTGTCTCTTTGACTCAATCAAGGATTTCCAATTAAATTTCTACCGACGTGATTTTTCTAAAATTTGTATATATGCTTAACTCATATGCTATATGCTATATGCTTATATTCTATATATGACAAATGTTTCGCAACTTTCAAGTTTTAGGCTGTAGTTTAGCTTCTGCTAAGAAACGAAGCCATATCCTTTGATTTTAAAGATCCGTCTTTATATTAATTATCAATAACAGTGATTTAAAGAAATAGATTTAAAATGGGCGATCCGCTGTATTATCACATTATACAGGGTGTCCAATATACAATGCAACCCGGAGTTTGGGATAGTAGAACTTTTGAACCTGAAACGATACACAAATAATGGTTATACCAAAATGAAATCTTGTTCATGCATATATTTTTAAACTAGAAAGCAACAATTGAAGTACAATAGGAACCACACAGTATTGCCAAATGTAACCGAAGGTGTAAATGAATCTTTACCTTTTTTTTTTTTTTTTTTTTTTTTTTTTTTTTGCAAAACATGTAAATTGACATAACTCATACGTATGGATGTTCTGTCGTTAATTTTCAGTTTGTTTAGTTGGAGTAGCTGGGAAAATATGAAGCAGAAAAAATATTTTTTTTATTTCACCGATAACTAATTGGATGAGGTCTCTGTAAAAGGGTAACTAGGAAAATCGTAGTTCTCATGAATTAGCACACTAAATTGGCAACTCTGCTGATGTTTCAGTGCATCAAAAGGTATGTTAAGGATCTATCTACATTATGCAATTCCTGAAAACAATGAAAAAGAAACTTAGAAATTATCATGATAAAACTGTTACTTACAGGCACCCGGCAACACTGCTACTACCACGCAATGAGTTATCAGCTCTACAACAGATGCTGGAAGTACCTCCTGTTTTGATTCAAACACAGGTTCACACGTTTCACCATGTTGGCAGCAACTTTACGAAGAGTAGAAGTGTTAATGTTCTCAATGGTACAGCGAATTATCGTTTCCAGGTCTTGTATAGTTCGAGGAGTGTTGTTGTATATCTCTTGCTTTAAGTAGCCCCATACAAATGAATAGAAGCGTTGCCGGGTGCATGTAAGTAAAAGTTTTTTCATGATGATTTCTAAGTTTCTTTTTCATTGTTTTCAGGAATTGCATAATGTAGACAGATCCTTAACATATCTTTTGATGCACTGAAACATCAGCATAGTTGCCAATTCAGAGTTTTAATTCATGAAAACTACTATTTTCCTATTTCCTCCTTACAGGGGCCTCATCCGATTTATTATCGGTGGAAATGAAAAAATCTTTATTTTTCTGTTCCATAGTTTCCAAGCTACTCCAACTAAACAAACTGAAAATTAATGACAGAACATCCATACTTATGAGTTATGAGTCAATTTACATGTTTCCCCCCCCCCAAAAAAAGAAATTACACCATTGGTTACATTCGGCAACACTGTGTGGTTCCTATTGTACTTCAATCGTTGCTTCCTAGTTTAAAAATATATGCATGAACAAGGCTTCATTGTGGCATAACCATTATTTGTGTGCCGCTTCAGGTTCCAAAGTTCTACTGTCCCAAACTACGGGTTGCATTGTATATTGGACACACTGTATTATGAAAATTAAATGAATGAAACAATTGTATATGCATTTTTGAATAAAATTTTTCTATTTAAAATTCTTTCATTTTATCTTTATTACCTATAACTATATTCAAAAGTCCGTCTCCTTTAGCCTAACCGGCATAACCGTGGGACGTAAAACTCAAAGATTTCATTTTATATTCAAAAGTAAAAAGCATGTTTAAACCATATTCACTTATGCATATAGGTGCGTCAAGTCTTTGTTTGATTCACTTAGTTTTCTTTTAAGAGTTTCGATACTTCTCTTCACAGGGACAGACTTAAATCAATTGCTTCCAATCGGTCCCTGCGCTAAAGGGTAACTAGCTCTCGGCTTGCCAAATAGACAGATAAGAATATGTAACCATATATGATTTTCTTGACAATCAAAGTGACTAGGATTTGCGAAATGGAGCTTTTCCAAGTTGAAAGTGACCAAGACTCAGTTGTGATCATCAGTTCAGCAAAGAAATATTTCAAATATTTGGCAGTTTTGTTAATAGAGTTGAATTTTAATGAATCTGATATTATTAGTAGATCGAACTTAGACAAAATTCTAAAAGATTTTGCAAGAGATAAACTATTAAAATAACTTCTCTTTCTATATAATGAAAAGGAATAATAAAATGACTCATAGTTTGTGAGTGTTAAGTGATTTTTTGAAGTGCAAAAAAAATCATTTGTTTCTAGACCACTTAAATTTTAATATTTTGATGAACAAAAATAAACAGATATACATGTTTAATAAATCATTTCACAGTCACTAAAACAAGTGCTACTGTGACTATGTAATTTTATTTGAAAATGTAGATTATTGTGTTTGGTGTAGTAACTCTCATGCATTATTCAAGTGCACATATTATTTCAATGGTTTTCCATTCTATCGCAGAGTTACAATATGCAGTATATATGTGTCTGTGCATATGTATGTATATCAGTGTGCAAGGGCGCCCATCAGGGAGGGCAAGGTGGGGCGCTCGCCCCCCCTAGAGGAATCGTACTTCGGAATATCGAAAACCCAATTGAATTTTTACATTAGTTACAGCAAAATTTGTACCTATATTTGAAGTGTCGCGTATAGTTGCCCCCCTTGGAAACCACATGGGCACCCTTGTCAGTGTGTGTTTATAAGTTGGATGAGTAGTTGGGTTCCTGTAGCATTGTTTCCAATTGGGTCCCGAACCTCTTAAGTTCCGGTCCTGTCTGTTCATACTATTAACGATGTAGAATAGTATCCCATCTTTGCTTTCAGCTCATTAATTTATGGATAATTATTTTTTAAATGAACTAGAATTTTAATGACTTGATTTTATTGATTTTTTCCTCAAATCTATTTAAATCTGACTTATTTCGTGAAAATTAAATTTTCATATATACAACTAATATTAATTTATATATATATATATATATATATATATATATATATATATATATATATATATATATATATATATATATATATATATATATATATATAATATTTTCATATATAAAAATTATATTAAATTTTTGTGATTCAAGCTCATTTTGGAGACAAAAAGCAAGAAACGTTTTAATCAACTTGAGAAAGATAATAATAAAACTAAATCAATAAAATTCCAGATCACTTCAAAGAGAATAGGGAAATAGTTCCACAAATAAATCAATACGTTAAAAAAAATTAACGGTGGCATTGGTACTCAAAACCATTAAGGTAAGAGTAATACCTTCTAGGAGTTACATACACGAACATTAAAATAAAAGTAGCTCATTACCCACGACCTATGGTCAAACCAGTCTTCCTGTGAACATAGCGCATAACTTCCCACCAAGGAAAAACATAAAATCCCTCTAGGTTTTTTTATTATTATTATTGCATAGTTTTTGTTAATAACGAACACCAGGAAACATCCCAGAGAGATATCATGGTAGGCTCAGTTAAAACAATGACATTTTTTCTTTCTTTTTTACATAATTATTCTGTTATGTAAGTGTGGATTTCAAGTTCGAAGGGGAAAGTTGGAAGCCTGATTTCAGTATTAGTGTTACAATAGTAACGTGTAATTTTACAAAAGTTATTATGTACAGACGAAACGTGTTTTTGTAAGTCATTTAGCGTCTGGAAACCTTTATATGTTTATGTATGTAAGGCGTAAAATAGGCCAACACAAAATTAGCCCTTATTTGCAATCTACACAACAAACTATTTTCTGTTTGTTTATTTATTGAATACGACACATGGATAAATATTTATGAATATATATATATATATATATATATATATATATATATATATATATATATATATATATATATATATATATATATATATATATATATATATACAGAATAGTATTTATGTGTCAGCGTGATTTAATATATCCACATATGTATGTGTGTGTGAGAGGAAGAGTAGATTACAAAGATATTTAGCATATTCGCAACTTTTTTTTAAATCTACACGTGGCTTCCAAATTGTGACCTTCAATTTTTTCAGTTTCATTAAGGTCTTGGTAGTAAAGATTTTGTTAGTTTGAATTTTAGCCTCCTTCCATTTTTTCTTCTTTTTTTAAGCATCGTGGCTATATAAGATGTTATCTTACAGCTTAGCCTGGAATCCAAAGCATATGAGTTTGTAATGAAAATCAATTGCAGGTGTCAAAAACTCTCAGAAGGTGAGAAGGTTCATTGCGGCCATTACAGTAAGAGAAATTGATGTCGTCTGAGAGTCAACACCACGTATCTCCAATTTTGGCGAATTTGAGATCATTATAGGATGGCGTACAATCTGGTTAAGTAGTCTAGGGTTGCAAGTCGTCCCGGTTTTCCGGGACAGCCCCAGTATTCAATGAAAGAATTAACTGTCCCGAAAAGGGCTTTCGGGACGCCTGTTTGTCCTGGTTTTCGTTCTTCAGATTGAAAAAAATTGACTAGCAAGAACTAGTTCCAGCTAAAAACGGAAGGTTTTCGGAAATGTGTAGCCAATTAATTTTCCTAAACAAGCAACAAGGAGTTTGAAAATCACATCCATTCTTTCGTCCTATGAGTTGTTTAGCTTTCAGAGAGGGGAAAGGGATGTTTAAAAATATTCAATAAGGGGGCATATGTTATGGCAATAATTTCTTGAATATCACTTTCAATAGAAAAGAACTCCTTTTACCTGGTGAGGAGCTTTAACTAGTAGTTATTTTATACTTCAATCGGCAGCGAAGAACTGTTTCATTGCTGAAATTTGAATAAACAATGGAGATACTGCTTTCAGTCGATACATGTTAACAACATTTAAACTGTCTATTTCGTCCTGTCTGCCGTTTTCTGAAGCACAATTTTACAACAGTGACGAGGCCAAATTTAGTTTCTTAGGGAGATAAAGGAGAGGCAGCTATATTTGCATACCAAAAATGATAGTGTTATGATGTTTGACTTATACAATACAATATGTGTTACGTCGCAAACTACTTTCAATTAAAATGTGCAACTAACAAATGAGGTATCGTCTGTATATGAAATATATGATTCCCAGTGGGAGAATATTGACATTTGAACGCATTATAGTGTTTGAAATTTCACCATAAATAATCTATCTGCATTTTATGTAGCTTCGGTGATTAGAAAGACGCTAAACTCCTATCTAACCAACCTAATTGAAGATACCTTAGTGAACCTATACTTAACTGATTACACCGAAAAAAAATGTTTAAAATAAAATTCACGTATTTTTTCCCCCTAGAACCCGAATCCTGCAATTAAAATGATGGGATTCCCATATCAGTTTTCAGTTTTTCTCCGAGAATATGCCAAACAATAGCTCTTATTGAGCTAGACAAAATGATAAATCCTCATGAGTAGTTTTCGAGAAAAATGAGAAACACGAACTTTCTTGTAAACCTGAAAATTAACGCTGTACGATATCAACATCATTTACTAAGATGAAAATGATACTGAAGTATAATTTCATCAAGTTTTCTACTACGACACAAACAGTATCACAGTACATAGTATAAATAATGAGATATAATACAAGGTTATAATTTACAGTGAAGCATTTTTATTTTTATTTCTCAGTTTTAGTATAATATTATAACATTTTACACGTGGTCTGTATGTAAACACCAACATGTGTTTTTATTTGTATACAAAACGATGTAACTACTACAAGCAAGCAAATGGGAACAACTCCTATCATTATTAGGTTATCATTAGAGTAACATTAGCGCCACTGCTATTTAGAAGACGGTAAAAAAAAATAACATTAGTTTTGACAAGATTGTATTAGATGATATTTGGTTATTTTTGCTCTTTTAGCTTGCCTGGAGCTTTGAGAGATTTAACTTAACCCAAGCGGTTTTTTTTTTTTTTTTTTTTTTTTTTTTTTTTGCTTCTTTGGGTTTTTTTCTCCCTCTCACACTAAGGTTGCTTGGAGCTCGTGGGAACTTAATCTTTTTTTTTTTTTTGTTGTTTCCTTGAAGTTTTGGGAGATTTAACTGTAACCACCTAACTTGTTTGGAGTTCTGTGTTAAGGATACACAAGTTATTACACGATATACTCCAATAATAAATATGATTTGAATGTTGTTATACCAAATTCTTCGTTGACCTCTCGTTATGCAGGATTCTGATAAATTCTAGTTGAAATTACGCAAAAAAAAAAAAAAAAAAAAAAAAAAATCAGGCCATAAATTTACGAAACGAGAAAAGCTTTCCAAGAATCGAGACGAAGGTACAAAGAATTCTGGAATCGAGAGGAGTCCTGAATTCTACAAAATATACAAGATTAGACGAGAAAATCTTATTTCTTGTCTCTTTGGCAATGCTAACAATGATACACATTCTACTTGTAAACATATAGACAGCCAACATGTATTTCTTTAATTTTTCCAAACTTACATAATAGAACCTAATTTATGTATTCTGTATGTAAAAAAAAAATTAGGGCTGTATGCAGTACAATGTGTACAACATAAGACTTGAATGCCCATCATTTTTCATATATGGTATTTTCGAGATTTTTTTTTTCGAATCTATAGTTATATGAAGAAACCTTCAGTAGTATTTATTTATTCTTGAGATATTTAAAAAAGAAACACTGTTCACAAATTTGAAACCAAATCCTAGGGAGAAATTTTACTAGTTTACGTGTCTGATCCGCTGGACACAAGCACGAAATTTGATGTAGGCTGTATGATTTTTTTTTCTTTCTTGTGCAATATGAATAGCTAATTCACTTGCGAGAATTCTGCATTTCATTGCGACGCAGAAAAGGAGGAATTTTAATATGATCATGTTGTTTCTTAAACCATTGGGTATATATGCGTAAAAGGTAGGCCTAAATGTAATTTTTTTTCTACATGCAATACGATTTTTTAAAAATAGATTTTCACGAAGTGAATGTGGAAGAGTGCATAGGGAGGGGGTGCAATTGAAAAAGAAGGCACCAAATATTATCCGGGATAACGAGTGGAGACATTTGTAAATCTTCTTATTTTCAAAAGAAATTTTTGAATAAAATACATATAAAGGATGGTCACTTTTTATGGAAAATAACACAAATAAAAACTTCTCTATAAAAGTCTAAACAGATTATATCAAAAGATTTTTTGTTATATACACTACTTAGTTATATTTATCATGGTGGGAACTAGAAGAATAATTACTGCGAAACTTGCTTAAAGACTGTAGTCACTTCTTGAGGAAAGAAAATTCTCACGTAGAGATTATAACGGTTGTCAGCGCAACCAAACCAGGACTTTGCTTTTTTTTCCTTTCTTTTCTTCTTGATTTTTATGTAAAAGACACAAACTCACATTATCTCTGTTAAGTATAGTTAAGTATTATGAACCTTACTTTAAATAACTTAGCCTATATCAATTTAGGATTTCGGTAAACTGAAAGATTCAATATTGTTAATTGGATGTCCCTTTTGGACAAAATATCGAAAAAGATCGACAGTAATTGAAAATGAGTGATGTAAGAAGTAAGCAGAATGAAGATTATGAGACCCGCGAAGGAAGAATTTAAACTGGGGGGAATACTGAGAAAATACAGGTAGTCCAGGTTAAATATTATAAGAGAAATCCATGCAATACCCCCTGAAATCGTCACTGGTGAGAGGAAACTGAGAACTATTACATGATGTTGTGCGTCAGAACTTCAATGGCCTGAGATCGAAATAAGTTCCTTTCATACCAGAGGTCAGTGTTTCTTTCATACATGTTTTGGGGAGGCCCTCTGGGGCTCTGAGAGTGCCTTTCCCCGCTGGAGACCAAATTACACGTCTATAATATAATAATAAATAGAATAGCTCCCCGGAACACTAAGTGTGCCCCTTCGGAAAATTGTTTCTGAAAGAAACACTGCCAGAGGTGAACCATGGTGCTCTCCGCTAATGACGCTCAAATAATAATAAATACTAAAAAACGCCATAATTTGAAATTCGAAGTCTGTCATCCCCAATGAAATTTCCTTGTTATTCAGTAGTCATCCCTTAATCACGTGAATATTTAAATTGAAATTTTCTTGAATACGAACTTTCTATTAGACCCAGCTTCAATGACCATTTTGCGGCTTTCTTTCTTTTCTTTCTTTCTTTCTTTCTTTTTTCTTTTTTCTTTTTTTTGTGCTGATCTAAATTTGGAAACTCATTCGACACGTCATTACTTGTAAGTCAATATGGTATGGAGAATGAATCAAATGAGTTGATGTTTACTTCAGAGTTAAGCCTCGTGAATCGAATTAATTTGTTTGTATTAAATTTCTTCACTTCTCAGTCTCACTTAATAATATAAAATACTTAATGAAACTACTTCGAAGAATGTACAGTAAAGTGACCATACTTCTGCTATCTTGTTAATACAGAATGACTAAAAACGATCTGACGTTTTCCTTGAATACTTAATATTCAAAGCTTATCCCATGCATTTATTAATAAATAATCTTACGAATGAAAGATTGCTTGCATTCTGCATTTTTTTAAATGTTGTTGTTATGTTTTAAGTCATCCTCCTGATATTAATTTTCAACTAGTAGATGGGATGAGTCTGAGCTTTCCCCACACACAATAACACACGATAACTTCCATACTATCTTCGACGATACAGCGATACTATATTCGACGGAGACATATTATCACTTTAATCTTTTAGACAGTAGTGTTTAGAATAATAAGAAGTAAGTAGCTTTCGATTTGGAAATACATGAATTATTCAATATAAAATGTAACTTAAGTATTCCAAGCCATCCTACTCTCTTACTCAATCAGTACGGTGTATTCCTTTAAAATTACGACCGAAGAAAAAAATGGGGCAGAACTCAGAGTCGAAATCGAATGGACTAAGGATGAATTTTATAATATCACTTGCAATAATATTTTATAATATGTCCCCTCCCACTTACATGTTCCTATGGGCAATTTTGCGTTCCTCTATCTGTAGCCTATCTTTCATAGAGAATTCGTCTGCATTCGAAACCTCACACGAAGTACGAACGCCTTGTATGAGTATCTTAGTGAATGCCCGTTCTTCGCACGGGAAGAATACGTTTATGGGAAATGAATCCTCTTTGTCCTTAGATTATTTATTTCAGTAAAAAGTATAATGATAAAAATACAGAAGATACTCTAATTTCGGCATAAATATGAAAACACATTGCCCTACAGCAGGGTTCTCAACCTGCGGTCGGGAAGATAAGTGGAAGATAACTGAACCGATCAAATTTGGTTTTAATCCATTCGCTTTTAGGGAAGTTGTTGTATCCACTATATACAAGAAATGGGTTCTACTATTATACAAATAGATGGATATCGTGAGATCTCTGCAATAGGTATATTAAAAATCCCACATAAGCTTATTACAAACCAGAAATTAGAAGGGGATTGCTGACAAGAGGATGTGATAAAATGGGGGTCGTGTTAGGAATTAGGTTGAAACTACTGCCCTACAAAATACGCCTTTAATCAAATTGATATGATTTTAAAACCTAGCTTGAAGTAGGTACTATCTTCCAAAAGTCAATTCAGACTTTTCCCGACCCTGAAAACCATGAATTCGACACAAACCTCAGTCATTTTGACATTTTATTTTTCATCTCCCACACCCCACCCTCAGTAGATGGGGCTATATTTGGAGTTAAACGGCATTGGGAACGTCACTATTCATTTCTAAATTATTTTTCCATGTCATAATTTCACTCCCCCGATGGTACTAACAGGGGCTGAACTTGAACTTAAGCGACATTGGGGTTGTCACTATGTATCTTAGCAATTCCGAAAATTCTGAATTCGACACTAATGGTCGTTTCTTATCGTTATGTCTGCTCCTCCCACTACCCTCTAGGACTGTTCAGAGGGTCTTTCTCCCACTGGATGCTGAATTTGGACTTAAATAGTATTAGAGCTATCACTAATCAACGTAGAGACCCCGAAAACTATGGATTCGTCACTAACATTGGTAGTTTTCGATCATTTT
This sequence comes from Thermobia domestica, assembly GCF_964235325.1. Classification (NCBI taxonomy): domain Eukaryota; kingdom Metazoa; phylum Arthropoda; class Insecta; order Zygentoma; family Lepismatidae; genus Thermobia; species Thermobia domestica. The sequence goes on from NC_137464.1 coordinate 36,744,270, forward strand.
TATATGTCACCCCTTCTACTTTCCCAGGTGTGCTAGGAGGTCTTACCTTCAATGGAAGGGGAGGAATTTTAACTTAAAGGGCACAAAAACTCTCACCAATCAGCTCATGAACTAGAAAACTATGGATTCGACAATAATATCGGGCATTTTCGATCATTTTTATATGTCTCTCTCTCCTCCCGTAGGTGTGCTAGGTAGAGGTGTTCGATAAGGCTGAGGACCTATCGAACATCGGGAGTGAAAATTTATCGAATTGTCACCGGTTACCCGAAACCGTTCGAGTATTTGAAATTATCGAAATTTCGAGTATTACCGAAGTTTCGGGTATTATCGAAATTTCGAGTATTATCGAAGTTTCGGGTATTATCGACATTTCGAGTGTTATAGAAGTTTCGGGTATTATCGACATTTCGAGTATTATCGAAGTTTCGGGTATTATCAAAAGTAGTGATGGACAGTTCGGTTCCTTCACCTCTCCAATGATTCCTTCTTGCAGCCAAACTAATCAAACAACTTTTTTTTCATCTGATAAGTTATTGCAAAGTTGTATTTGTCGAAATCATATGTAAAATTATTTTCCTGCCTGCCCCGTTATTGGCGCAATTGGCAAAGTGACTATTAGTAGACTAATGGTGTCTTGGATTCCAATTTCATTCAGGTGATGCATGTTTTCCCTTCCTCTTTCTCTCTTCTGACAGAGTGTTTAAACCTTGTACAGATCTGTGGGGATAAAACTTTTCCTTCACTTCATTGCTAAGGAGAGAAGTTTTAATATGAACACCCTGCATATATGTAATACATATTATATACAACTATGCTAACCTCGAATGCATTGTTTCTTCCGAACACTCCGATAACCACGAACTTTTCCAAATATTCATGCGACTCGACAAATGCAATCATATTGATATATTTCTGTATTTGCTGCTTTCAAACAATTCGAGACTCTCGAACAGTTCGAGTGTTTCGAAGTTGCCTAATGTTTCTTACATTTCGAGTGCCTCAAACACTTCGAGAGTCCCGAACGTTTCGGGAGTCTCGATCATTTCGAGAGTCTCGAACATTTCGGGAGTCTCGGTCATTTCAAGAGTCTCGATCATTTCGAGAGTCTCAATCATTTCGGGAGTCTCGAAAGTTCGATAATTCGATAAAATTAAAATTCTTTATCGATGAAACGGTTTTGAAATTTTATCGAATTGTTATCGATTACTCGATTATCGGAACAGCCCTAGTGCTAGGTGGTATTGCCCCAGCAGTACTCGTTTCCAGATTGTAAGTAATACGTGTACCAAGTTTGGTTAAAATTGCTCCACGCGTTCCAGAGTAATGGTGAAACATACGAATACAGACATCTAATATATATATATAAAAGAAAAAGATCATGGATACATAGGGATCCCATAAATTGGATACATCGGGAACAAATAGAAAATAAGCAAAATACCTTTTTCTTTCATTCTATTGTAGGTCGAACATAGCATAAATAAAGAAACACTGAAATATATTTCTAATTATTTTAAATGGAAAGCAATGTCTAACTTTACGTAATTCCGAGATATCGACATCTTATAATAATAATTATTATTATAACTTCCATTCTATCCCTTCCACATCTAATTTACAACCAGTTTTCCTTCCTTCTACGTCCTTCCTTCTACGTCACATATTCCATATCTCTGATATATTAAGGCCCAAATGGGTTTTCGCACTACTGGTGAAAGTTTAAGAATTTAAGGATCCGCCTTGAACCAAACTTTCTATCTCGTTGCTATCTTTGTAAGTTTTATAAAACAATAAATGTACTAATCTAACACACATTATATATATTACAATAATTGAGGGATTACAAGATTTCGATAGGGTATATGCCAGCAATTGTAAACTTCGTCCTTTTTCTGCCACACCTGTTTTCTTCTTTTCTATGTGATATATATATTATTTTAATTATTTTTTATGAAAAAATCTGAATACCTAATTTCATGTCTCTAACCTTGTGGAATTCCGAGATATGGAGATATTATTATTATTATTATTATTATTATTATTATTATTATTATTATTATTATTATTATTATTATTATTATTATTATTATTATTATTATTATTATTATAGCAACCCGGATTACCTTCCTTCTATGTCGAATTTCCAGAAATTCTTTCTTAGTGGTATCTTATGTCACACATCCCATGTACTGTTCAGAGCTCAAGTTTCAGCTTAAGCTGTTCGGCCTGAGCGTTGATCAATCAGTCAGGACTTCTTATATACGCACAGATTAACATTCTTGAATATACGTACATATACTCAGTCCTGACATATACTTTTCTCCAAAGAGGATTGATGTAGTATATGGCAATACCGTAAAAAAGAACTACGAAAAACTGGTTGGTGAAAGGTTCACGCTTGGCTTCGTATGACACAGTAGAACTCACGGAGCCAGAAAAAATGAATTTTAAAAAAGACAGAAAGGAAAAATAACACGAGAACATTGTTTTCTTTTTAAGTTTAGCTTCCCTTTTTTAGCCCTGGCTATGAGACGAATGCTGCCATAATGCGTTCACATTCCAGTGCTCTACCACCGAGAATCGAACCTGAAACCCTGTATTAGATGAGCAGGGAGGGCTACAAGAAAACAAAAAAGATGATGAAATAATTAAAAAAATATTTGCTATTATAGGCCTATAGCGATATACGTAAGAATTTTTACTTTGAATGATATTATGGATTATATTCAGCGTTTGTCCCTAAGTTTATGAAAAGAATTTCAAATAATATATTCAAAAAATGAAATATTTTTAAGTTTTATGTCCCACGATTATGCCGGTTAGGCTAAAGGAGACGGTGATGATTAGAAATGAATGAAATGGTAGAATGAAGAAAGAGAGAGGAAACAGGAGAACCCCGAGGAAATCCATGCACGCGGTATTTGTCCGCCACAAAGTTCACTTGATGCGAGATGGGATCGAACCCAGGACCCCACGCACCAGAAGTGAACGCTCTACCACTGAGGCACTGCGACCCACAAATTATATCTTCAAGAAATATATGATTTTAAATATGCATATTACAAAATATTGTTGTAGAGGAATCGAGGGAGTTATGGTATTTGGGAACTGGTTATGGAATACTGGGTACGGTATATCTTCTCGGTTTTGTAAATATATGAAATGAAAATTCTAGTTTTTCGTAATGGATTATGTACTTTAGACCAGTGATTTAATGAAAGAGAATAGTTATGAAAGTATTGGTGGATTGAGAATGTGGGAGGAAACGGGAGAAGCCTGAGGAAATTCATGAACACGATGTTCTTAACCACAAACTCACATGGGCTGAGCTCAAACCCGGCACGAGAAGTGAGCAGAGCTCTACTGCTGAATCATTGTGCCCCCCACTCTGTTTTGTATTTTATTCTTAGACAGAGCATAACATCACAACATAGAGGTATTTCTGTTAGAGCTATTAAAGTACTGCAGGGAATGGAATAATCAATTGTGGAAGTGGCATATACTTTTATAAGTATGTATGCATTATTTGTTTTTAATGAATATACTTTACTTAAATTATCAACTTTTCAGCCTAATTGCAAGTGCTTGTATTCATTTTTCGCATTCTTGTTGAAACTTACTTATGTTATACTGAAAAAAAAAATGGTCATGGGACAGGATTACTTCACTTTGTATGTATTCCATAATGCCTTTTCACAGGTTCTGTAGAACTCCAAGATTCCAATCAGGATGAAAACACTATGATATAACATTCTCAATCGCCTAATAACGAAGTGAAGTGAATCTTCTAGGGCTTTAAAAAAAAAAAAAAAATTAGATGTTCGAAGTGAAATGTAAGTGAAGTATCTTCTTCAATGGGATGTATGAGTTCTTGAAGGTGTTCTGATTGTAAGAAAGACGCTTATGTTTATGATTTTTGTTACCAGTAATAACGAATACGTGGTGTACGGTACATTTTATTTCACTCATACATGTGTTTCTTGGCGTTGAAATGTTCACAAACAGCAAAGTACAATGATAGACGCTTACTACATTCTGTTCCACATGTCCTTTTCACATTTTTAATAATTATATATTTTCCGAGTAGTTACTGAACTTCAGTTTAGTATATCTTAGAAACCATTAAGTTCTTTATAAATCTGTACATAAAAATAGTTATTTCACACGAAAACTGAACGAGTTTTTTGTGAAGAATAAATTGGTATTCCATAACTCAGTTACTCCGTAGAAGATTATATTACTAAAGGTCAACATTAAAAATCTTGATTTGATTAGTATTTCTGTCACGTAAACACGCGTAGAAAGAAGAAAAAAAAGAAAAGAAGGCATCACAATTATTGTAGATGCGTCTTCTGTAGCGTAGCGCATCTTAAAACATGTTCTAAAGCATTGATCTGATTACTTTTTGAATTCGTGTTTGGTAAACAAAGTGCATTTATGTAAGAAGTTACACGCTTACATAAGCTACGCTCAATTGTTGCGTTCAAAAGCAATGTGGATAAAATAATCCTCAAACTTCTTTTTAGACCTAATTGATTTATGTTCTAAATTTTTTACTGTCTCTGTCACTTTTAATGTTCTTTCTTTTCCTTTTTTTTTTTTTTAAAAAAAACATGTTTAATGTATTTTAATAACACATTCTTTAAAAAATGTCTTAATTTTTGACGCTTAACAATATTTTAATTGATGTTGGTTCAATATGACATTGCTAAAACTACACAATTTTCTTTTTTCATGTGGATTTGTTAATGAATTAGTCTGCATGATTCCAGATACCTTTACATTGGAAATATTAACACTGAAATATATGGGAACGAATTTTGGAAGGATGTCACATCTATATTGAAAGGAACTATCCTAACATTCGCCTGATGAGTATGAGGGGAAAATACTGTTTCTAGTCATAATGATCGACAGCAGGGAAATCTCTCATCGCCCGATCGACATTTACCAGCAAGTGGGCCACTAGGTGTTGGCGACGTTTACGGCATGGGGTAGTTTATCTATACTCTTTTTTTCTGTTTCTAACACTCTCTCATTTGATATCATGTCCGTCTATGTAATTTTCATCATTCTTCTATAGCTCCACATTTCAAATGGTTCCATTCTCCGTTTTTCCTCTTCTCCTAGTCTCCATATCTCACATCCATAAAATGGCACACTCCATACATATGCTTGCATCAGCCTTTTATTGAGTTCTGTGCCGATGCTTCTGGTTAGAAGCTTCTATTTTCTTTCAAATGCCTTCTTCGCCTGAGCTACTCTGGACATTATATCTTCCAAGTTGTAACTCATTCTATACAGCACGTGTGGCCAACGGTCGACCTGAAAATCGTGATAGATAGCCTATAACATACTGGCTGTATCGATCAGTATTACTGTTTTATGATTCCTCTAACGACTAGTGAACAGATAAATAGGCTGCAGGTGTTTTTTAAAACGAAAAGTGGCCTTCACATCTAAACGGGTTGATCTTCTCTGATACATAGCATCAATGTTGACGAAGGACGTAAATCACGGGAGCCATTTCTGGGAAGGGCGGACCCCTAATTTTTTTAAAAGACCTCCTAGCATATGAATATACCTGAGACGAATATTCGGACCCAAGAGGAACCGGAATGCGGAGTGGCAGAACCTTCATAACGAGGAACTACATAATTTATACGATTTCCCAAACATTGTTGGGGTCATCAAATCTAGGAAGCTCAGGTGGACAGGTTATGTAGCTAGGATGGAAGAAAGCAGAAACGCTTTCAAAATATTAACTGGAATATTAACTGTTGAAAACAACCGTTAGGAAGACCTAGGCGCAGATAGGAAGATAATATTAAGATGGATCTCGCAGAAATAAAATACAAAATAGAAACTGGATAGGGATAGAAGTCAGTGGACAGCTTTTATGAACGTGGTATTGAACCTGCGTTTTCCATAAGCCATATAGTTAGTTAGCATATGGATATATTTGCATGGATATCTGATAACGAAACAAATATACTTAATCGGGTCCCCAAAATTACACAGATATCTGCGCAACTAACGTAAATACAGATCAACCATACAATACAGATAGATAATACGATACAGGCATGTACCCAGAAATTTTTGTTGAAAAGGGTTCAATATTACAAGATATGCCTGTGAAGTATTGAACCGTGCTATTGTACACTTGAAAACACAATAAGTACGGTAATGGTTAAGTATAGCCACTTGTATCGTCAGAAAAAAATTATGGAAATAGATTATTCTTATAAGAAAATAAATAGTATACATGAAGTGTAAGATCAAAGCTTTAGGCTGCAGGAATCATTTCTTCAGCGAAACAAGTATAGTTTTATTAAGAAAGTGTACAATTACATGTCGAGCTAAGAAAATTTTTTATTTGGGGGCGAGGAGGATCCGAAACCGTTGGACCCCCGCATGTGTGCGCCTCTGATAAGACAAACGATAAGCTTTCAATCCCTAAAGAGACTCTTGCCGACCATGTGGCGCATTAATAAATTTAATCATTTATTTATTTAATTAAGTGAACTCCACTCCAAGAGCTATTATTTTATTATATGCAGGAGTAAAAGTGCGGAGAACGCAGGGGGACGCCATCCCTCCACCTCGAAAAAATATGTACTGAGTCTCCCCAGTTCCTTAAAAAAAATACAATGGGCAAAGATAGGCAGGGGGAACGGCGTGACGTCATGCCGCTACATACCGTCCCCCCCTTTTCAGATCCACTTTTATCCCTGATTCTATGCTAACTGTTTAAACAAACTAAACAGTTATTTTATATCTTCATGTATAGCATACAATAGTAATTGCGAAAATAAAAGATCAAGATATTTCTGAAACACACTGTTTTGCTAATCGTGAGTTACAAAACCATGATGCTAGGTGTTGTAATTTATTCACTATTTCCATGTTTTTCTTTTCTGTTTATAACTCTGTTCATAACTTGCTCTCATTCAATAATGAAGTTGTCATTGGACATATTTGCCATTTTAACAAGTATATTAGAGGCTTAATTAAATTACTTGTGAAACCAGAACTCTCTGAAACTTTCTATGTATATAACAATGGCGTAACGTAACAAGTGCTTTGTAAACATATGTATGTAATAACATCAACATCATTAAGTTCTTAGTAGCCTATGCGTTAAGAACCAGCAATAGATTTGGAAAGAATTCCATGAGCGCTACGAGGAAAGGGTAAACATGGAGGTGAATTATTTGTTTATAGATAAAATAAAAAAAAAGAAGAGGGATATAATATATATATATATATACTGTATATAAGTGAAAGTTACTACGTTTGAGACTTCATACCTTTTTAACCACCCGACTTGTCTCGATCAATTTTTAAACATAAATGAGGTTCGAGCCTGGAATTCTTTTTATCATATCACTTTGATGGTGTAACTTAGGGGAAGGGGGAGGATATATATATATATATATATATATATATATATATATATATAGTGTGTTCATAAAAATACTATTATACTTTACAGTGGTGTTACGTCGCTTTGGATAATCGTATTTAAATTAAATTGGTCCCATTTGAAAGAAAAGCTCAAATATTTTTGGTGCATGTCAACCATGGACAGCAATGTGAATAATGGACGGTATCAAACACAGAAAAAGTAAATTCACTTATGTTTATTTTGTGATTAGTCGATATGTAGGTTTGTCAGACGTCCCGGTTTTCAATGAAAGAATTTACTACCCCGAAAAAGGGTTTCGGGACGCCTGTTTGTCCCGGTTTTGTGAATTTATCTTCAGTGTTTCTGGGCATAATGCTGACGTGCTCTGATTCTCTCTCATGAATGTGCAATGGACAGAGGAAAGAAATAATCTGCATGCGTCAACAATAGAGGGAATAATTAAATGTGTATTCAAGTATCGAATGAGCTGTTTAGAATTCTTTGATTATATAAGTCAGCGCAGCGGCGAGATCTTTGCAGGGTTTCTAAATCAGTTACAGTAAATATCAGAAGCGAAAGTAATAACTTGAATGTGAGTAGCTTATGGACCTTATATAGATAATGTGTTGTTCTGTCTTTAAATCAGTGTTGGGTAAGTTACTTGTAAAAATGTAACGCGTTACAAGTTACTTTACTTTCTCTTAAAATGTAACGCGTTAGTAACGCGTTACTTGCCCCCAAAAAGTAACTGCTACTTTACTTCGAAAGTAACGCGTTACTAACGCGTTACTTTTAGGTCCGAAACTTTAAAAATGTGAAAAAAATTATGACTTCAATTGTTCGTACTACTATTACTACCGTTATTATATTATTATTATTATTATTATTATTATTATTATTATTATTATTATTATTATTATTATTATTATTATTATTATTATTATTATTATTATTATTATTATTATTGCACGTTCTGAATCGCTTTATGTAAATGCAAGGACAAATTTTTACTTGATATATGAACATTTTCATATAATGTAACATTGATAGAATGCCATACTGCGTTACTTGTAGGGTTGGACACTAGCGAGTTCGAGCGAGTTTTCTTTGACACTCGATTCGACTAGAAACTGACATCCTTGAGCTCGACCCGAGAACTCGACTCGAAAAAATTTCCCCAACTCGACTCGAATTGGGGTCGAGTTCCAAGTCGACTCGAGCCAAATCCGGTGTGTAGTTTCGAGTACATTCTTCAACTATATTCCAAAGACAGTATAATTATTATCAATGACACTACTACTACTACAACTTATACTATTATTATTATTATTATTATAACACTGTATATAAAAAGAAAGATGGGCAGTTTGTATTTGAATACTAAAAAACTAGTTGATTGCCAACCTCGGTAGTCGTGAAATCTAGGAGTCAAGGATGTTGTTCACGAGCTTCTGAATTTGGATTGAGGGTCTAGGTTGAGTATTCGGGCTCGAGCCAAACACTGTTAAAAGTTATAGGGCACTGGCCAAATATCTTCAAAACTGCTCGGTCCGGGTTTAGAATTGTCAACGACTCGAGCAGCTCGGCTCACAGCTCATTCACTATCGACCCGAACCGAGAAGTGAGCCGAGTCAACAGCTCAGCCAACCGACTCGGCTAGAGCCCTCGGCTCAGTTCGCCAACCGCCTAACCTCAAATGGCTTATCTCTACCAAGCCAGCTCGAGCCGATGGTTCACCGCAAGTGAGCCGGCTCGAGCCATCTTCTCAGTTGAGCCGAGCCGAGCTGAGCTTGTTATAAAAAATCTCTTGTGGTCTCGTTATCGAGACGAGACGAGATGCGAGCAGTGTCCCCTCTCGTGAGCAACACTAAAAGTATTCCATGGCTTTCGTTTTCCAGTGTAATCAGGCCATGATTTCAAGAGACTTAAAACGAACGAGCCATTTATCAAACTCGACTAGACTCGAAACTCGACGCGAAAAACTGAATCGGCTCGGAACTCGACTCGAGGATATTACCCTTGACTTGACTCGAAACTCGACTTGAATTCGAGTCGAGTCGAGTTTTAGCTTGACTCGTATTCATTCCTATGCGTTAGAAAAAATGGTTGCTTATTATTATTCTGATAAACTAATTATATAATAATAACAATGTTGTTATGTAAAATTAAAAATAAAGAATATAGAGAAACATTACACTACTCTATAATCAACGGGACTCTAGGATAAGCAAACTGATCTGAAAGAACTCCAATATTACATACCATCAGCAAACTATTTTCTGGTAATAAAGTAGGCCTGCTCATCAGAACACAGTTTATTCATATCAACCCCTTACTGTAAATCGCTAATTATGGCACCCTATTTGTTGATAAATATTTTCCGCCGGGTCTCTTCAGACACTTTACTTTTAAATTTTGTCCACTAACATCCTCAGGTCTTAAGAAAAAAGTATTCTTCCAAATGTTCGAACGGTAAAATATTTTCGTTCTCCATCTTTATAAAAAACAACACCAATCAAAGTAAAATAGACTACCGGTATCATTGCACTCCTAATTCACTTACTGAATGTATTGATTTGAAGCTGTCAAAATCTATGACAAAATCTTCCAGGTCATAGGTTAGTACACGTGATTTCCCTGGGGCTGTCCTCATCTTCCAAAAACAGCAAGTGGGACTACGAACTTATCTGTTTCTCTGTGTGTCTGTGACTGTCGGTCACTGACATACATAGTTCATGCTCGATTGTTTCATTCTGAGAAATTCATTTACAGGAAAGAAACATTTGTTTCCGAAAAAATATATATATACACTAGCAGCGTTCACCCCGCTTCGCTGCGGTCACCCCGGAACGCAATAAACTTTGTTACTTAGATAATTTTTACTTTTTCGCTTTCAAATTGCAAGCGCCTGTCATTTATGTTAACCCGCCGAGTCACGTGGTCATGCGGGTTGCATATACATACGTTTATTTTTACCTATGATGAACTATGGAGACTTGAATGGTCCATTATCTCAAGACACTGGTAATTAAAAATTAAAGTGATATGATAAAAACCATCTAGGGTCCAAATCCTAACAACCCCCCAAAAATGAAAGAAATCGGTTCAGCCGTATTAGCGTGATGAGTTCACAAAGGATTTGTACGTTCTCTTTTATATATATAGATATATTGTAGTTACTCATCCGAAATGTAACGCAAAAAAAGTAACGCAAACTAGGTACGTTACTTAAAAATTTGTAACGCTTACCGTTACAGTTACTTTGGAAAAAATGTAACGCGTTACTAGGAAACGTTACTTAAAAAGTAACGCGTTACAAGTAACGCGTTACTTGCGTTACGTTACTTCCCAACACTGCTTTAAATGTATAGTGAGATGATTTTAGCTAATCTGAACGTATTGTTTTTAACTTCCATTCTGCTACATGATCAGACATTTCTTGACGTTCTTGAAAGAGGTGTCTAATCGTGCTTTTAAATTTCCACTTTTATTATTATTATTATTTACGAACAGGGCGTACAGTGACAAAATTCGTTCTTAGCTTCTGTATTTTTGTTTTGGATCATACTAACTGCGCCTGTACTGTAGGACATTACGACCCAGCGGAAAAGAGTTCTAGAAGTTTACAAACATTACCGTAGCAAAAGGGGGGATTTAAAAAACCTCTAAAACCATAATTTTTGCCAGCAGAAATTTACACCGGTGAAAAAATGTGTAATAGCAAAAGTCATGTTCTTGTGAAGAGCTATTTTAAGTTTTTATTCGCTATATTACTTTCGCAAACTAATTTAAGATTCCGAAAAATCTGTTACGTGTTTTATACATTACGAATTTTCTTCACTCGTCGAACAGTTCACTGTTACTATTGTAAGAATAATATGGAAGGATACCTGAGTATCTGTCGCATTTAAATTCGTAGTCTTACATCTAAGTTTCATTTCAAATCTCACTTCAATGATTACAGAACTGAGTTGTCTTTAGTATACTTTCCCATGTGTGGATAAATAATCCTGAACATGCTGTGCACGCATTCAATAATTTTAGATTTATATTTTATCTGATAAAATTTTCAGTAATTTTCAGGTTAAAATTCCGCAACAGCTTTCTCTAGCACAAGAAGTGGCAGTGGTATGAAGGTATACGTCTTTATTAATTTTGATATTGGAAAACTTGCACAAGTTTATGAAGAGATTTACTTTTGTTTATCGTTCTGGTTTTAGCGTAAATGTATTTTTTGTTGCTAAATGCTAAATTTTTAAAATTTTCTTTAGGGTAGTGTTTCTTATTCCGGTAATAACGCAACAAAGAAAAAAGTCTCTCTTCAATCATAAATAAGAGGGTATGTCGTAACCAACAAATCGGAATTCGGAATAAGAGATGCTATGTTCCGATGTAGCTCTTCTTATGTCCCCTTTTCACATTCTTTATACATTCCTTGTAAGGCGTCACTTGTTTTAACTGTGTATAAATTGTAAGTAGTAACCTAGAAAAGGCAGTTAATTAATTGATTCTGACCAAATGAATAGAAACCATGACCTTATAATAGCCTGATATCGGTGTCCTGGTTTTTCGTTTACAAAATCTGGCAACCCTAGTCGATAGGCCTATGGGTTCATTGTTGGATATTTAGCAGGTTTCTCTGGAGGTCCCGTGGGAAGTTTTTGTGTTCCTGTACTGTTATGCCGTAATCTGCTAACGTAAATTTATTTCCTTTCGTTGTGTTAAGTTGTTATTAAAGAATAAGTTTTAAGGAGTAATGGCGACCCCACAAGAACGAAGTTGGCGTGTTTTGGAATATCACAACACGCAGAGTCTGCTACAGGTTCAGCGTGCTTTTAGGCGAAGGTTTCAACATCAGGGTTCTACTCCAAGGTGACCAGACGTCCCGTTTTAGCCGAGATAGTTCCTTATTTTCAACCGTTGTCCCGTTTTTTTCTGATTCTCAAACGGGACGCCTAAATGTCCCGTTTTTAAGCAAACATGACCCAGGTGTCCCGTAAATTTATTTCCTTTCGTTGTGTTAAGTTGTTATTAAAGAATAAGTTTTAAGGAGTAATGGCGACCCCACAAGAACGAAGTTGGCGTGTTTTGGAATATCACAACACGCAGAGTCTGCTACAGGTTCAGCGTGCTTTTAGGCGAAGGTTTCAACATCAGGGTTCTACTCCAAGGTGACCAGACGTCCCGTTTTAGCCGAGATAGTTCCTTATTTTCAACCGTTGTCCCGTTTTTTTCTGATTCTCAAACGGGACGCCTAAATGTCCCGTTTTTAAGCAAACATGACCCAGGTGTCCCGTAATTATTATTCAAAATATAAATGGTCAATGCTAATTCTACACTCTTCCGTACCAACACTCATCGGGAAGGTTCAGCCGTGCCTAGAGCTTCTGAATATTCAAATGAGAATTGAGTGTTCTGTGGTTCAAATGGGAATTGAGTGGGAATTCTGAGTGTTGAAGTAGTTAAAAGTACTGTTGGGCAGTACTTAAGTTAGAAACACTGTGTTATCATTCTTACTTGTGTATTTTGTAAATTGAAAACACTGCTGAGTCCCAAAATGCAATGTGAAAGTCACCCCTCCCCCACCTTCTCCGATTCGTATGCGTCCCGTTTTTGTAAGTAAAAGTTCTGGTCACCTAGTTCTACTCACACGTCAATTTTGAAGTGGCGCTGTGATTTTGTAGATCGTGGCCTTTTGTATATGTATCATCAAAGGAAAGGCAACTCAGGGAGATCTGTCAAAATGTGGAAAACTGCAATTAGTGCATAAGTTGAAACCTGATGACACTATAAAGCGATTATATTTCTGTGAGCATTTTATGGCACTAATGGAGGACAATGAAGAACTATCAGGAAAAATAATTTTCAGTGATGAGCCAACATTCCGCGTTAGTGGAAAAGTGAACAGGCGTAACGTTAGGATTTGGGGAAGGGAGAATCCACACGCCCGTTTCAAAGTTGAAAGAGGCTCCCATAAAGTGAATGTCTTTTGTATTGTATCGAAACGTCAAATCTATGGCCCATTTTACTTCCCAGAAGCCACTGTCACAGCTCCAACTTATCTTGATATGCTCAATAATTGGTTATTTCCACAACTGGAAGAAGAAGAAGTTAATGACTTTATTTTTCCAACAAAATGGAACACCTCCTCACTGGCATTTACATGTTCTGGAACATCTAAATGAACAGATGACCAGGATGATGGATTGTACTTGTCGGAAATGATGATAATGTCTTCTACAAGTGGCGGCCGAGGTCGCCTGACTTGTCAGTCTGTGATTTATTTCGTGGAGTTATGCAAAAGATTGTGTCTATGAACCTCCATTGCCTCAAAATCTGCAAGAAGTGCAAGTTCGTATCACTGCTGCTATCCAGCCTATTTCATCAGATATGTTGGAACGTGTGAAGCGTGAGTCGGAATATCGTCTTGATGTCTGCATCTCCACTTGCGGGACTCACATTCAATATCTATGAGGTATAGTATTTTGGTCTAGGAATTAATTCGTGCGGTTGGTACGCACACATTGAAGCTGTAGTACAAACACAAAATACATAAATACCTTAAGAAAAATATTGTCCATCGCTAGCCACCACTTTCGCCCATCTGTCAGGCAATGTACGGATTCCGTGGCGAAAGAAGTCCTCATCCTTGGAAGCGATCCAGTCAGATCCCATGTTTCGATATCTTCTGAAGAAGTAAACCGCTGTCCAATCAAATCGTTGTTCATGCAATCGAACAAGTAGTAGTCCGAAGGAGCAACGTCTGGTGAATACGGCGGGTGGGGTAAAACTTCTCATCCGACATTTTCTAAATAGGTTTTGACCGGTTTTGCGACATGTGGGCGAGCGTTATCATGTTGAACAATAAGTTTATCATGTCTGTTCTCCCATTCTGGTCGTGTTCTGGCCAGAGCTTGCTTCAAACGCATTAATTGTCGTCGATAACGTTCTCCATTCATAGTTTCACCCGGTTGCAGCAGCTCATAGTACACCACACCTTTCATATCCCACCATATGCACAGCATAACCTTTGCACAGTGAATATCTCGTTTTGGTTGTGATGGACCTGGTTCACCTGGTTTCACCCAGGCCTTTTTTCGTTTAGGGTTCTCGTAATGGATCCACTTCTCATCACCCGTAATAATTCGATGCAGAAACCCCTTTCTGCTCTGTCGTTGAAGCAGCAATTCGCAAATGGTTTTTCGTCTTTCAACGTCTCTGTCTTTCAATTCATGTGGAACCCAATGTGACATCTTTTGAATAATTCCCATGGCTTTCAAGCGTTTGGAGACTGTTGTTTGATCAACGCCTAATGCTGCTGCAAGTTGTTCCTGCGTTTGACACGAATCCTGCTCGAGCAATGCTGTCAATTCTTCGTCTTGAAATTTTTTTGGCTGTCCAGGTCGCTCTTGGTCTGCCAAGCCGAAATCACCACTTCTAAACCGTGCAAACCACTTCTGACACGTTCGCTCAGCTAGAGCATGGTCACCATACACTTCCACCAAAATACGATGACTTTCAGTCGCACTTTTCTGCATGTTAAAGTAATGCAGCAGGACACCCCGCAAAAACACTTTATCAGGCACAAATTGCGCCATGTTCACTTAACTACAAACTGGTGTTGTTGACGCTTTAATCCACTGCCCTATACTACGAACGATACGCGATGACAGGGGTTTGCAACACGTGTGTGGATACACGGAACTGTGGGACGCTCCGTTCGTTGCGCCATCTCTTGTCCACCCGCACGAATTAATTCCTAGACCAAATAAAAAAATCGAGTTTTTCTTTCAAACGTGGCCATTTTCATTTAAATACGATTATCCATAAGCGACTTTAAGTTATAATAGTATTTTCATGAACACGCTGTACACAAAAATGAAAGTGATCACGTTTATGGTCATCCGACTGATCTCAATCAAATTTTCAACATATAAAGGTACCAAGAAAGTTCTGTCGCTTTTTGTGGAGGTCTGTGTTCAATTGGTCCTCACACCGTGAGTTGAATGCGAATGGAGATAAGCTGAAGGCCAGTTTTGCTGTGGGTACTGAGTATATCCAACATACTACCTGGTTGTGGCAGTTCAGTTACACCGTGAACTAGCGTAAGGACAGAGTGAACATGGGATCTCCACAGAGCGTCATAACGGTGTGTATGCTGTACGAGTTCAATCTGGGTCAAACGCCGCTGCAGCGGGACGGAAGATATGCCAGGCCTTTGGTGAGGGTGTCGTGAGTGCAGCTATGGTTTAACAAGTTTAAAAACTGTGACGAAACACACAAATACACACCGCGTGCAGGAAGATCAACACATGTACCAAATGAAGATATTCAGGCAGCAATTGAGGCGAACAGTGGGCAGACATGTGAGGAACTGGGACTACAATTCAGTGTGAGTGGAGAAACAATTCGGCAGCACCTCCATCAACTTGGGAAGCACTACAAGTTGGGTCGGTGGGTCCCATTGATTTGACTTCGGGCCAGAAGGCAACGCGAGTAGACACTTGTGTTTCTTTGCCGTCTCGTCTGAGGAAGGAGCCATTCCTGGATAGGGTGTTGACATGTGATGAGAATTGGGTCCTGTATAAAGCTTCACGGCGCCGTCATCATCGGTTAGCATCCCATGAACCGGTTTCAAAACAGCTGAAACCAGCAGTGCACCAGAAGAAGGTCCTCTTCTGTGTTTGGTGAACTCCCCGCGGCATCGTGTATCGGGAACTGCTACCAGTTAGTCAGAGCATCAATGCAATCTGTCAGCAGTTGAGCCGTGTTCCAGAAAAACTCAAAACTCTGGAGCTAGCACTTGTGAATCGCAAAAGGGTCCTCCTGTTACAGGACAAGCTAACTCCCACGTGGCTAGGATGATCCTTGACACCATTCTACGCCTTGGATGGGAAACACTATTGCATTCGCCATACTCTCCGGACATTGCACCGTCCGATTATCACCTGTTTCACTTCTTGGACGATCACCTTAGAGAACGCCAGTTCAAATCGCTAGTAGATGTGCAAAATGCACATTATACCTTTTTCGCTTGAAGACCCTCCAAGTTCAACCGCAATGGAATCCATGGCCTTCCAGAACATTGGCAGCAGGTCGTCTATTCTGATGGGGACTATTTTTGATCTTTCAGATACGTCTTAGGTGACATATCGATGTTCGAAGTTGGTGGGTGAAAAAGCGACAGAACTTTCTTGGTTACCTTTATAGATGAGGTGCGGGTCGGGGATGGTTTTTATTATTTCACTTTGATGGTGCAACTGAGAGAAAGCGGAGAAGGATATATTTAAAATGACCGTAAATTACCTATATTAGTATCGAATCTATAGTTTTCGGAGTCGCTGAGACGAATAGTGACACTTCTGATGCCGTTTAAATCCAAATTTACCTCTTTATGTCGAAGACGAAAGCGACACAACAACGTATAATATGGTTAATGAAACAAATATAGCCCAAAATTGTTGATAACTCGTTGACTTTAATTGTTTATCGAATCCACAATTTCTCGGGTCGTGAATACGGCTGGCCCGTTTGAAATGACCTTTGGAACATAGTTATTCCGGAATCCAAAACGTAAAATCGGAAAAATTCCTGAATTCAGGAATTTTCCCGAATTCAAGATTTTTTTCTGAATTCAGGAATTTTTCCGAAATGCGGAAAGTGAAATTTCCGATTCCGGAAAATTTTAGCTATTTCTATTATAACCTATTGGTACCTTTCTCAAGCTAGGGGTATTCTAAGGGGAAAGGAAATGTTTCAAAATTTACGACAGTAGTAGACACACCATCTTTTGGATTTTTATCATCGCACTTTTCATTGAAATGAGTATCCTAAGAGGGAAAGCGGATTCAAATATTTTCCATAAATCTATTCTACCAGTGCGAATCCAACTTAACACGTCACTATATGCTGACATACATAGGCGGCGACACAGTGGGCATACACAGCCGCACCCACATTAACTTCGATTTTCAGATTCCCTACAATAATCCCTTCAATTATGTATATTTATTGTTTCCTATGTTTGGATATATTCGAGTGACTTCTTAAGTCTTTCACAAGTTACTTGCTATCATAGTTTTTTTTTTTTTTTTTTTTAAGTTAAGCACAACTTAGGGATTATTTTTGAGATCTTAAGGCTGAGTCAATAGTGCAGAGCGTTCTGGCAACAATGTTAGGGTGTGTTGTCCCTTTCCAGCCTGCACCCACATTACCTAAATCCTGGCGCCGCCTGTGCTGACATGAGCAAAATAACATGGTTAAGAATAAGTTCGTATGCCTTGTTTTTCGAGAACATCTCATTTTTATGGCGTTAAATAAATATGCATCTTGTTGCAATCTGGCGCAGTGCAGTTTTAGTTTATGTTCTACTAAAGTAAATTATTTATTTGAGTATATATACTGAAAATTTAAAAAAAACAATGTTAAAAAAATATGGTTTCTATGCTCTTTGATTTATCCTAACAAATATGCACATACTCCTGACAGTGACACACATACCCGTAACTGTGACGCTCTTAATCCTAACTAATGCACATACTACTTTTAGTTCTATTACACATTAAAAAAAAAAAAGATTAAACGCAAGTTATAACTAACAGCAATGTAAATAAGCCAACTACTAATAAATATCTCAAACATCCTGTTTCGCTTTTTCGTTTCGTAGTGGATTTGTTTCCCACTATGTAACAGACCAACTTTGTAGGAGTTATGAAACTACTGCTTCATTCCTTTTAAATATATATATTTAAAAGAATATATATTGAAACACGTACGCAGCAATTTATTGAGAGGGGAAGGACTACAAATATTTCAGGGGTGTCCAAATGAGGATAACTTATATTAAAATATGATAAATTTCCAGAAAAAATGGGGTTTCATGGGAGTCTGGACTCGTACATACGTCACTGATTATTATAGTTGGTTGTTCTTTGAAGTCAACCTTTTCAACACGAACTGGCCTGCAGCTTAACGTGCAATACCAATTACACGAAGTCCCACAAGGAATCAAACCCGGGTCGTGTGCTAGCCATGTAGCTACAAGAGCGGTCGAAGTGGTACTATGCTATAAGTATCATGTTATTACATATGAATATTGATATACAATGTCGAAAAGTAAAATAACAGTGATTTCTTGTTTGTTTCAGTTATTAGTACTTGTGGTGCTCATTGAAAAAAAAAAAAAAGTAACTGAAGTGCAAAGATAAGCACAACATCTTTTTGGTTTGTCTCCTGTTCACCTAAATTTGCCTTTTTGCCTCTATTGACAATAACATGATCCCTTTCCGTTGGTGTAGTAGCTGGTGTATGCACCTTTCATTTATGGAGTCTCGGGTTCAATTTCCAGTGACAGAGCATTAAAATTTCAACGCATTGCGGTAGTTTGGGTTCCAGGTTTAACTGTAGATCCATGTCTCATATGGCCTCGGTGCTAAAAGGGATGCTAAATTCCAATCTAATCAAACAAGAATCGAATATAAGATTGTCTGAGTATTAAAGTCAACATACTAATTTAATTGTAGATTTTGATCTAAAGATGGATTGCTTCTGAAAACTAGACTTAACAGCGAGGCACGGTGGCTCAGTGGTAGAGCGTTTACCTCTGGTGCGTGGGGTTCTAGTTCGATCCTCGGTCAGGTAAGTTCGTGATAGACAACATCGTGTCCGTGGGTTCTCCCGTTTCCTCCCACATTTCATTCCACCAATTCTTCCATCATCATTCATTTGCCTTAATCATCCGTCTCCCTTAGCCTAAACCCACCCAACACAAGTACATACTGATCATGTGTAAAGAATGTTCCTCGAGGTACATTGGAATGTACATGATAGGTACGTGAATAGAGCAATCATGTGAAATACACATGTAAGGAATAAGGTTACTTCCGCCCAAAAGTACGTGCATGACACATACCGAGGAATGTATCTATTATGTGTATATCACGTACCGTGTATGTACTTGACACATTTACTTGGCATTGGCATGTGCCAGGAATGTACTAGGCATGTCAGTAATGTTCCTTAGGGCAGTGCTATGCAACTGGGGGTGCGAGTACTTAAATACTAAAACATTAACGCTTCATTTTTACGTTCGAATTTAGAAGCTTGTACTTTTAAAAAAAGCCCAACAACTAACTCTGAAAATATATGCCCTCCTCCGGCATCTGTGTGGCATTTTAAGTATCTATTAAAATACTGCAGTAACATTTACGAGCGACCGAGCTCTAACCTATAATCTTAGCATTCAAACCTTTGATTTACGGTTATTTGTGATTTCACGTTTATAACAAAGACAAATATTTTTAAAAGAGTGTAGTTTAAATAAATTACTGAAATAAATATTTTTCACAAAGTTTATCCTTTTAAATTATTGTTCAAAGGCCTTTGCCTTTAGTAAGCCTTCTCCGAAATACATGCAAATGAATTGTGCTGCCATCTTTGGAGCTCTTTTAAAATACACATATATGTTTCTCGACAATGAGATCTCAGAAACTACAGGCTCTAGAAAGATGACGTTTTCACTGATCGATTGCAAATTTCATGTAGATTGTCCAGTTCTAATTGAATATTTAAAAACCATGGGCACTATTTCTTTAGTACATTTTTACGGGTACATTGGAAGTGTTGAAATTTCAAAAAAATAAAATAAAACATCACATCCTAATCATTACACATTCCAACACCACACTGTTGTATATAGCGGTTGTATATGTCTCCGGCATTTGTTTCATAGCCAAATAATAATGGAAAAGGAAGGATAACCATTTCTCCAGTCTAAGATGAACGTTTTTGGGGAGTGTTTTTCCCAATAAGCACCATATATAGAACTGACAATATATTAATTTTGTATGTAATGTATTTGCTTATTACATACTGCATGCAAGAAGAAAGAAAACACTGGTCGTACATGAATTAGAAACTCCAACCGGAAGTAGGCTCAAATCTTGCAAACGGTGCGAGATATTCAGAAAAATAATCGAAAAATCCCCCTTTATGATACCCCTTGGCTATTTTTAAATCAATATGTCTTTAACTTGTGTCTGTAAAGAGACATGTACAGATGTTGTAAGGAATGATAAGGCGACATATGCTCATATGCGAATAATGCGCTGTGTAGAGAGCGCAGGTTCAGCTAGTTTCTTGCAAAAATTCTTCAATCGAAGATTTATAATCGCCACTGATTTTCAATTTTGTCGATATTATCTTCAAATTCCACAGAAGGTGAAAGAAGAAGCTAAATCAGTAAAAGATGTTTCACCGGTTTCAAGCTTATTGCCACTGAAAAGCGACATTTCCTGAAGGATGTCTATATTATCAGGCTGAATTTCTTTAAGGAGTTAGTTTATACTTAAACTTACGTCTTCCCGAAAATTTTATTTAACGTCTAGTTTTAACGTACAGGTTTTGAACTAATTCTCTGCTGTGTAACGTCACAATATAACCATCAATGCTAATTTTATGAGGACAATTCTGACAGTGGGGTTTAGAATGTTACAACCTAGAGAACGCATCAAACGTCAGACAATTGCAAAATGACACACACAATATATTACAATGTGGCTAAACTCAGAAAGTGGCTATAGAAGTGAAAAGCATATGGCTAAAAAGCCACTATTGGCTCTTTGGAAATTATGTGACTAACGACGTTCTCAAAATGGCCAGATCTCGTCACAAAGTGGCTAAATTGGCAATCCTAGTCGCAATACGAAGCAACTTACGCACAACCATGCCATGGTACATGGGGTATGTGCCATTCACATTCCTCACATTCCAGTGAAGCATGTAAAAGTACCTTTCAAGTGTCAGAAATTCCTCGAAAGGCACGTACCTAGCGACACGTGCTATGCATATGAAATGTACATTTTTCAAGTACCAGGTACGTAAACGGTACATATGGAACTTAAATGGCACGTTCCTAGAATGTACCTGGTTGGGTGGGAAGCTCATAATCGTGGAACGTTAAACTAATTTTTTTGCGAAGAGAGAATATTGACAGTTCAATGTACGAATGTATTTGATCAGAATATTTAGCATACGATTTTGACCCAATTTGTCATTTTACTTTGCCTATAAATAAATTTGGATATACCGGGTGTATCAAAAGTTCGGGGTCATAGGCAAACTCCGTTATAGTTATATAAAGTTACAAGAAAATGGAAAGAAAAGAAAAATTGTTGGAAATAGAATTGATGTGTTAAAAGAAAGACTAACGTTTCTAATTCAGCACATTGTTCGAACGGATCATAAGGACATGGAAAAATTGACACAGGGAACTTGCACATAGTTATGTGAGGGAACATAGAATGCCTCGAATCCACTTTCAGCAATACCGTATTTTTGATATAGTGAGGGCTCAAGGAAGCACACTGCTGAACTAGTAACGTTGCGTTCTCATTTTAACATAGAACGCCTCCCAAGTGAGGAGCCCAAACGGCTGCTGAAATTGAAAAAAAAAAATCACCATATTAGATTGAATCGACCTATTTCCAACTATATTTTCATATCTTTACTCATAACGAAGTTGGCCTATGGGCCCGGATTTTTCATAAGCCATGTATAAAAGTACCCTGACAGGTAGTTAAATCCTTGCTTCATCTTGGAATGTAGTGTAGCAAAGTGAAACCATCCCGTTTCCTAAAGCAGACAATAAATTTGAATTTAAGCATTATTTACAACAGCATTTATAATTTAACTAGAGTCAATTACCCACTTCGCTGAGTTAAAATAAGAAAAATTAGCAATATGTTCCGTTAGTCAGTCACGTTTTACTAATACTGAAGCGGTCTCTGATCTCGATCATTTATATATATCCCCTCCCCCAATTTGCGGGGCTGAATTTGGATTTATAATGGATCGGAAGTGTTACTGTTCTTCTCAGCAACTCTGAAAACTATGGATTCGACACTAATATTGGTCATTTTTGATCATTTTATGTATGTCCCTCTCCCCCTCCCTCAAGTTGCGGGGGGCTGAATTTGTTTGTAATCGGGATTAGAAGTATCACTGATCAACTCAGACACCCCGAAAACTATGGATTCGACACTAATATTGGTCATTTTTGATCATTTTTATGAATCTCCCATTCCTCTAAATTGCACCGTCAAGGTAATGTGATAAAAAAAACCATCCCCGGTCCGAACCACATCTATGTTGAAAAGTTGATCGAGATCGGTCAGGTGGTTCAAGAGTTGTTAAGTCATAGACAGTCACTTTAATTTTCATTTTTTAAATATATCTCCCCCTCCCGTATGTTGCATCATCAAAGTGAAATGATGAGAAAACCATCCCAGGCTCGAATCTCGTTTATATTCAAAATTTGATCGAGATCGGTCGAGTGGTTCAAGAGTTACTAAGTTTTATTATTGTTTTATATCTCCCCTTTCTCCCCAGCCCAAAGTTCTAGCGTCAAAGTGAATAGATAAAAACCCTCTCAGGCCAGAACCACATCCAAGTTAAAAATTCGATCGAGATCGGTCGAAAGATATGGTTAAGAGTCACAAAATGACTTTCAATTCTATAATATAGATTATAGTATTTCCTCCCATATAATAATAATAAAAATCTTACTATTCAAATATTCCTTAGCTTCATTAATCTGTTTTTCACATAAGCCTTCCAATTAACTCCTAAAATGTTATGGACACTAAAATATGCCGATTGCCCACAATTGTTTCTATTTAATTTGCATGGTTTGTTCTCCATAATTTTTTGGCTGCTGTCGATACCAATTTACTAATTCAACGTAAATGATCTGTCAAATTGACTTTGGCGCTTTCAGTAGAAATTTATTTCAAATTTCTTTTCAACATCGAGAAGGTAAAGTTATTATAACTCCTACTCTAATAAACGAAACTTAGAGTATTAGCATGGAATATAAACTACTTGTAAATTTACTTTCACCGAGAATCGAACGGGGGCCACCCGCACAGAAATCGGACCCCGTTTATTCGGGAGTCGCACTTGAATAAACGGGGAAGACTATTGACAAAATTTTAAGTGCACTATAAAGATTTATCACACACTTTTTTTTTTTTTTTTTTTGTAAGTAGATACACTGTAATTATAAATTCAAACTCACCTGTATTTTGTTCAACGGTCTGACCGGTACACCAGTGGATAAATAGAGAAAGAATGAAAAAGACTGTTCTAACACTCAGAGCCATCTATACGCGTAAACTTCACTTGAAAGACAGAGGAGAAGTACTAACACTTTCACTTGATATACCGCCTTTTAAATTACTATACTCACTATGTAATGTTCATGCGCGGTGGAGGGGATGAAAAGTACACATAGTGTAGGTAGGATTTTTTTATTAGTAGTACTACTGTTATAGGCGTTAGATTCAACTCATGTAAAATTGCCTTTGAACTTGATTGTGACATTTAGCCATGAAGATTTTGTCGGCTTCGCTTCTCATAGGAGCAACGCTCCGTTACGTCAGAAGTTTATTTCTTTCTTTCTTTTCTAACACTTAATTTGAAACTGACGACATTGATACAGAGTTTTTATTGAATAAGGAAATTTTAGCGTGGCTTTTAACGAAACAATTGCTATGAACCTTGATTAAAAAAAAAATAACATTGAAAAAATTGATGTCTTGCAAACATACTTACGCAAAAACTATGTTTAGGAAATTGTTGACTACTTAACGGTTTTAAAAGTGTTAGTGTTTACAACCTTTATAGACCAACAAAGTACGTTCTCATGATGATGCTTTGTATAAACAATTTTATAATTCCTTATCTCTTCCTCTGTTATATCCATGTTAATTCTTCAATTGAATTAGATAAACGTATTGCCTTTACTGAAACATACACATGCCAAATTTTATGCATTTCTGTGCAACGAAAAAAAAAGAAAGAAAGAAAGAAAGAAAGAAAAAACATATGATTTGACTCACAAGAATCTTATTTACCATGATACAAAAATCTCATGGCGATTTTTTAGGATTTAGATTTTTGGTCGGCATCTAAGGCCATTTGGCCCGTCACATATGAGGGATGACGTCCCTTGACGAACACACTATAGGGGGGAAGGGAAGGGAAGGGAAGAAGCGGCCTGGGACATATAAGTTACGTACCACCCCGGCATTTGCCTGGTGTGAATGAGGAAAACTCTGGAAAACCTTATTCAGGATGGCTGGCATGAAAAAGCTTTTTACACTTTTATGACCGAGTGCCCCCACCACGAATCGAACCCGAGCGCTGAAGGCGTGGTGAGTTTATTTTCATGCTGATGCCATTTATAAACGGATTTTTATTCCTTCTCCTAATGTAGCCTGAAATCGTGCAATTGAATTTCATCCCGTACCGCTTTCGACTTTCATGTCTCTACATCTAATGGTTAAAAAGAAAAAGAAAAAGAAAGAAACAAAGAAAAAGATGATTAGAGCCCGAATTTCTAAGCAAATTGCTTATTCTTTCAATTACTTCTAAAAGTACGCAGAAATGTACTGCGTGGTACACATCCTGACAACTAGGGCCGCAGTGGCTCAGTGGTAGAGCGTTCACCTCTGGTGCTTGGGGTCCCGAGTTGGATCCCAGCCCCCGCCAAGTGAACTTTGTGGTGGACAAACACCGTGTGCGTGAGTTTTCTCGGGGTTCTCTCGTTTCCTCCCACTTTCTTCATTCCACCATTTCATTCATTTCTCATAATCACCGTCTCCTTTACCTTAACCTGCATAACCATGGGACGTAAAACTCAAAGATTTCCTTTCATTTTATGAATGTTTTCTTTCACTTGATAAACAATGTTCTCAAATGTGGGGTCAGTAATGTAAGGGATGAAATTCTTTGTGTTTTTCCATAATTGTATTGAAATCTGTAATAAGTTTTGTCACTATCAATCTTAGGTTCGGTTCCACATTAAGATGATTTCTCTATAAGGTTTTAATACTGCAAAGAGTAGAAAAGGTCTGCTCATATAAGTAAATGGTAGGGAAAGGCATCAAATGTTGCAATGCCTTATCAGACAACTCTTCGTACTCACAACGCACACGCAACCAAAAGCTACACAGTTCATTTTCTTTGAAAACGTTTTTCCATTAAGTATCGCAGGATAGTTCCAATAACTGTTCTTGTTCTGTGTTAGAGAGCTTCGTATCTTGTATGTCATAGATTTCTGCGTTAGTGAAAGGATTTTCAATCCAACCATTACAAGGTTGTGGTTGCATACTTCTTGCATAACAGCTGTGAGTTCCATTTTATTACAACACATTTCAGTTTTTAGGTGTCGCGGACCCCCTGGCTAGGTCTTGCGAAGCCCCAGGGGTCCGCGGATCCCACTTTGAGAACCAAGGAAGTTAATTCCAGCCCACTTTCTATAAATACATCATGATTTTCAATTAAAATTACATATTTTACTCAAAAATATCACATTAAAAGCAGTGGCGGATTTAGCCCAGGGCCGGGGAAGCCTAAGCCCACCAGTTTTGAATGACAAAAGTAATTTAATCAATTGTTTATATATTTTTGAAAGTTTATATTAAACTCATGATTTACCTATCATAGTTTGGGCTCTGACTGCACCCCCTGTTTTTATATTCTAGATCCGCCATTGATTAAAAGTGCATATTACACTACCATGCACTGCCGTTATTATCATGTATTCCATATTTTCCGCAATAAATCCGTAACCATTTCTCCAAACTGCCAGAATTTATAAAACAGTTGAAACCTCGAAATAATTTCTTACATTCGCTTAATGTGATGGAACAGAGTACCGGTAACATTGTCTTCAGAGACTCATAATGTTTGCCTCATGTGATACATTCGACAAGCATAACCAGATATTACTAAAATATTCTGGAAACAGATATTGAAGAGAAATTCACCGAAGAAGAAGTAGGGTAGGGCGGGGCTAGTAATGACAGGGGCAAGTAGTGACAAAGCAGATATTTTATCTTCTATGAGGTGGCAACGATGAGTGACGCCGCTGCAAGTTTCAGAGTTTGGCGAGCATTAATCGAGGTGTAGTTAGAGGCAACACATTGTCGCGCGTTGATACTATAGTAAATTTAGTGTTTTTAGTGCACAAAAGTAAAATTTAGGGAATCCTTTGGAACAGTGTCAGTTGAAGTTTATGGTGAGGTAAGTAAAAATAGTTATTATATTTTTAGACAACAGTGTTTCAACATTAGTTTATATGATGTGTTGGCAGCAACACGTTGTTTTAATTCGTCACATTGTGAAACACAGAAAGCGAGGAGTGGGGCTAGTTGTGACACATGACAGGAGGCATGTTGTGACATTGTCACAACTTACGCTATCTGTAAACTTATGTTCGATTTTTGTTTCATTTTCAGAGATGGTTCATAATTATAAACGGAAAACGGAGAGAACTAAATCAGCTGTAGAGGACTATGAAAAAGTTGCGAAGGAAGTGGTTTCATATGCATGCAGCTTACGTAAGCACAAGAAATCTTCCACCTGAATAGAATATCCCCGCTTAGATATATGAAGAAGAAGAAGAAGAAAAAGAAAAAGAAGAACGGAAATGATGCTGTCACTATGGGATACAAGAAGACTCGTATGGTTTTCTCAGAATCTGAAGGAAAAGAGTTGTGCGATTATGCACTGTCAGCTTCCAAAATATTTTATGGGATTGTTCCTCGTGAACTAAGAAGTTTGGCATATGAATTTACCACAGTTAATAAAATTAAAGTTCCAGAAATGTGGGTAAAAAGCAGATCTGCAAGCAAGGATTGGTTTGCTGCTTTCAGAAGACGTGATTCGAATATATCGCTCTGTGTTTCTGAACCTCCGTGCCTAAGTAGAAGCACTTCTTTCAATAGACACAATGTTGCAGATTTATGACAACTTGGAAAAAGTTATGGAAAAGTACAACTTCACAGAAATTGATATTCGGAATGTGGACGAAAGAGGGACTGGAACTGTGCATAAACCTTGTAAGGCTATAGGACAAAAAGGAGAGTAAGGAGAGAGGAGAGTGGAATGACATCTAGTGAAAGAGGAACGAATGTAACTATGGTGTTTGGGGTAAATGCGTTAGAAAATTCAATTCCTCCAATGTTCATTTTCTCACGTAAGTTCTTCAGAGAATATATACTGTATTAGATGACTCCTAGTCTTCTGAAGATGGTGATTGCTTTTGCTTAGTGTGTTTTATTCCCTTCAGCAAATCAGCACATGGAGATGAATGGGTTCAATGCTTGGATTGTAAAAAGTGGGCTCATATGAACTGCACAAGTAACGATCTCTATTATGTTTACCTTAATTGCCAGTCTGATACTTAAATTGAGATTAAGTTTTCATTGGCCTAGTTCAGTTTGCCTAAAATCAGCCTGTATATTCCGAATTTTTGTATCATAATGTTTCATAATAATATGTCCTTGAGTTATTATTTTTTAAAGCTTATGTTATTCGCACAATTGTTATAAATTCTACATTTTAACTTGTATACCAATTTATGGTTGAATTTAGTTTTTCTTTTAAAAGTCAGTATTCAACCTTTGAAGAATAGTCAGTTTACATTGTAAGATCCATTTTGTTGGGGTGATCTTTTGTAAGTTTTCATTGGTTTATATTGTTATTTGGAACAAACTGATTTTCTTTTAATAAATAGTATAATACAGTGGTAGGTACTAATGTCAATGTTTTATAAATCTTGTCACTACCTGTCCCATGTGGGTCACTCCCTGTCCCATAGAGGGGGCCCACTTTCTTCATTCCACCATTTCATTCATTACTCATCATCACCGTCTCCTTTAGCCTAACCGGCATAATCGTGGGACGTAAAACTCAAAGATTTTTCATTTTTTTATGATACGGTTGTATACGTAAATAATTTACTTTAAAACGACTAAGTCAATCCCGCGAGTCTCACGCTTGGTGGATGCCGGAAGGTCTAAGCTTTTGTAAGCAAGTATTATTATTTTAGAAATAAATTTTGTTTAGAAGTTACAAGGTTGTAAGTAAAATTTATCTCAACTAGCCTCACCCTCCCCTATGTTGCTTTTCACATGATCCTGTGGCGTCATGCAACATGCAAGTAACATTTTCGTGTAGGCCCTATAAATCACTTTCAGTGACAGATGCAGAAACTTCACACAAGAAAATTCCCATATACTGTAACACCCTCGAATAAGGTAGGATTTCAACAAAACAAATATTTCATTTGATTTTTCGTGAATATGTTCGTGCTTGTTTTAATGATTTAGTTTTTTTTTTCAATTTGCTTCTCAGCTGAGGCAAGTGATTTGCCAATAAGGGCAAAATACCTATGATGATGATAGTATTGTTTGATTGAGCTTACAAACGGTGCAACGACGTTGTACAAATTTTTCTAAGGATTAGATCGTTGATAATCTCTGTAATCTATGATTTTTTAACGAGGAGCAGAAACTGCTGAAATTGCGCAAATTTCCACTGCGACATTGCCAACAACAAGATTCAGGAAATTTGTCCTTAGCGAAAGAAACGATACTTAAAGCTTCCCTTTAATATACAAGGTACACCTTTATCTCGTTTCGTCAATATAAATTCCATCCTGAAAGTTTCACTGATATTTTTTCAAGTTTATTGCTTCTTTATAAACTCACCCTCCTCACTAAAATTTGCTATCAATTTTCGAACCTGATTGACTCGTTCTGATTTTCGTTTTCATTGGCTTGTTATATTATTATATCTTCAACCAGCACACTGCCACTCATTTTTGTAACAATTTATATGGCAATAATATATAACATATCTTCGTCACAGCACCTAAGAACAGTAACTAAGATGCAAATGCAAATATAAGAATCATTTATAGAAATGTGAAAGGACAATTACTAAGATACGTGGTAGACACCTAAAATATGTACACAAACGACATTTAAAGGGAACTTCTAGAAATAATTATATTTTTTGTTTATTTCATACAAGTGTTTTTCTTACAGTTTTCAAATATTTTCTTACAGTTTTAATCCCACAGGAAATCTTAGAGTTAAACAAATGCAGAAAATTATTGACGGGACAAGTTTCTCCGTCTCCCTCTCTAACGACGCGCGTGCACACATATAATAGCAATAACTGAGAATGCTGTCATCCATTACTTGATTTTCTTTTTTTTTTTTTTTTTTACCTAAAACAACTTGGGTTTGGTGACTATTTTTATTAGGTCAAAATGCTTATGGTAATGATGGCAACGTTGCGCAACATTTTGTGCGCAATTTCCAATTTTGTTGCCTACTCATTAAGGCTTTATCTGTGTCCTTAGATAAGGGACTGAAAGTTTGCGCAATTTCAGTGTCCCCCTATAAATCCGGTCTCTAATGATAATAGTAAAATATTTTCCTCCCCCTTCGAATTGAATTTCTAAAAAAAAATCCATAAAAACTTTTTCTTCCTTGTTATAATCTGTTGTCATGCCAGGAATTAGAGGCGCAGTGCACTCTAGAAGCAAGCAAAATATTTAGAGTTGGAGCTTTTTTACACCTTACTCTTGAACAAATTCGTTAACATGACTTGGTGTTTGTCTACCATTAAATGCTGTTTAAGACAATAAGAGGGATCGCTCAGAGGAGTTTTGATTTCATGCGGTAGAGTAAATCACTGGAGGATGTTTGGTTCTATCTGACGGCTTGATGGCTAATTTCTAATATTCTACAATAATATATCTTTGTTTTAATAGTAAAAAAAGGGATGGCCACCGTTACCCGTTAAGGTATTAACGAATTGATTCTATTAACGAACTCAACAGTGATAATCGCTCTATCCACCGCAAGAAACAGAATTCAAAAGTTTGCTTTCGTTTAAAGAGTTATAATGTAGACCGTGTAATAACAAATATTGTAAGAGCGATTCTTTAATGTTTAAAGAAATGTATGCATTTATCATGAAAGTAACATTTGTTTTTAACGAAAGCTACTATGAAACATATATTTTGATCCCTTTACTAGTGCCAACTTCAAGCAGAAGACCGTTAGGAAGCAATAATAATAATTTTAGAAAAGCATGTAATCTGTTTATGAAATGAAATCCTTCAATTTAACGTCCCGCGACTATGCCCTTTAGACTAAGGGAGGCGATGATTAAGGCAAAAGAATGATCATGGAATAATTGTTGTAATGAAAAAGTGAGAGGAAACGTGAGTACCCCGAGAAAACCCACGGACACGATGTTGTCCACTACAAACTTACTTGGCTGGGGATTGAACCAGCGGCCCCACGCACCAGAGGTAAGCGCTCTACCAGTGAGCCACGGTGCCGTAAATCTCTTTAATTCTAGAAGATGCATTCAAAACTTTTTTATGATAAAGTAAACAAATTTCTTCCTCACTTAGTGATTAAATCCCAAAGAATAGAACCCATTGAGAATCCTCAGAATTCTGTTACTACTACTACGACAACTAATAATAATAATAATAATAATAATAATAATAATAATAATAATAATAATAATAATAATAATAATAATAATAATAATAATAATAATGTTTCATCGGCAGTTTTAGGAAAGTACTTGTAAATACATTCTTCATTATTATTATTTACTGTATTTATTTATTATTTATCTCAAGACTAGTTGTAAGAACCTGTCGTTGCGGGTCTTAATTCAGAACCTGGATAGAAATAGAGAAAAAATAATGTTCTTATTCCATTTCCCGTTTATTCATGCTCTGCTGTTACATAAGACTGCACAACCAAGATGTAAAGGGATTTCATACAGGCACGGCATTCTTACTAGAAACTGAGAGAAAAGTGCATATATTTTTACCCCTGAAATCAAACTTCCCGAGCGGAAAATCGAATGAAGAACTTCGTACGCGATTAGATCTCTTTGGAAATCTATGTGTGTATAAAATCTGGCAACTCTAGGTGATTCCTTTCGATGCGAATAGCTAATGACAAACATAGACAGACATTATAATATTATTATCATCATTATTATTAAAGATGAGGTGAATCCATGCTTCTGACTAGCTTTACCCAAGAAAATAGCAAATATTAAGTCTCCAATAATGCACACATTATGGTTCATGTAAAGCGATTTTTGGGGGAAATATATCGAAACTTATTTATTTGTGTATAAATGTACTCCATGGTCTTAGTCAGTGGGGATAATTAACAATTTTAAAAGGAACTAGCTGAACCTGCGCTGTAAACTCAGCGCATCATTCTGATATGACCATGAATCTCCTTCCCATTTCCTTGCTATATCTGTGCATGTCAGTTTACACATATAAGTAAAGGACAGGACGACGCACAAAGGGAGTGAATTGTCATTGAAAAACATGTAAACATTGCTTTTAATGTATAGATATAGAATTGAATTTGTGGCAAACTTGGAGAAGTGACAGATGACGTTAAATGGATTTTTTCCCTTATAAATTCTTATCCGTCCGAGTATGCCTCATTGCGGCTCTTGAGGTCTTTGAAGCTGTCAGCATGCAATAGGTTTTTCCATTCAAACTTAAGCAAAGTGCCTGCAATATCCGCAAACCCGCTCCACGTAGCTCCTGTACTGGTTGCCTAACACAAGGATACGAACATTAGCTTCGCCCTAGCGACAATGTTAATCTTATGAGCTCAAAACGAACCATAAATTGTTGATTAGAACAATAACGGCACTTTTTAAAAATTGGAATGAGGACTGGCAGGTATACACAAAGCTCGAAATTGACCAGTGAAAACAGCACGTTTCTAGAGCTTGTGGTTTCCGAGATCCCATTTTAAAAAGGAATTGGCTACAAACATATCAAATTTCGTGACCACAAACAAAACCTAGCATTTTAATATATAGATACACATCTTATTGTGTCAAAACGAATAATTTTTACGGAAGTTTCATGAAAATCTTATACTTTCTACTTTATATATGAGAGCTATTCAAATAGTTTCGCAAGTGCTGTCCACACTTTTGAATCTTAAGTGAGTAATTTTAATTAATACAGTTAGACTCACCGAACTTTGATCTATAAAAAATGCCTATTAGTGCAAGTTTAAATCTACGCAGTCTGAGCAAAGTGAGCTTGTGAGTTCAATCTATTTATGATATATTTGTGAGTCCACAAGAAAACGATCAATTTACACATAAAACAAGCTAAATAAAAGAGTTAAGAAGATCCAAGAGAGCTTGAAACCAGTTAATTGGGGTCTAGTGTATTCATTTGACATCATTGCAAGATGAATTCGATCATTTGAGATAGAGATGGAAGTAAATCGACAATCCTTGCTCTAGCCGACCTCGTGAATCTGTGAACAAAAGAATAATTCACAGTCAGTGGAATAACATCCCATGATTATGTTCTGAAGTTAAAGGAGAAATGAGATGGTGAAATGAGAAAAGTGGAAGGAAACGGTAGAACCTCGAGGAAGTTCAACCGCATGATGTTTGTCCACCACAAAGTCCACTTGGCGGAAACTGGGATCGAATCAGGAACTCCTCCGCCAGAGTTGATCTTTCTACCACTGAGCCAAAATTGTCGTGTTAGGCCTACCATGGAAATTATAAGTATGAAAGTTGATATTGATATTGGTAAAATTGATAGGATACTCCACCATTTGAATGTGAGGAAGATCTGTGTAAAATGGGTTCCTCATTCTTTCACTCGTGAACAGAAGATGAGAAGGAATGATTGTGCGGCAAAATTGTTCACTATTTTTCATCCGAGTGGTCAAAGACGACTGCAGAAGTATGCACAGGATATGAAAGTATCCTTCACTACCACACCATCCCAAACAAAACCAAGAACTCCGTACGATTGACTGAAAACGCTCCAAGAAGAGTAGTTCTTCGACAAGATTTAAGAACTTGAAAGCGATTTCTCACAATGATCTTCAAGTACGAGGGACAACTGATTGTTTGATTGGACACCAGAATGTTGGTTCGTGAATAAGATGTATTATCGTACTTCTGTGTTGGATTCTCTTTTCGAAGAATTTAAAATAAGACGTCCAAAGACAGGGACATTGAGGATGCTGCTTTTGCATGTCTGATAGGCCAATGGTGTCCCTTAGTCTGTGTTTGTCTCTGCGTTTCTTGTGGATGTTTGGTGTTGTGCTGTTAGGCTTTTATATTAAACCTTTTTTCTTGATTTACGGTTTTTTTAAGAAGGAAAGAAGCTGCTTTTCTCTGATATCTGTTAACATTTATCTTGTTTGAACTGTTTAAGCAAGATCATTTTGTAACTTTTTATGTCATCCATTTCCCTCACAATAATAAAACTGTCATTTTAACAATTTATTTTATTCTCTTATTTGCAATTTGCCACACTGATATATTTGTAATAAAATTGAGGTTTGCTCCAGCGCCTTTCGAATTCTCAACCAACGCAAGGACCGAGCTTTTTGGGTTGCCTGCAGGAAAAGGAGAATTGCAAGTGGTAATGCACTTTTGGAGTCATCCATACAAATACCTGAAGACTATATCGTTCAACATTTTCAGTTCAAAATTTTCAAAACGACTCGAACGATTTACTCATATTTCTGTTATTTAGAACTCTAGAGGGGCACTTTCCCCTCTGACCTTCAGACACATATGCATTTTAATCAATAGGACAAAATACACCAACGAAAAACTTGAAACTGTACTATAAAGGTAACCAAGAAACTTCTGTCGCTTTTTCACCCACCACCTTCGAACATCGATATATCACCTAAGACGTACCTGGAAGATCAAAAATAGTCCCTATCGAGATCTACGACCTTCTGCCAATGTTCTGGAGGGCCATGCATTCCATTGCGGTAGAACTTGGTGGTCCGTGAAGCGAAGATCAAGTGCATTTTGCACCTCTACTACTGATTTGAACTGGCGTTCTCTAAGGTGATTGTTCAAGGAATGGAACAGGTGATAATAGGAGGGTACAATGTTTCAAGACTATGACGGATGCAATAGTGTTTCCCATCCAAGGCGTAGAATGGTCCTGCGTCATCCTAGCTAGGTGGGGCTTAGCGTTGTCCTGGAAGAGGAGGATTCCTTTGCGATTTAGAAATGCTGGCTCCAAAGTTTTGAGTTTTTCTTGAACACGGCTCAACTGCTGACAGTACACAGTTACATTGGTGCCCCGATGCACGATGCCGCGAGCAGTCCACCAAACACAAAGGATAACCTTCTTCTGGTGCAGTGCTGGTCTCGGCTGTTTTGGTAACCAATGATGACGGCGCCGTGGAGATTCGTACAGGACCCACTTCTCATCACATGTCAACATCCTGTCCAGAAATGGCTCCTTCGTCAGACGAGACAGCAAAGTAACACAAATGTCTACTTGCGTTGCCTTCTGGCGCGAAGTCAAATCATGTGGGAACCATCGACCCAACTTGTATGCTACCCAAGTTGATGGAGGTGCTGTCGAATTGTTTCTCCACTCACACTGAATTGTATTCCCAGTTCCTCATATGTCTGGCCACTGTTCGCCTCAATTGCTGCTTGAAGATCTTTATTTTGTACATGTGTTCGTCTTCAGGCACATGGTGCGTCTTCAAGTGTTTTGTCACCGTCCTTAAACTTGTTAAACCTCCGCTGCACTGTCCGCGTAGTCATGACACCCTCACAAAAATCCTGGCATATCTTCCGCTCCGTTGCAGTGGCAGTTGACCCCAGTTTGACCTCGTACAGCATATACGCCCTTATGAGGCTCTGTGGAGGTCCTATGTTCACTCTGTCCTTACGCAAGTTCATGGTGTAACTGAACTGTCACAACCAGGTAGTATGTTGGATTGACCTTCGCCTTATCTCCATTTGCATTCAGCTCACCGTGAGAGGGGCAATGGAACACAGATCTCTAGAAAAAGTGACAGATCTTTCTTGGTTACCTTTATACATTGGGGGTTTTTCCTCCCCAAGAAAACACGTGCGATTTTGATTCTACGATCTTGGTGTTGAAAATGAACTTTTAAATGAATTAGTCATTTGCTTTAGAAACAATCGTAATTGGATGCATACTTTAATTTCAATGTATCATTAAAATATTACCGTGTCCATGTTTTACAAGTTAACAAATATGAACACCGAACTTTTAGTTAACTTTTTTTTTTAAACCACTATTTAGTTTTGTATGTTTCAAGTTACACTGTTACTAATGTTTGTCAACCCTACAGTGCATGGTCTTGCCATTTGGCTACGTTTTATACATCTTGCTATAGCCGCAATAGTACAACTCCAAACAGCTATATCATGCATTTACTATACTCTGCTGTGGTTCTAATTGTAATTTTTCAACTTAGATCTCATGTAATTGTATTTTGGTAGCGCATAAACACTAAATGGTAATATAAAAAGGAACAATAATTTCAAAAATTTATGTATTGTAGAGTTAATAATATGTAACATAACCAAATTGTCTTTTTACGGAACCGATTGAAAAATTTAAATTGAAGAAATAGGTTGAGCAGTATTAGTAACATTGTATTTCACTTCTTGAATAGCTGGAATTCTTTGTGCTGAATAAAATATTTAAAATTAAGTTCAATAATTCTGTTTCTAAGACACATGTTGGATGTATGATTATACAGTGAAATTCAATATTATTTTTCCTGTAGTATTGTGCTTAATATCAGAATTTTTAAATAATAGGCTACCTTCAAAGTGAAAACTTGAAACCCTAAAGCTGAGGAGAGGGCTTTAGGGGCAGAGAGCGGGGGCAAATCACAGCAGATTTCGTTGCCACCGCCGATGTGACTTTCTGTTGTAGAACTCTAAAGCCGCCACTGCTGTTGATTAATCATTAAAATTGACAGGCTTTACTACTGTGTTAGTTTCTTCAACTTATAATGAAAGTGAAAGTTAGAAGTACAAATTAAGTAATCGGTGTGTAAATATTATTTTTTATTTATTTATTTTCACTTTTGCCTAAAGAACACTGCGTTCATTACTTCGTCAAGAGATACAGTACATTATTACAATTAACAGTACAAATGTTATACATTCAAAATATATACGTAACAATAATACTAAACTAAAAATTTATTTTGTAAAGAAAAATATTAATTGTACCTTGTTTTATATATTTCGACATTCAAGTAAATCTTAAGATTGATATTTTACAGAAAGATCAAGCCGAAGGTATTCCTCTAGACCAGGGGTTCTCAACCTTTTAGACTGGCGTACCACCAAAGCGTTACTGCCATAAGTCGTACGTACCATCATCAGCAGTTCGCGTACCACCAGTGGTACGCGTACCATAGGTTGAGAAACTGTTCTAGACCATAGGAAAAATGTTTATGTAACAGCAACTTGAGGTTTCTTGTAAACTACAAGATTGGCATTTGTTTGACAAAATCTGGCAATTTATTATATAGTTTTATTCCTATGTGGTGTAACGAATTTTGATTTTTTGTTAAACGGAAATTTTATATATGAATATGATTGATTATTCTAGTGTTATATTGGTGTAGGTCCGAACTGAGTTGAAAGTTTCTTTTATTCATATGTATGAATAATGTTTCGAGGATGTAATTATATGCATGGCAATGGTAATATTTTTAATTTTTGAAACAGTGGTCTACTTGGTGTACGAAACTGAACTGATAGCATTATTATCGTAACACTTTGCAATTATCATAATTATGTTCATTAATACAACAATTTGAACTCCATAAAGACTTAGACAACATGGAAAGAAAATTAGGACCTCCCCATTTCTAACAAGATACTGTAGGATTTTGGCATTACTAACTGTAAGAAATAATATTGTTAAATTCACTGCCACGCCTCCCACCCTCTGCAATAAACGTCTGTTTAGGTTACTGGTTCAAAGTAATAAATGCAAAAAATCTTCAGGCAGGCAGAGCAATTACATATTTCCACAAAAATAATTCTAAACACAAATTGTGCTGTGTACTTGAAATCTCGATTTTTCAAGAGGGTTCACACATTAGAATTTAAATAATCGTTACACGGATCTTACTAATTATAAGCTATTTACGTAATGAAAATGGAAAATCCCCTTAAGATTTCCTGT
Organism: Thermobia domestica; assembly: GCF_964235325.1. Taxonomy (NCBI): domain Eukaryota; kingdom Metazoa; phylum Arthropoda; class Insecta; order Zygentoma; family Lepismatidae; genus Thermobia; species Thermobia domestica. The sequence goes on from NC_137464.1 coordinate 36,781,583, forward strand.
TAAGAGTAAAAAAATTAAATGATGCAAATTATGTATGTATGACGTTGTTAACCATGGTTTGGGTTTGAGGAATAAAGAAGCAGTTGTTATTTAAATATATTGCTTATTTCTATAATGAAATCTAAGATGAGATCCTACAACTCATCTTATTCACCATTTATCTTCCTTAGTTGATGGCAACGTTTTGAGTTACATGAAAAAGTTACGTAAGTAATAAAGAGGATAAGAAAAGAGTATATCTAATAAATTACGATACAAAATTATAATTCTTTTGAAGCCATATCTTTATTTTTTCTTCATTCAAAGTACTGTACGTATGAATTTGACGTCATTGCTATTATCGTAAGGGCGTTTAAACTGTCCACATATTTGTCTTTCCATATTCAAGGTCATTACATGAATTTATTTTTAGGTACCTTGTAAAAATATGAAAATAAAATCGGGTGAAAACAAACATAGATAATACAAATTTCTTAGAACTCGCGATTTATGCCATGTATGTACAGCTACATAGGTTTACGTTAGAATAACTTCGTGGTATGATAAATTAGTTGATTTAAAGTTATAGCAATAATTATGCTTTTAATAAGGAGTTAACAGATTTTTTTGAACAGTTGTGTCTAAAATATATTGTTTTTAGTATATTTACACTTTGTCACCATAAATTTTATCTGAGCATTACTGTTTTATCATAGAAGATTAATTTGACACATATATTTATGTTGTTCGCCGCGGGAAGTCATAAAATTTGAAGATTCATGTGAAGTAGATGTCATGTCTAAATTAAGAATTTGTATTCTTCCTAAAACGCCTTCTGCAAACTGTAATATCTTTCTTTACTTTAATAGAATTGTGTTCATAATTTTTTACCACGTTTGAAATTCAAGAGTAAATTTGTGATTCAATCTTTGGAAACTTTATCCAGCATTGGGGCAGTGATGGTATGAACTTTTTATCAGAATTATCCTTCAGAACGCTGTAATGTTCTCTTTCTCACTCAAAATATTTTCTTAGACGCCTTACCAACTATACATCAATTTTGACTACCAAATTAATATTCCTAATGGATACCAAATGTTTTCCAAACTTTGCAAGAATACGTAATACTGCAAACAAAGGTCGTGCTTTAAACAAAATTGCAATAGGCTGAAACAAACAATTTATTTACACCTGAAATTCAACGTTTCCAACTTTAAAAGGAAAATGAGATCTGATTATCTGCCTACATTGATGTCAAAGTAAAGTAAATGTGCTAAACGGTATTACACCTTGATGTTATTATCACACTATAGTTCCTAGATTACAATGTCTTCTTTACAAGCACTACAGAAATATTTTTCGAATTTTGTTGATGCAATGCAGTCCTCTGCGATGGCATGATTTTCGTCATTGTAGACACGAAATTATAATGGTTTATAATGGTTTATGTCTTACCATTATGTTTGCGTCTATTATTATTATTATTATTATTATTATTATTATTATTATTATTATTATTATTATTATTATTATTATTATTATTATTATTATTGCTTTAACATACCATTAGAATTTGAGTGAGTGTAAAATTCACATGTACAATATGTGTGTATGTGATCAAAGGACTGTATTTTAATATTTGTAACATATATATTCAAAGATCTTCTGTGAACAAATCGCTGTGATAGAAGCCCAATAGTGGTTCGAGTCTCATTTTACATTACACACCCTGTCTTTTATTATGAGCTAAATTTTGCATGAGAACGTAAAGAAAAATCACAAACGTTAATGTGAAATCTAACATTAACATGGGAACTGACACTGCAGGGCCGGATAATCCTTGGGTTGATGCATAGGCGCCAACTTTGGGAGGGGGGAAGCAGGACACTTTTGGCCCCCCAATATTTAAAGATGCGGTCCTCGCCCCCCCTTCCAATATAATCCAGTTGAGGAAGAATTAACAAAGAGGAGCAATAATTTATGTCGTAAACTTCGTCGTGACTTTATTTCAATATTAGGAACAGCCTTCTTATTCGATAGGAAATACCGTTTTCAAAATGGTGTTTTTAATAGAGCACTGAAGCTTCAACCAACACTCTGGCAGCACTGATATGAAAAGTAAAGTTCAATGTAATGTGGTGCACAAAGTTGCAGTGAAGTTTCCAAATTTTGAACTTGATTTTTTTTTTAAATACCTTTAAGCGAATTTGACTTAGGTCGTGAATTTCGCAGCGGAGAGGATGCAATGGAGCAGTGGACCGACTGAATATAATGATATATTTATTCATTGTTCGGGCTTCCCCAATATTTTCTTCAAGTTGGCGCCTATGGGTCGATGTATTTGTATAAAAATCCTCATTGATGTGTTGTTAGATATCTAACAATCCTGAAAGTCCCTAACCTTATACAGAAATCGACCCCACTGAACATGAATTAAAATTGTTCCTAAAACTTTTATTTAAAACAAGAAGCACATCGTACTTTTCTTCTTAAACATGTTACTAAAAGTAGGAAAATAAAGAGCTGGAAGTATTTCAGGCTATGCACGTGTTTGTATTCAACAATTTAAGCGCTGATCCAAAGAAGTTTTGTTGTACTTGACCTCACTCAAAGGTTACACGGATCTTGGTAATTAATATGCTTTGACGCAACAGAAATGGAAAATCCGTTTATTTATATTCTTCAGGGTAACAACGACAGTAATAATAGTAAATCCAAATGTCTTACGTCTTTGCAGTTACAAATAAATGCGGTGATTTTTTTAAATAAACATACTTGTATATATATATATATATATATATATATATATATATATATATATATATATATATATATATATATATATATATATATATATATATATATATATATATATATATATATATATATATAAGTACGTATATTCGAGCCTGTTGCTCTCACGCCTCATGGGATTTGCCAGAGTATTTCCGTTTTCTTCTACAATTCCTTTCATTAATTATATTGTTGGGAGAGACAGGGATTATATTCATTTATGCCATTCTTTCTTTTTTTTTAAATTTTAATTTGAGAAATTTTACCATCTTATTTTTAATTGATTTCAATTTTAGGATTAGGAATTAGATTTCTGCGCTGTTGGCATCTGAGGCCATTTAGCTCGTCACGTATGAGGGATGACGCCCCTCGGCGAGCACACTACCTAGGGAAAGGGAAGGAAGGAAATGGCCTGGGACCTATAAGTTAGGTACCATCCTGGCATTTGCCTGGTGTGAATGTGGGGAAAAAACCATTCAGGATGGCTAGCCTGAAAAAGCTTTTTACACTTTTTCGACCGAATGTCCCCACCAAGAATCGAACCCGGGACCGCTCGCAACGGAGGCGAGAGCCATGGTACCCATAAGTATGAGCAGTGTTACAGTACGGATATGCTCGTGTTTCTGTCCATCGTTCCATCTGTTCCATCTCTGCCATCGGTATCAGAGCAGAGGCGGTACGAGAAGCTTGATCGCCATAGAGAAGAACATATAATAGATAGCGAGAATTCATTTAGGCATATATGAATCCAGCGTCGAAGAATAGGTCTATCTACCAAAACAGGAAGTGGTAGAAAGTTGGTACCACTTTCTGCTCCAGTATTGATTCCTAGACTGTAAAAGATAACAAGAAGCGATTTTTTCTTTTAAAAAAAATATAGGATCCGAAGAATATATTTAATCTCAGCTGTTATTTTTCCACTAAAGCCAGAAGGAGTAAACAACAAATACAACTCCCGTTTCAATGTTGATTCTTATATACCACAGAAGACTAGCAAAAACTTTTTTTTTTTTTTGTTATGAATTTAGCGACCTAAGAATAGATTTCATCACCAACTTTGTCCTTCTAATGTAATAAGAAGTTATTATAGAGATACTTCCGGTCTCAATATTGAATTCTCACCGCCTTATGCAGAGTCGTTTTGACGTTATATTAGCGTCATACTAAAGGCTTGACTACTGCAAGAAACATATGTTAGTCGAACTCTTTAGTATGGCACTAATATAACGTCAAAACGACTCTGCATAAGGCCCTCATAGTTTAGAAATCTGTCGTAATTTCATTACCTAAGTAGAAACACTACGCAAATATCGGCAGTGGGACATTGGAATACTCTGTAATACCATCCACTAGGTTACCAGTGTTGCCAATCCAAAATAAATTTGTATCTTTTTAATTGTACTACGTCAAGCTATTAGCCTGCATATTTCAAATATTACATATTAAATGAAATTTTAGAATGGCACACTTATTATGTAGTGTTGCAAATTAAAACGCTACAGATCAGAAACATCGAAAAACTACCAAATTAGTATGTACGTTTCTGCAACAGTAATAACGCAAGTAAGAGAGATGGGGCAATACGTATCCAAAACACCTTACCCTGTGTGGATATTTTATTAATGAAGTGATTTACGCAATACTATGGGGTTATTAATGAACACTTATGGATTGTTATTGAAATATTTATTTATCTAATGTGGAGTTACCTGACTCGTGTTTGAAATGAAATTAAATGAAATCTTTACGTTTTACGTCCAACGGTTATGCCAGGAAGGGGACGGTAAGGATGAGAAATGAATGAAATGGAGCAAGGAAGACAGTGAGAGAAAACGAGAGAACACCTAGAAAACCCTCCCACAAGGTGTTTGTCCACTATACAAAGCTCACTTGGTGTGAGCTGGGATCGAACCAAGACCCCATGCACCAGAAATGAATTCTATTCCACTGAGCCACCGCGGCCCTGGCTTGTGTTTGAGAAGTAGTTCGGAAAGAACTCATCCCCGAGTATAAACTACCCTTTGTGGCCTTCTACCTGAGAAATGGTTTATGTCACAGGATAGGATTGTTAAAATGTTGATTGATAAGATTAAATAGTGTCGCCCACTAAAACAGATGAGACGAGAAATAGGGCTTTCTCGTCTGTCCTCGCGTCGTATTTTTTCCCTCTCGCCTCAATTCTCGAAGAATTCTTTCTCGTCTGATCTCGATTTTTGGAAAGCCTTTCTCACCTCGTCTCATTTTCAGAAGCGGCGATTAGGGGAGCAAGAGGGGCAGTTGCTCCCCACTTTCTTGAAGTGACCCCGTAATGTGTACATATAGTTTAATTTAAAAGTATAAAGTTTTTGTATGTATTACTGGTTCATAGAAAAAATGGAGCCATATATTTGCCGTTGCGTGAGTAGGCCTATGTACTGGTTATTTGTCTTCCCGTAGAGTTAAGAAAAATACAGTAATTGCGTTTTAATTGCAATTCAAAGCAATTAATATTGCAATTTCGTATTTCTTTAAATATCGTTCCATATATTTGTAGTATTTGCTGTCTGTAATGTCATACATTTAATGGCACGTGTGGAACTAAAAAATAAACTTGTTCATTAATCCCAGTTTTAATATAACTTCTACAAAACAAGCCTCATTATTCATTACTATGATTAATATCACCCTCTCTATTTATTTGTTTTGCAAATTTATTACTAAATAATCTGATCACACAATTTTCCAGACAGAACTTTAAGATGTTCATGAACAAGGAATCACATATCTTGTTCACTTCCGTTGTTTAAGAGTACCTATTTATGTTGTCCTTGTCAACTTACTTAACAAAATATGAAATACGATATACAGTATTTTAACTGAAAAATATAGTATCCTATTAGTTATACAACCCTTCGCTAATGTATTAGAAACAACCTAGAAAACTAACATTGCTATACAAATATTCAGATCATGTCTTGCTCTCCTCACTTTTAACGTCCAATTGCGGACACTGCTCATTTCGTATATTATGTACAAAATTTAAGTCTTTATTTTTTCTTAATTTCGTCTAATTACTAATTATTAGAATTCTTCTGTCACGAGAGATGCACTAAAAATACCTAGTTTTGGATCCTGACAATCGGGTACACGAATCCAGAACCGAGACTCAAGGTACCAGATCTAGAATCTGGAATCGGGTACCCAAATCCAGCACCAAGAATCAAACACAAGGATCCAGAACTGAAAATCGGGTAACCGGTTCCAAAACCGAGAGTCGGGAACCCTGATCCAGAACCAACAATCGGGTGCCAGATATGAGAGTGATTAGTACTTATCATTTCGTTTGTCCAATCAATACATACAGAATTGAAATAACCTGTCAGTAAGATTCCCCAATTCTTTTCAATTAACAACTTATTCAGCCAATCAGAATATTTTATAAAATCATTAGTTAGTAGGTTAGGAGCAGATAATGCGGTCCTAATAATATTGGGGTTATTGTTAAATATGTATCATTTAACAATAATGACATTTAGATTCGAATAATAATAATAATAATAATAATAATAATAATAATAATAATAATAATAATAATAATAATAATAATAATAATAATAATAATTATTATTATTATTATTATTATTATTATTATTATTATTATTATTATTATTATTATTATTATTATTATTATTATTATTATTATTATTATTTCTTGCAACACGTAAAACTTCGCGTCGCACTTATCAGCTTGCTACGGCACGACGGTTGTGGATCTCTGGTTTACGAAACTCAAGAAGTTTATCGCCAGGTCTTGTATTTGAAAATGAACATCTCGGCTCGGTTCTCATCTCATTTTCGAAACGAGAATCAAGACGAGACCAGAAATTTCTCGTTTCGTGGGCAACAGTACTTATTTTTTATCGATTCTCGGAGTGTGGGATATTTTTAAGGCATGAGGGAAAATATAGATCTCCACGACGGAACTTCTTTGGTTGGCATCACTGCTGATACACTCCTGTCGCACATGCTGTCAGTTTATGGTTGTGGTTGTATAAAATACGTGTATTGAATTTGTCAAATATTTGCTTAGCAACATATGTGGTAAAAGTTAATTTAATATTATTTATCTTCTTATTTATTTGTAACTTTACAACTCATGAGTAGATTCTGTTTTATTTTTTGTTCGTGTGTATTAAAGAAAATCTTCCTTGTACTATTTTCCATAAAATTTTCTGTGATTCTAGTGTAAGTCGAGTTACTGTGACCCTAGGTTATTTCGTGGGTTGCAGCTCCAGTTTGTGGTGTGGGTTAAAAACCCAATGAACCTTTTTTTTTCGCTGATAATTATTTTTTCAAGGAGAAAAAAAGAACGGTGAAATGGAACGAACTAGATTGAGATACGGCTTCAGGTTAAAGTGGTTTTTGTTTTCCATTTACGTAAATAAAACTCATAGAGCCCCAGTTTAAGTATACATGATGTGGCTTGTGTATAGCCCGCTCCCCCCAGTTCTTTGTCACCGGAACAGGAAGAGTCACTACCAGTTAGAGATGCAAAAAAGCCGGCTTTTTTGAATCGATGGTTTTTTTCACATAAAAAGCCGGCTTTTTTGGGAAAAAAACGAGAATTTTGGAAATTTTGGCTTTTTTCAACTTCATGATTTTTCTATCTAAATAGCTTTCTTATAGTATATTCTATAGTTAGATAAAAATTCCATGACCTGAATGTGATATTTCGCTCTGAAATTCACCATCAAGATGGATGGAGCACATGTTTTACGAATTAAAGCTAACATAAAAAATGTAGAATTTGAGGGCAATTTCAGAAACTATTTAACTTTATTTTAACTTTTGAGTTATCGACATCTTTTTTCTTCTCTAGTTTGTCATCCGTGTTTCATTTCTAAGAGCTTTTAGTACTCTAGCTTCTAGCGCAAAAGTTAATCTTGCCCGTTTTTCTGTTTATCCGTCAAAGCGTACGTTTTTCAATATATCCGTCAAACCGTATTTCCACATTTCTGTCATACTGTAGCTGTGAAGTGATTTAGCAATAATTTTCCGGACACAACCTTGAATACCAATTTATACAAATAATCAGTAGCGGATTTAGAAAAGTACTTTAGGAGGGTTTTTTCTGATTGTTTCGTTTCCTAAAAAGTCCTAATTTTATTTGGGAAGTGCTTGAAGTTTATGAGTACAGGCATAACTAATATTTCGTTTCGTTTATATGTTTAGCAATAATCTTCCGGATACAACTTTAAAAATCATTTTATACTGAGAATCAGTGGCGGATTTAGAAAAGTATTTTGGGAAGGGTTTATTACTAATGTTTTTTTAAACATTCGTAATTTTTATTTGACGGGAGCTTAAAGTTTATGAGTAAAGGCATAAATAATAGATATTTCGTTTGTTGCAGACATTCCGTAACTTTGGGGAACGGGCTTCAGTCCGAAAGACCGCCCCCCTAACCTTCGCAAAACCGTCACTGCTGGTAATTAGTAATAATAACGATTTAAAAACAATAAAAAAGGAAGTCGCCCAACTCACAGTACACGCACAATTTCTACATTCACAGATGGAATGAAGAAAAGCTTTGTCAGAATGGTCGAATGCTGGTTGAGTCCCGGAATTCCCGATAGAAGCGCAAAAGCTAATCACTCAGTCATGTTTGTTGTGCAGTTGTATTTAGCTTAACTTAAATATATTCCGTAGTCTTTTTTTTTTTTTTTGGGGGGGGGGGTGGGAGTTCCGTAATGATATGTTGAATCCCTCTTGTTAAAAATTCAGAAAACTTGAGGATTGGGTAAACTGTGATGGTGGTTCTATAAAACTTAACTGTAGAATTTCAAGAATATACAGAACCAAAAGCTCTAGATGTGCAGCCTTTAAGTGTATCATATAAATCTAAGTATTTCTCTTATGTTTTATTTTAATTTTATTTTGTTTCAAAAAGAGGGTATGGAATATTTTGAAGTAAAAATACTACATACTATTTTGCTAGTTATTTGTGTATTCTTTAAAAAGAAGTGTTTACTTTTAGGGTTGGCTGATTTACACCAACTTTTTTTTTTTTTAATAACTGGTTTAAACCACAAAAATAAAAAGAATGAAAAATGCGAATCGTGTGAACTTCATGGTAACGTTTCCAGATATCAAACTACCTGCAATAGTTTTATTTCCCTTTCACCTTTTAATCAAGGTGTCCCATGTTCAATTCTCGGTCGAACCACAATCCTTCTTTCATGCGTAACCCAAGTAGCGGTTCGGATGTCAGTTTAAGCGAAAGTCTTCTCCTTGATAACCTCGATATTTCGTAAGGATGTTAAGCCTAAATATACGAAACAAACCAAATTGTATATTTCTACATGCCTAAATGCGTGTTGTTTTATAAAGAAGCCAATATTGCTTAAATATATTGATAGAAATTGGCAAAATTTATCGATTGCCTACGTAGCTTCCAACATTAGCTTGGATTGGACTTTCAATGATATCTACGTACCGGTACTAAATTTGTAATACCTCAGTTTTAGCGTACTGCTTATGGTACGTTGACCTTTAAATTTTACATGCAAAGCAATAACAGGATTTTCCCGTTACATTTCAAGTAATGACGGGATTTTCCCAATGGCTAGGGCGGGAGATTCTCAACTTAAGAAATTTACTGACCGCACTTCTTTAAGCTTATGGGAGTTCTTCCGGCATAACCCCGCTGTTGCATAATAACATCAAGGCGAAACATACTTAGGCTATTTCTGTGAATATGTAATATAAATACATAAAGCAAAAAATCTAAGTCAAAAAACCCTGGTTTAAACCAAAAAAGCCTGGTTTAAACATCCTCCAAAAAACGGGTTTTTGGCATTTTCAATAACAACCACGGTTCTTGCCAACTCTGCTTACTTTTGTATATAGGAGGTTAAAAAATTCTTATTATATACATTGGTTAATCCTGTGGAATTCGTAATGTAAATATGTTGAAGAAAAATTGTTTGAAATATTTTTTCGAAATTCATAGTTTATTTTCGATGTTTTATATTATTATCAGCATCAACCACTAATTAAATGATTTTTTGTGTTATAGAGAAGCGATACAAAGTCTGTTTTATCAATTTAAAGCAGTATTTTGAAAAAAGCCCAAAATTTCCGAAGCAAAAAAGCAAAGCAGAAAAAACCGAGTTTTTTTCCAAAAAAGCCTGTTTTTTTCCGAGCCCTTGCATCTCTACTACCAGTACTTATATCGAGAACGGAACCCAACCAACCCCTGCGGGGCTTCTAACCCGTTCCTACTACTACTACTATTGCTACTAACTACCACTACTACTACTGCTACTACTACTACTACTACTACTTATACTAAAACTTCCTTACCACAAGATTTACATCTTAAATCTTTATAACACGCGATTCCGATTCATTATGAACTAGTATGAATCGTTAGAATCACTATGATTCGTTAAAAATCACTGGGGGGAGCGGGCTATACTCAATCCACATGATGTATTCACATCTTTCATCAAGAACTGTTACTGTCTTGGAAAGCATTTCTTAAGTGAGGAGTTACCGTATTCACTGTTTGCAGGTTCACTTTAGTATGGCTTATCTATTATGAGTATAAATATACCGTGGGAACTTGCGCCATTAGAAGTACATTCAGAAACCCTAACTTCTGTTATGCGACCACTAAAAAGCGAGAACTATATCTAAAAATCAGCAGGGCGGCTCAAACGACAGGGCAAGGATGCGTCCGTAGAGAGCAGGGGCAACGTAGAACACAGGTCTCCCTTCCCAATTTGCTGTAATAAAGACAGAAAACTCCTGCGGGGCTCTAACCCGCCTTCACTCGCTAACGCTCGTTCGATAATACTATGTGAATTAAATATTAAACTTTGGTACTGAAATAAATCAACCTAGCTAGTGATCTACATAGGGTGACCTATATTCTAGAACCTTCCCGAGAGGGCAGGCACGTCAGCGATGGTTGTTATACCTATAAACGAAGATAATAGAAAAATATTTCACATGTTATTTATTAAAAATTCATACTTGCCCATGGCGTAGGTTTTTCCACACTGCCTCCTTATAGCACTTAACTTTATCATGGGTTCCTTATGGAGTATGATGTGGTAAAGAGCACACTTTGCATTTCGTATTTCTACCTTGGGGTTAACTGCTGTATTGCCTGACCATTTTTAGAAAATTTACGAAATGAATTGGAGAATTAATTTTGGGTTGTGAGGAAGAGAGAATGAAAGTTAGGTGAGTGGAATAGTTGAAGTTAAGAAAGTACTTGTTGTTAGTTGTTTTTGATGAGGCACTATGTGTGGAGGCGGAAAGGACTATTTGGCGGAGAGGTAGAATTCTTATGATTTATGGAAAAGGCAGTGTGGAAATGATGCGTAATGACAAGATTGTCACGTATCGTGTTTGAATTTTATCGAGTTGTACAAAAATGAGTGTCAGTAGTTGAAATTGTGTGAAAGGCATAGTCTACTAAATAGGCAGTTTGTCATAAGTGTAGAAACGAATTGAAACTACAGAAAAGAAGAGGAACATCTAACGAAATCAAATCTAATCTAACTTAATTTAGTACATTTTGATACGTTTTTAGATGGCATTTAGTATCTCCGCCAAAGCTGTGCAACACACAATCCGTGCTTTTTATGACGTATAAAAGTGTTTTCCACTGTGCTCGTTTATGCATATACCCACCGCTACTGATGCGCCTGTTCCCTATGCACGACCCCTCGCTACCGCTCGAGCACCCTGCTGCGCTTCTGCCCTGACTCAGATGACATTAATGCTTTTTAGTGGCCACCTAGCAGAAGTAGGTTCGTGTTTTATACACTGTAGTTTGTATGCCATGCGTCCACACTGTTTATACTCCTCACAGTTACAAATAACGAACCGTAATCAATACAAGATGATTTGAGGGAGAAACTAAATAATACCCACAACGCAAATCATATCTTCTTATTAGGACGTGTGCTTCTTAATCACACAGAGGCGCAGAATATGTTGCTTATAGTTTGTGTATGCTACTTCTGGTAATTTAACACAAAAAAAATAATTGCAAAGTTTTACGAGATATGAAGTTAATAGAGCTCCCTTGTAATTATATTATTAGCGTACGCGTCTTTTGCGCGCGAGACCCGGGTTCGATTTCCTCTCGGAGCTCATGTTCAGATCCCACGTTAAACCGTAAGCCCACGTCCCATCAGTCTGCTTGCTGAAGGGACGGTAAGTTCAAATCAAACTGAATAACACTATATATAAAATAATGTACATCACTTGTCTAGCTGTAAATAATATCCTAACCATTCTGCATTGTTCTTTTCTTGGCGCATGCCCAAGTAAATTTGGACGGAATGTTAATATTCGTGCAAAGGTATACGCCAAAAAGTGGAGACAGGATGAATATGTAATCTGGTTTAGGGCACAAATGTGAAGGATCATCCGTAAGGAGCAGGCCCGAAGTCGCGGTGAGTATGTGCAAAAAGCTATTATTCATGCGTGAAGCACCCACCAACCTATGTTAGATGGTCACTAGAATCAAGAATTGTATCTATTATAACTGTGCAGAGCCTACCTTGTTGGTTAATTTCCACTTTTTCGTGATAATCCCAAAGTTTTGATAGATATACAAGTAGTATTTTACATCGTGCATTGTACAACATTACTTGTAAAATGGAATTACGCATACTGTTTATTGTGGTCTTCCATCGTTGTTTTCTGATGTGTATTTTCGTATTTCTATGTTTATGACAGTTAAACGACTGATTTGTATTAATCCCGTAAGAAAGCGCATCGAGCAAGAAAAGTTAATGTCAGGACTCATACATATTAGGAATGATGTGCATTGTTAGCAGATTCTTCTTTCTTATCTATAGGAAAACACAACCCAGTTAGTTTTATTGCACAGAGTCGGGTTTTTATCAAAATTTTGGTTACATTTAAACCGTATTCCTACGTAAAATACCATTTAAATATTCATAATCTTTTGTAGACATGAAACAGTGAAATTTCCTGTGTTGCACAAAGGAAATCCACAAAGTCCCATCCACGTTTCTTGAGGCACATATACAGTAGCATTGGCTCTTGCTTATATTACTGAATCCTTGAAAGAACCAAGTAGACAATTTTGTAGAGGAACAAGGAAATGGATAGGTATATAATATAGAATAAAACTCCTACACTCAAGAATTTTATCTCTGGGCACTTGCCCTGACTAAAGATTTGTTTAATTTTCTTCAAAATACGTCAGTCAAATATTGGGATAGTACCTCAAGGCCAGGAGCCAAAGATGAAAAAACAGCTTTATTAAATGGACTTTTTTTAAAAGTATGTTTCTTTGGAAGAATTGAAATGTTTCAAACTTCTTTTATTGAAATGTCATTTCCAGTTGTCAGTTTGCTTTCTTACAATAGATTTTACTAATAAAGAACCTTTATAAAATACGATAATCAATAATCGTACTATACGTCATATATTCCACCACATATACAAGAAGGATTTGGAAACTTCCCGATCTCTTTTTCAGTGCAACTTTTTCGTTATTATGCATATACTTATCCAAATGTGACGTTGAGAAAATAGTGATAGATCTTTAGTAATTTAGGTGAAGCATTTGTAGTGTGTTTGATTGAGATTATGGTATTACAGAAAAAAAGTCTGATTTATGTATTTGTACACCATATGACGTCATCCCTCGCACGTGACGGGCTAACATGATCATAGCTGCCGAAAGCCCAGGAATCTAATTTCTAATCTTAATTTTGTAATAGGTTTAAAATACGTTTCGACAGTTATGTTTTAGATGTATGTTCATGTTTTACGGAAGATATATTAACGAATATGATATTATTAGGGGAAATTTGGCCAAAAATATTAAAAACTATATTTTGACTTTTGTTTACAATATGTAAAGTAGTATTAAAAAAGCCTTTTTTTAAAATTTCTTTTTATAATCTGTCACTGTATTAGCTAATATAATCGTGTAACGTTTCGTTCCATTGTATGTGTACTTCTTACCTGTATTAATTGTTTCTTACAGGGTAAAAAATGTCAGAAGATAGTACAGACAACATGGGTCAGGCCGGAGATACCAAGAAGCCAGTGTTTAGGGATCTCAGTGCTGATGATCCAGAACCAGAAACAACAGAAATTGAAAGTCTGTGCATGAACTGCAATGAGAATGTAAGTTTGGGTAGAAGGAACAATCTTTTTCGTGTATATCGTGATTCCAAAGAATTAATTTTCTCTTTTATTTTGCCTGTTAACAGAGATTTATCAGTTACTTAGTTTGATGTATGAGTGTTAATAAGAAAGAAAGACAGTAGAAAGAGAAAACGAAACGTGTAGATTGTTCGAAAATTAATGACGTAATAGGATACATATTGATAATTAGAAATTAAATGTTTACGAACTGAAACACCAAAATAGTTGCGCAAATTTACGTTGCGTTTCAGTGACCCCGTGTCATTTTCATGATCTAGACAGAAGGAAAGTGATCAAAATATGTAGTTCTACAAGAAGCATAAGTTCTATATATATAAAAGTAGTAGTCCTGACTGACTCATCAATGCCTAGCCAAACTGTTTAAGCTAGCAGCTTGAATAGTATGTTAGTATTTTCATTATCTCTACACCGTCATATACCTAGGTATATAGTATAGAAATAAAAGTTATTTTACACCCCTGTGTTGTACTAATTTCTAATGAAACTTCCACTGCATAGTAAGGAAGGAAAATATTGGGTCATAATTAAAAATTAAAACAACATAAGGATGTAAAATAACATTTATTTCTATTGAGATTTGAAATTGACACATTACGTAGATTTTTGACGTAAGGTACCACTAAGGAAGGGTTTTTGGGAATTCGATGTGGAAAGGGAAGAAATGGGGACTACATTTATTATAATAAAATGTCCATATCTTGGAATCCCATAACGTTTCGTTTATAATAGTTAAACACATTTCGTTCCCCCTATTTTTATGTTTGATCTAGAATGGAAGAAAAATAGGTGAGGGTTCACTAAGTTGCTCATACAAGGCAAATGTCAAAAAAATATTAAAAAACAAGAAAATGATAGAAGAAGAAATTTATTGTAATTGGTACACAGGTACATATCTTGGCTATTTTTCAACATAGTCACCATGAACCTCCAAACGTTTCTGGTAGCGTGACACAAGCTTTCATATACCCACTATGTAAAGACCTTTTGCCTTAGAATGTAATCAATGTAGAACCAATGTTTTTGAGCACTTTACTGTCGTAAAAATGCTTCGATGCAAGTCACTTTTTCACGTGAAGAAAAAGAAAGAAATCACTGAGGGGAAAGTCAGGACTGTAAGGGGGACGATTGAATAGTTCCCATCAACTTGCCTGTTATATGGAGCGTGTTGTATCTCAACACACTTCCGTGCCTCGTGCGTTGATATGTATAGGATGATTGCTCGCTCTTCTGTAGAGATATACTTGAATTTTTTTTTTTTTTCACTAGAGATGTTGGTGCCTTTTGTCTTGGATTAAAGTACAGAGGATATCGTGAAGCAAGAGAATTATTTTTTAAGTTATATTTTGAGAAATATCCATAATAAATTATGGTTTAATTGTTCGTTTACCATTGATAAACACGATAACATAAAGAAATTGTCACTGGTAATAATGTGCTTTCAACTGATGTATGTCTCATCCCTGGACAGTATATTAGTTAAACAGAAATTAATGATAATTTTGAACTGTATCTTGTTAAGCATAATATGTACTGTCATAACGCAGAGCTTGATGAGATATGTTTCAGTATTTCTTTCATATTTTTAATAACTGGCGTAGTTCTTGTACAGCATCAATTTTTATGTTTACAAAATAAAATCAATTTTCTCGAAAACTACGCATGAGATTTTATATTAACCCATGTCATTTTGTTCAGCTCCTGTTATCTATCGATTGACGTATCTCGCATCTTTGGGCAATGTTTTCCCCCCTTAAACGCTAATGATTTGTTAGAATTGTTATTTTAACTTACTTGAAAAAAAATGCAGCGACTAGGCATCATTCAGTTGCAAAAACTTGTCGGCAAGGTTTCTTCATAGGGTTTACATGCGCTCAGAGCAGGAGTGGCACAGGTGGCTAGGCGGCAATTGCCGCCCAGATAGGATCCACATCAAAAGCGGGGGCAAATGAAAATGTTAATAAAGAGAGGTGGTCAGGAGGAAGGGGAAAATGTGGAAAACGTGTGCAACAACTAATATTCTTGTGAACAGCCACGGCGGCATCTGCAAACTCAAGTTCTTCGTGCGTTACATAACATACACCCTGAGCTCCTTCGTAGCTAAGCGGTTAGCGTACGCGCCTTTGGCATGGGAGACCTGGATTCGATTCCCGGCGGGGGGACTCATGTGGTTCAGATTCCACGTTAATCAGTGGGTCCCGTCTCATATAGCCTCGCTGCTGGAAGGGACGTTAAACTAAAAAATCAATCATCAATAACATATACCCTGATTCTATATTATGGTCTTTATGGTATAATGTATGATGTAGCTACTAAAGAATAGTGTGTTTTATCTAAGATAATGGTGTGCTTTTATTGTGGGAAAACCATGGGCAATTGAGGGGTGGGGTTGAGAATTTGGTCTAACTAGTAGTCAGTCCGACCTTGTTTATCATCCTTAACAGAAGAATCTATTGTTGTAACAATTCATGTACTTTTTTTTGGTATTTTCTTTTTAATGTTTGGATAAATAAAATAGAGGATTAGAATGTTAGTTGTCTTTGTTTCTCTATTAGTTTGCTGTTTTTGAAAGTTTGACCGTACGTTCTTACGCACTACCGAAATTATGAAGGACAGGACCTACTATTAACGTAGATTCCATAGCTTCGTGACGGGGACAGATAGCCTCGTTGTTGACGCTACCACTAAACTATGATCATTCATTCGATCGGAAAATTAATCCTGTGCAATTGGTTGGTGCGCAGATAATCATGAAAGATCAGCTCTTACAGTACAACCCTTCCTCACCACACTATATTCTGTTCTTTTTAGTGATAATATTATGTTACGTAATTGAAAGTCTTACATCCTCATTTCGTACAGAATATTTTATAAAATTCTTCTTTTTTAGGGCATCACAAGGTTGTTGCTGACAAAGATTCCATTCTACAGAGAGATAATATTAATGTCATTTGAATGTAAACACTGTGGTTTCGAAAATAATGAAATCCAGTCAGGAGGGAAAATTCAAGAGAAGGGTTTACGAATAACGTTACATGTAAAGAATACCAGTGATTTGAATAGACAAGTTGTGAAATCAGATTATGCATCTGTGAAAATTCCAGAATTGGATTTTGAAATTCCAGCACAATCTCAGAAAGGAGGTAAGTCGTTCTATCGTCGTGTACGTTTTACTAACCTGCTTATTGGTTCTGTAGTTCAGGAATTTGATGTTTCACCAGCTGTCAACGGAACCTGTCCTGTGTCAATTTGATTTTGAGTCATAATTGTTGTATCCACTTCGCGAATATCCCAACATTTTAATTTTTGACTGAAATGTTCGGGCCTGAAGGAAACCGTACACGATAGAGGTTTTTCAAAGCTGGTATTTTTTAATATGATATACTCAAGGACAACACACTTCTCCAGCGATGAAGCGCCTTTAGCCCAGTGGAAAATAACCCTCCAGGTTTTAATCGTAATAAATTCTATGACATCATATTCGTTAGCAAAACATATTATGTAATTTTTATTTTCTATGGCGTTAAAATACATGTCGTCCATTGCCAGTCTGATCCAGTTGATAGTTCTTATTCTACTGGAAAAGTTTTATTTGTTTACTTATTTATTGTTAATATTAATTTATGTAATGTATAAAAAAAAACTATGAACCTTTAAGGACCAGATTTGATTTCTCTTAGCAGGGACGCAGACAGTGCTTATAATGTAAATAACAAAAAGCATTGTCAAGCACAAATTTTTGTTAAGAAGAATAGTTACAAGGCAAGAGCAAATATCATCATAATTTAATTTAGTTTCTGCCATATTTAAAACTTAAATTTCGGAACCCATTCTTTCGAATTGCTTTAATGGAGGTGACAGGAATTTAGTCGTGAATTGAATGAATGTATGGTGAATTGAATATTTCATTGAATTATTGTTTATGTTGAAGTAAGCACGTCCGAAAAATACTGCGGCACTAACCGAAACTTCAGAATGTATTATTTAATGTTTAATATAAGGTACGCTTATAGCCTTTTGAAAGAAAGAATTATTAAAATGAAATGAAATGAAATCTTTGTATTTTACGTCCCAAGGTTATGCCGCCTAGATTAAAGGAGACGGTGATGATGAGAAATAAATGAAATGGTGGAATGAAGAAAGTGGGAGGAAACGGGAGAACTCCGAGAAAACTCCCACACACGAGAAGTGTTAAAAATACATAATATACACCTAAATGTAATTCAGTATTTCTGAAAGAAAAAAACAGCTATTTCAAAGGTAATACAGTATTTAATTGAAACAGTCAAATTCTATTAAAATCAGTAAATTTAGTTGTCTGTACGTTTTTAATAGTTATAATAAAATGAAAATGCAGTAATTATCCAAATTTGAAATAATTAAAATCAGTAAATATATGCAGTTCTTTTTCAGTACATTCAAACTAATTTAGAAATAGTACAACACGTACATGTTTGTTTGTTGGTGTGTAAAAAAATAAATCAAATTTATTCAGAAATTGATAGTCCAAGAAATAAGTATGTATCAGATCTAAAATTCTATACTAATCATAAGCGATTACTTTGCAAAGGTTAATTTTTAAATAAACACTACATATACTCGTATTTTTAAGTATATTATCATACACTGAATTAAAACGTAATTCAGCTATTCAATAAACACTCAATGCGTGTACACTTACATTGAAATCACATGCATTTTTATTATGACGAAGATATCAGATATTTACTTTTGTTGCGTAACTAAAATATTTCTACATAAATAAAATACACATAACTCACTACCACGGCAAAGTCAATATATATTGCTCCTAATCAAAAATCGAAGTAACTTTTTTTTTATACCACAAAGAAATAGTCAAATGAAATTGCTGAATAAATAAGAAATGAGGATTAGGATCTACCTAGATAAATGATTATCCTGCTTTAATTTACTCCCTTTCAGATAATATATAATAGGAATTTGTGTTTCAAGTATAATTAAATTCAGCATTCATTAATAAATGCCTTATTTATTCAAAATCTGTGATACAGTAAATTTTGATTTTCCAAATTTTTTTTTATATATATATAATGAAATTAAGTAATCGAAGACATGAATTTCGAACATATAGTCGGCATTGGCTATGAAAAATAAAAGGCTATAAAGCACTTTAGCTATTCGTGGCGATAATTGAAAATTTGTGAGGAAATCTTACTGCAAGTGCAAGAAACATATTTAAATTCGGTATTCTGTCCCAGATTCCATTGGTTTAAAACATGTTAGAACTTGCTTACCAACTAGAAATTTCAGCCACTATGTTTTGGTGCTGATATCAATGAAATATATAACTATTTAGTATGTAATGGACTGTCAAAAGAAGCACTGAAACATCATTTTCATATTTTTGTAGTCAGTGGAGAGCTGAGTGTCTGAATATATATGGAAAGAAAAAGAAAGAAAAAAAGAAAGAAAAAAAAAACTAAATTTTTGCTTTACTTTTACAAACTTATCTCTTTACGCATTTAACATCTTCCAAGTAGTCCGTAATCCTGCACCAAAATTATTTCATCTTTCACTACCTAGGGGAGGTTACATGTATGTAAACAGAGCAATTTATCCACTTAAACATTTAATAAGAAAAATAATTCCATGTTTTGTTTGATTTTCATTAATTAATTTAGCTGGCGTAAATGAAAATAGTTAAAATCCAGTAAAAGTACTATTTTTAAAACGCGGAAAGCTGCTTAATTTATAAAATTTTTGGTAAAATGAACCTAATAAATGATATTAACAAAAGCTATTTAAATGAATTGTATTCCTACTTCTCTACTGCATAGTGACGTGGTCACTACTAGAAAATCTTATTACTCTGATTAATAAGCAACTAAACATTAAAGAAACTTGTTAATCGAACTAGATGTGAGGGTAGTAACAATGTGTGTGTTGCATATGTTTATAATTTGATTCTTGCGTCTTCTTCCAGAAGTAACAACAGTGGAAGGCATAATTAACCGAGCAATCACAGGATTGGAACAGGACCAACCCACAAGACGAGCTCTACACCCGGAAGCAGCGAGTCAAATTGACGACTTTGTGCAGAAGCTTCAAAACTTGAAAACCTTAAAAGAGCCATTTACTCTGGTAATTATTCAGTCCTTTCGATGTTACCATGCATATATATATATATATATATATATATATATATATATATATATATATATATATATATATATATATATATATATATATATCATTTTAAAATGTTTTCGTGCGCAGGGCACGTAATATATGTTTGTGACTTCACCGGTATTTGTTGTTCACCGGTGTCCATCGCAGGGTAGATTCATTTGTACAGTCTTTTGGAAAAGGTCGTATGTTTTTAGAATTCATATAAATTTAGTGTTCATTATCCCGAAAAGATATCTCATTAATGTTGGGAGACTGCAGGAGAAAACAATTTGTGTCCTAAAAAGTTTTGTGAGAAAAAATTACAAGCGAATTCTCATAAATTGGATAATTATAAAGGTGTTATAATTAAACAAACTATATCCCAATTAAAAAAGAACAATCGACGTCAAATTCCTAGTTCGTTGTTCTTAAATTAGGTAATCGCACAATGTAAATAGAGAAGAAAGAAAGAAATCTTTGTCATCGAATAAGACAGCGTGGAGTGAATTGTCTGTTGTGTTTTTATCTCAGTTTGATCATTCACTAGTCCTAATCACCCGTCTCCCTTAGTCCAACGGACATACTTGCGGGGTGTTAAACTGAAAGATTTCATTTAATTCCATTTTCTATCTCAGTTTTAGTACAAGGGGCCGCGGTGGCTCAGTGGTAGAGCGTTCACCTCTGGTGCATGGAGTCCGTGGTTCAATTCCAGCTCGCGCCAAGTGAACTTTGTTGTGGACAAACACCGTGTGCGTGGGTTTCTCGGGGTTCTCCCGTTTCTTCCCACTTTATTCATTCCACCATTTCATTCATTTCTCATCATTGCTATCTCGTTTAGCCTAGCCGGCATAACCGTGGGACGTAAAACTCAAAAATTTCATTTCATTTTCAGTTTTAGTACATACTGTGTAATTTACAATCCTTTTATATGCTAAGTATTAAGCAGTTTACACAAATGAAAATAATTTTTTTCCTTTCTTTTTATAATTGTTTTACGCTTAGGCCTTTTAGACTAGAGGAGTAATGAATGTGAATGATTATGGTTGTGCTCTTTCACCGGAAATCGAACCTGGGACCACGTGTGCCAGAGGCATACGTGCTAGCCACTATATCAGGGGGAAGAGTGCAGAAACTTCAAAAATTGAAAACTTTAAAAGAGCCAGTTACACTGGTAATTATTCAGTCGTAATTTATATGTTACCAAAAGGTAAAAAAGAATAAAACCATGCCCCAGTCGATCATCTTATATTTGACAAGTATTACATATAAGAATATAATTACATATAATTGATGGCATGATCTGGATATCGAAAAGGGATATTCTGTAGTCTTATGTGCATGTTCGATTTGTTAAAAGAGCAAATTATTATTTAAGCTCGAACGGACTATGAAAATAGCATAACCACTGTCCACCCCACCATGGATAACCTGCACTGTAAGAAAAAGCTATTCGATCTTATTTGTACCTACGACCACAAGGGTACAGAAAAAAAAGTTCAATTTCGAATTTTCTGTTCTGCTATGTATCAGTAGGGAGGGTCCGCAGCCAGATATACCTTTTAACGCTCTAGATCTTTAAGGCCCGGGCAACAATATTCTGATTGCTGTTTGTGCATACATAAAAAGTACTTACCAGAAAATATTGCAAGCGTTATCATGTAACAAGAAAGAAGGTACACTGAAAACGCTAGTGAAGGTACTTTCGCTAACGCTTCATCATGTAGATAGGAGAAGGAAGTAGAGAGAAAAGAAAGTTACATAAGTAGATAATATCAGATTTTGTAATATTCGCTATATAGTCCATATTACTCTTACCTAATTGTAACATTTTTAGTTAGAGAAACACATCTACAGATTATTCGGTACCAAAATTCAGCCAAAAGCTTAATTAATTAATTAATGATGAAGAAAATTATACCAACACAAAATCGTACTAATTTTTATCCTTGAAACAAACAAATTCAATGTTCCATTGCGTGCGGTTTGTTTAGCAGCATGTATTTTTATTAGTAAATCTAATCACTTTCAGCTATGACTCTCAAGGATTGAAGGATTGCGAATTAACAAAGTTCACTTCATAATGCTAATAATAATCATTATATATATATATAATACCAGTATTTGTTGATTTGCTCGAGGTATCAATTCTACAGTATCTCAGATTTAATCACATTTCATGAAATATTAGAATTTTATTTTAGACAAAACGTTTTCTTTCTATACTTTGTGAAATAAGTATATTTTCTCAACTGGTAATCTTTTCAACTCCACAAAATAAGCAGTTGAAATTATTGTTAATAAATTTCAGTTATTGAATTAAGGTGATTTAAAATACATTTCTTGGTACAACTTCAAATGCGTATATTTTCTATGAAGATGATTACTTTCGATTTATGTAGCTTGTAAAGACGTGTGATCTTTTCGATGAGACTACATATAGTGTACTAGTGCGTTGTGTTTTCAGAAAATATAACTTTTATCGTACCTCCCATGCATATTCTTCTATGGCATCACAGCTCGTAGTCGAACCTTGGCCTCTGTCAGAATCTGCCCTTTTTTTGTCTGCTGCATCTGCTTTCCAGTTCTGTATTCAGCTTCATTCATATTCCCTAATACCATGTCCCACCACCTTTCTTTCGATCCTTCCTTCTCTGTGTGCCTTCTATGTCAGCTAAAAAAATCTTTACTACTACTATTTCTTCTCTCATTCTGGTAAAATATCATATTCATTATAAACGGCTAAGTTTTATGTATGTTACTTTGTCTTCATCTTTGTAGCTGTTGTATAGTTTGTTGTTGTATCTGATTCGATATGATTTTCATCTATTTTTACTGCTCCATATATTTTCTTTTTAAAGCTTCCCAATAGATGTATTTTTTCTTTACGCACTTCTAGGATTCAGATCCATATGTGACTATTGGCCTAGTTAAGGTTTTGTAATTTTCGTTTTCGTGTTTCTGGAGATAAAGTTAGATCTTAATAAGGGAAATAGTGTAAAGTAGGCTCTGTTTGCAGTTATAATCAGGGTGTCTATCGGTCATGAAAGTCAAGAAATTTAGCTTTTGGGTCACGATTTTTTAAAATTGCACAAATATAAGTACAGACTGGAGGATTTTGTTCTATAAAACGTCAAAATTCACCGCCAAAAATGTCTATAGTCACCTTAGATGCTACCAAATTGCAAGCAAAGCACGCTTCTATCGCATGCATTAAAATTGGGTCTAATTCGCACCCATTCTATTATGTAATATGATTCCATTCTATTGTGTATCATGGTTGTCAGATCTCTTCCAAATAATGTCTGAAGATAACGTTAAGTTATTGAAACCGTAACGCCTTATTTTAATTTTAATAAAAAAGTACATACTCTAGTGAGAAAAATATTAATTATTTATCTAGTAGTTCCAAAGTCGAAATAAATGGAATCTATATTATACTTCTGGATTTCATTTATTAGTTCTTCAAGTGCTTCTGATTTATGTATAGTTCTGACATTCTGTGTTCCTATTACCATTTCTTTGTCCCTTTTCTGTTTCCGTTTTTTCTTGACCCGTCCATTCCGAGTTAATTCTTCCGGTCTTCTAACAATGACATTTTCTCCAGTGTCAGGTTGTCATCCTAACGACCAACTCCCAACCTGGAGAACCAGGCCCAGTTTATTTTGTCCCCTTACCTTCCATAGGGATTTCATACCTGTCTCCAGCAAGGGTTAACAATACCACCACAAGAAGGCGAGGTCGGAGTTGGATAGGAGAGTGGTAGGCTTTATTTAAAAAAGAAAAATAAAATCTACCATTCGGTACACTTCAGAACCCATCTTGGTGCCCGTATGTAAAAATACATATGTTTAATGCGTTTAAGACTATTTCACGTTCTGAAAATGCTGTCAAATTCCATGGGGACAGTAAAGTGAATCACAGTTTCAGGATTTGTGAAAGTTATGTAGTTAAGTCGAGTTTAACAAGTCAATTAATAATGCTCTAAGCTGAATTATTAAATTGAATAACATATATTAGTTTAACTCCTACGATTATACTCCGAGAGTAACGGAGACTGTGATCATTAGGGCTCGGAGGTTGAAGACCTAAAAATTGCGTAAAAAGGATCTATAAAAAGACCTTAAAAAAACCTAAAAACTGGAAAAAAGGACGTAAAAATAAGACCCAATTTAATTAGAATTACATATTTAATAAATATAATGCTGAAGAACAAACTAATATAACAAAACTTCTCCACCCTCACTCACCCTTGCTGGAGGACATTACACCTCCTTATCTGACTTGTGATTGTTGCAGATCTGATCTTATGAGTCCAGTCGTTGAAGGATGTCTTATCTTTTGAACTTTCTTTACTAAAGAAAAGATGTTTAATAGGTGGTGGTGATTCGAGTTAATGACCAATAAATTTATTGTCGAAAGATGAAATGAAAAAAAAAAAAAAAAAAAAAAAAAAAAAGAAGCCGAAAAAAGCAAAAAAGGACAAGTAAAATCCACCATTTTCTGGCCTACAATGACCCAAAATGATGTTATGTTTAGCCTCGTCTTCGGGCACTCGTAAAAAAGATTATTTATCCTCAACTTCCGGGCCCTAGTGATCGTTATGATAACAAATGAAATTATGGAATAAAAAAGCGGGAAGAAACGGAGAAACCTGAAAACTGGTGAGTTCCAAGTTTGTCCACCACAAAGCCCGCTTGACGAGAGCCGTGATCGACCCGGGTACCCCACGCATCAGAGATGAGCGCTGTACTACTGAACCACCACAGCCCCTAATAATACATGTATGTTGCGAATTACATTATTGTGATTTACAAGCAAATTCTTTTAATCTATCTGTGCATTTGAATAAACTGACTCATGAAATACTGGCCGGCCAGGTGGCGCACGTTCAATTCGATAATGCCTGGTAGCATTTACTCCCACAAGCTGTTATTTCAGAGTTTCTACACGGAAGTTAGCTTCCTTCCGATGCACGATATTTGGTGAACATCAGATATTCAGTGCCTTAATCGAGAAATGAATTCAGAATCGTGTGTGCTAACCATTCGGATGCACGGGAACTATTTATAGGATAAAGAAATGGAAGTTTATATAAATTCTTTAGTTTCTTTGCTAGTTTTATCATCTGTCACCGAATAAAGTAAATAAATAAATTAAATACTGTGGAAGTCCACGCCATGTAGATTTGTTGTTGGATTGGTACTTTTCCGTGAGTTTCCTTTTTCTCTCCACTTTACTATTTTATTAGTTATACCATCATCACCATCATTAGGCTCTACAGAACAGAAGACTAGGGTGGAAATATGGGCATCATTTAATGAAGTTTTCGGTACAATAAGTTTTAAATTTGGGTCAATGTATGTGCCATTATTAGTACAAAGCACTGCAGGTTGTTTGAGGGTAATCCTTAGTTACTTGTTCCTAGTCTAATCTATAAAAGATTATCTTTTGTGAACTGAAAATGGTCCACGTTAGCTGGAAGTCTATTCAACCCTTAAAAAGAAGAAAATCTAAATGTATCCTTTGAACAAGTAAGTTCAATTCGGATTTATTGACTGCAAGACACTGTGCCTGGATTATTATTATTATTATTATTATTATTTTAAACTGCCATATGCACATCACCATTTTCACACTAATTTTCGCTAAGTTAAACTGTTAGCACGTGAGAAGCTAAAGGGACCAAGAAAAAGTTAAATAAGCTGGGCTGAAAAGAATTAAAATGCATTTAAAAATAATTATAGATAGAACAATGGAACATATTTTTAAAATGTCAAGTACTTACTTGATATGTTTGTAAGTAGCAAAAATTAAATTTCTTCGCTCCCTATATTTCAAAATCTTACGGATTCCATCGTCTGGGACACTGATGATACGAGATATAACAATGTAAAGAAGAATGCAACTGGTAGCCTCCCATCTTCAGTAGGTCAGAGGATAGAATCCGTAAGATTTTGAAATATACGGAGTGAAGAAATATATTTTTGATTGTTTAGAAATACTGTAAACTAAGTACTTAGCATATATAGCGATAATATTTCGTTTGTACATTGTAAATATTGTTATGCTCATAGGAAAATTACATATTCTAATGATTTTAGAAACATTATGGTAAGTTGTCTTTTGATTGCAGTTTGATTAAAACCATTTTGATTCTATATGACATGTAAATTTGTAAAAATAAAATGTGAAACAAATTTATTTTTTTCTCCCTTCTTTTTCCTGATTATTTTAAAATTACCTAGATACTGGAAGATGTAAGCGGTAATAGCTTTATTGAGAACCCGTCTGCACCACAGAAAGATCCTAATGCAGAAACTCTTCATTTTGTGAGAAATAAAGAGCAGAACCATCTACTAGGATTATATGACCAAGAAGAAATTGGTGATGAAAATCAGGAATTAAAGAAACCTTCAGGTGAAGTAACGTATGAAGACTTACAAAGTGAAGTTCTTCAGTTTCCTACGAACTGTCCAAACCCTAAATGCAATGCACCATGTGAAACGAACATGAAGGTGACAAGTATCCTTTTACATGAAATGTTAACTTTCTTATGAATATTTTTTTTTTTTTAATTTTGTATAAGTTGTTGAGAGTTGTAGTAAAGCAGAATGATAAATTGTTTAACTGATGACTGATATCATTCGGTAAAAATACATTACAAAGGGAAGGACAGAAGAAAGGAACGATCAGGGTTTCTGACGAAGACATCAATCTGATAATTTTGTTAGTGTGTCAGTATTGCTTTTGCCTTATTTTGTACCTGTGTAAAATTTAAATTCTTATTCCCCGGGAAAGAATCTTTATGCCATTCAAATGTTGTATATTGACGAGTTCCTGTATATCTGAGGAGAGTATTTCTGTGTAGTTATTATGCCAATACCGTGATGCTTATGTTTGTAAGCATAATGTCAGTGGAGGTCCAGATTTTCGATGTTGTAACAGGATCACGAGACAGTTGAAGAAGATAGATGTTTTAAAGGGTATTGAACTCCAGTCTACAAAGCTAGAAGTAATGGCGCTCAGAACATACGACGATAAGTCGGAAAATAAGTTTCCCCTGGCGGTTATGGGAAGAAATATTTATGCAAGTCATAAAGTATACTGCCAAAATAAAGAACAAGGTTTACTTTATTTGTCCACGCAAGAATCAAGGACGTTGATGCATTTGTCATACTGTTTTACAAGGTTTGAAAACATCCACTTGAAGAAAATGCGTGTCCTGCATACCAAAAAACTCCTTCATGGTTCTCTTCACTTCGTCATTGGTTCCAAAGTTCCATCCGCTGGAAGTTTTCTTTAATGCCGGAAACAATGGAAGTCGCTGGAGGCGAGGTCGGGACTACGGCGAATGAGCAAGGTTCTTTCAGCCGAAAGTTTTATGGTTTCATATTGCTGCCGCCTATAGTCATCCATGAAAAGAAGGTCAGGTCGCTTCCTGCAAATAGCACACTTCAGTCTTGTCACTGTCTGACAATACCACTGAACATTGATTGCTCCAGCCTTCATATTTGCTGGATATAGAATGGGCCGCTCGTTCAAACCTTCTGCTAGCACTGTGATAACACCATCTGCAGGATCTTGCTCGTATGTCACCAAAGCACGTATTAGTCTCGTATTAAACCAATGTTTTGTTTGCCCTATTGTTTTACTATTTCTCATTGTGATGGAGAAAAAAAGGAAGGAATTATTTTCAGACTTCCCTCGTATGTGTTGACCACACATCATCAGTTGAATACGTTGTAACTGACTTACCGTAGCGTGTAATGAGCTGCAGTGGCAGATGTTTTTATTTTTAGTAATATTGATTTGCTGTAAAAGTATGCCAGTACAATAATTAGAATACGGCGATAATATAACACGAACTTTGTGCTTTTTTTCATACTAGTCATAATTCGATGTATAAAATTATTTCAAAACAAATAGACACAAATGTTTAATTAATTTTATTAATTTAACAAATATTGGTTTAACTATTAATTCAATGCATTATTTTTCTCTAAATGTAATCTTTCTGTTACATTTGCATAATTTTCATAGGAAGTGATGTTTGCCTATATACATATTGAAACTTTTTCTTACTGTTGTTTCCTTAAACGTAACCAGAGATACCATGTTTTAAAGAAGTTGTGATCATGGCAACCAATTGTGAAGTTTGTGGTATGCGAACAAACGAAGTGAAATCTGGAGGAGGAATAGAGCCGACCGGAATAAGGATTGAAATCAATGTGTATGGAGAAGATGATTTTAATCGAGACGTATTGAAGGTAATTCTTGACTTTAACTACATATTTAATTACATTTATTAATAATTGTGGGATACAGATTAAATTCACTCTTCTGCTGTTTGTTTACGAGTAGAAGCAGAAAATAAAGTTACAAAGCCTGCAGTGAAACGTGTATATATTAACATACAATCGATACAATCATACGTTACTTTTGACATACTCTCCATATCGGCTGGGGCACTTATCACATCGTGGGATGAGTTTGAAGATTCCCTTCTGGTAACAATCTCTGACTCATCACCGAGCTCCTTTGTGGCTGAGCGGTTAGCGTACACGTCTTTTGTGTGGGAGACCCGACTTCGATTCCCGGTGGGAGCTGATATGGTTCGGATTCCACGTTAATCAGTAGGTCCCCTCTCATATAGCCTCGCTGCTGAAAGAGACGTTAAACTCAAAATCAACTCAACTCAACTGACCCATTACCGATTTTTCTAAAATTCTGCATGCAGTAATGGTTTGGGGTAAGAGTTACGAAAACGGCAAAGAAAATGTCCGGAACACATCACACAGAAAATATACAACGTGTTCCAAAAATTGTGGTTTGCGACAAAGAACTTTCAGACCTTTTTTAGCTATCGATTTGAAAGGAGGACCATTGGAAAGAGGAACAACATTTGCACATGATTGCCTAAGTCAAGAAAATATGTCACATGAGAAATAAATAGTAAAAATGTTTTGAAATTTTCATTTTGAATTTTATATATATATTTTATAATTTTATATATAGAAAAAATTCTGCAGGAAATTGGTATAGACATAGTGTAGTACCTATACCCAATTACCACTAAGTCGCAAGATAGCATTCAATGGGATCATAAAGAAAGATCTTATGTCGAAATGTGTACAGCACAAACTTACTAAATTTAGCGACCTTCTCGGAATAAGACCTGGAACACTGATGTTTCAAAATTGCTTAAATCAACGGTTCTTCACACTTAATAATCTGAATCCTCTTTGTCATAACCCCACTGATGAAGAAATTTGTTGATTTTAAATGGAATGTTCCATATATATATATATATATCTTATATCTTATCTTTGAACATTAAGAGTTAATCATAATTCTGGACTATGTCTCAATCATAGTGTACTTCTAGTGCTATAATGAAAAGCTTGATTAGTGTATACTTCAGTATGTTTCAATCTTAGTAGATGGCGTGTTATTGGGCAGGATTAGTTTCTCGGTTCAGAAAATTCGTTTCTGTCTATTTTCTCGAAAATTATGCAGGAATATTTATACTCAGCCATATCATTTTGTTTAGCTCAGTAAGATATGTCGATTCATAGATGCCTCATCTTGAGAATTTTTTTTTTTTTTTTTTTTTTTGTTAAACTGATAATATTGTAGGTTTTTTTTATTATTATTATTTGAACCTCCTCGTTTATGCACCGAGGCTAAAGGAGACAGTAATGATAATGGTAGAATGACGAAAGTGGAGGAAACGGGAAACTCCAAGAATATCCACACACACGGTGTTTGTTCACAACAATACTCACTTGGCGGGAGCCGGGATCGAACAAGGAACCCTATGTGCCAGATGTGAACGCTGTACCAGTGAGCCATCGCGGCCTCGTAGAATTTAAGTCAGCTTGATTATGATCATCAGCCTTTCTTTTTATTCCATTACCCTCGAGGGTATAACGTATATCATCATTATCATAACTTTTGTAGTGTCGCTGTCAGGTACCTGTTGCAAATTGAGAAACCTCCATTTACTACTGTGTTACAGTAATCTCTTCGTCGTGACGTCAAGAATTTGTCTGCTCTGTTCTAATAGCATCCATCAATTGTAGATTGTACTTTTATTCATTCTGTCTTTTTTTTTTCTTTCTTTGTTTCTTCGTAGCTTCTATTTGTCACTCAGAATGTAACTTTCCAAATTTTCTAATCCTAAACTGTATAATTATTATAATGTAAGTCCCTTTAAGAGCAATCTTATCAATAAACTCACATGAAAAAATGTTCATCTAGATGACGGAACCACATTCTAACTTCCCACTTCACTCCACTGTCACAATCAGAATTAAGTTCTCTCAGATATTTCGGAAAAGGCTGAAAACCTGGTGTAGTTAGATCTGGATTGTGTACAGGATGAGATAACAATGAGACTAAGTTGAATCTTCTTAGTTGTCATTGCACGGTGTAAAGGCGAACATTTGTGGACGAACTCGTGCAATGCGAGGTTTCAGTTTTGTGAGATTACTACTTCAGAATTGATTGTAGTTACCTTAAGGGAGAATTCCAGGTACACTATATCATGAACACCCCAGAATATCATCAGCATGGCTTTGCCTGCCGATAACACAAGCTTAAAGTTTTTTTAATGCAGGCGATACTCCATTAAATATAGGGTTAAATATAGGCGATGCAGGCAGGTGCTCTTGTTTTCAGAATCGAAATGGTGTACCCAAGTTTTATCATCTATAACGATGTTGTTCAAGAACTCATTACCTTCGTGTTCATGGTGCTGAAACACCTATTTGCAAATATCCATTTTTGTTCGGTTTTGTGTTGGGCGTCATCTTCACCATGTGCAAACTTTCTGGTGTTCCAGATCTATAATTATCTCCTCCACTCACTCCCGTGATATGCCACGCTTCATAACAAGTTCTGCCTATGTGATGCGTCGGTTCTTTCGAAACAGTTCACCAACAAGATTGCGAAGTGGTTCATCTGTTGCAGTGTGTGGCCGGCCCCTTCATAATAAGTTCTACTGTACCTGTGTGATGCACTGGTTCCCTCGAATCAGTCCGTCAACACGATTGCAATGTGGTTCATCCGTTGCAGTGGATGGCCTTCTACTTTGTTCTCTTGTCAACTAAGGCAAGCTTTGTTCTAATTGGTTTTCTGTACGAGCGTGAACAGCCTAAATCTTCCCGTACTGATGTCTACACAGTCCTTCCTGTATACAGCCGTCATTTCCCGATGCGTGTTAATTAGGGCACCTTCTGCTGTGAGAAATTCGATCATCACATGCACCTTCAGCCACACCGACATAGTATTGTTACATGCCACCATGTTTCTTGCTATAGCTCTGACTCTAGTGCTGATGAGTTTGAAACTTCAAGAGAAAAGTGTCATTAATACATTGTAATGGTACTCACAATCGA
Organism: Thermobia domestica; assembly: GCF_964235325.1. Lineage (NCBI taxonomy): Eukaryota > Metazoa > Arthropoda > Insecta > Zygentoma > Lepismatidae > Thermobia > Thermobia domestica. Next base: position 36,813,112 of record NC_137464.1, read on the forward strand.
ATATTTGTTTACATTCAAGAATAAAAATAGGAGACGTTACATTCCAGCATTGTTTCTATCTAAATAATTAAATATTTGTATTCGTCAATTTATTTCATTAAGTAACTGTCCGAAAAGAAACTTATTGCCAGGAACTTAAATTAGATCAATCCTCGACTCACCTCTCTCGATACTGGGATTTGTCAAAGGACTTAGAATCAAAATGAAAACAGAGAAAACAAAGGGGAGAAGAGCTGAAACATGCCAAATAAATTACTCAATGAAGGAAATTAAACTTACTTCTGAGTACTTAGGAATCTCCAAACACGTCAAAGAAGACAAAAGAAGTGGTTGAAACTGTGTGATGATTACCAAGTAAGACGTATTCACAAATAAGTATTTTCTAGGAATTTACGATTACCTCCCTCTTCAACTCAAGTAATTCTCATATATTAAAATTAATCATAAAGCATACATTTAGAACTGATTATTTCAAGCTACGGGAATAATGATGTTATTCCTTACATAGGTTTGAGTACTTACAATATTATATTTAATAAGGCTCAAAATTCAGCAAATCCTACCACTAGCCTAGCCTGAACCAACGATTCTTAATTCAAATTGTTAATTCCAAAAGCTCCGTTACAGAGATGACAGGTAATAAATACATACTTACATAGTCTGCGAATTTATATTTTAAATTTGATTTTTTTTTATAGTACAAGCAATGATATTACTTGTAATTTTTTTTTTTCAGTCTGATACGTGCTCAGTGATTATTCCTGATTTAGACCTCGAGGCTGGTCCTACTGTATTGGGAGGTCGATATACAACTGTAGAGGGTCTCTTGAAAGCCATGAGAGACCAGCTGGCAGAGAATGATGTGGTGTTTGGTGATAGTGCACAAGTGGATACTAAACAACGATTTCAACAGTTTCTAGCAAAAATGGACGAGGTGTTACAAGGCAAGAGAGAGATAACTATAATTTTAGACGATCCTGCAGGAAGTAGTTATGTTGAGGTAATAACATATGTTGAAAATTTTCCTTCTTTTTGTTTCGATTTTAAGCTGTTTGGTAAACACGTATAGGAAGCCTTCCATTTAACGGAATAATAGAGGCAAAAGGGTGTCCGTAATAAAGAAAGTCCGTTAAATCGCGAATTATGAAGAACATTTAAAATAGGATATTACATTTGAAATTGTGCAATATAATGTAATTGTAAGGTATTTAATGTACCTACTAGTAAGAAAAAAGAACTTTACAAGTGTGTTTTAGAAAGGTGAAGAAAAGAACTGTGTGTGCAAACCGCTGTCGTATTATAATCGCATCTTTAAAAAAAAAATGATCAAAGTTTTTGTCACAATAATTTCTTTCTCCCAACTGCGCTACATTAGTCAAATTCTATCAGTTGATTCGAGGGTTTATTGTATAAGTAATAATGAATGTCCTGATGTATTATCAGCTAACCAAAAATATTCGTCAATCTTTCAAATTGCTCTTCCAATGACTTCGCGCAGGAAGTAGTAGTAGTATAGGGCGTATGGGCACGTGAAGTGTAAAAGGCACATCGTAATGAGTCTGTGGACTGTCCTAGCGACATCAATAGTGTGGATGTAGTACTCAAATAATCCCATATTATGAATGTGGAGAACTCTGTTATTTGCAAATGCCTGCCTTATGAATACAAGTTGGGTACAAAACTGGCTATTAGCAGCCCGTAAAATGTAGGGGGGTTTACGGATAATGAAATAAATATATTTACGGCATAGAACTTGTTCAAAGAGAAGTACCTGAAAGAGTGAGTCTCATTTAGGACCACTAACGGTGAGGATGCATTGAGGACAGTGATTGAAATGTATCCAAGCCAGACTCTTGCAAGAAGATTTCTTGTAAATGTTCATTTACACGGAATTGATAAATTGTGGGAGCTATAACAAATTCCTCGCTACTGTTCTGTCACAACATAGACTCTCTTCTTAGAGCTTTAACGTAATAAGATTAAAGATGGGTGTTGTACACAGATTCAAAACTGTGATACCAGTGTTTAACACCGGAGGAATCAAAACTACATAGATCGAAGCCCCCCGTTGCACCCAAAGAAGTTATTGGAATGTACTTGGCAGACAGGCGCCGCAATTTTCTAGTACGGTATAAGCTATTACCTGATTGTCAAACGATCAACTAGAATGGAACTACAGCGTGTTGAATATATGATACGACAAAGGCAGTCTACACTAGTCAACAGAAGAGGTGTCCTCTATGTTCAGGCGGGGCCGCGGTGGCTCAGTGGTAGAGCGTTTAACTTGGTTTGAACCCAGCTCGCGCCAAGTGAGCTTTGTGGTGGACAAACATCGTGTGCGTGGGTTTTTTCGGGGTTCTCGTTTCCTCCCACTTTCTTCATTCCACCATTTCATTCATTTTTCATCATCACCTCTCCTCTAGCCTAGCCGGCATAATCTTGGGACGTAAAACTCAGATTTCATTTCATTTCTTTCTATGTTCAGGACAATTCTTATATTTACCCTGAGGGATTAAAAATCGTAAATGAAAGCTTGTTACCCCGTCATTCGTATATCTCTCCAACTGACGTATCACCTGTCACTGGATAACCACATGAAAAACAAACGGTTCAAAAATAGAAATGAAGTGGAGAATGAGATGTCTGTATTCTTCGCCTCCAAAGACGTTTCACTAGTGGAAGAGTCTTGGAGTGTTATGTCTCATTGACAGTATCCTGTAGATTTTGTGGGAAACAACTTCCAGTGATTAAATCTACGTCATCATGGAGGTAAGCGTCTTTCATTTCTACCTTCCAAATGCGCACTACTTTCTTGGATAGCTGATTCGTGTGTGCTAGCGTAATCGGTGATTGCATTAGACTAGAGTGAGAAATTGCATTATTACCTTCAGAAATAATAATAGTTTTCTCTTCTGTGTATGATAAGCATTAGATATAAGCTCGTAGTACTTTTGATCAGTCATACTAAAATACAAGGCCATATTTTGAAAAATTTTCGACTGCAAAACATGCAGTATTATACAAAGCTGTTGGTGATACATGAGCAACAGAAGATGAAATAAGGATATACTGAAATTCTACATTTTCTGAGCAAATGTGTAAAAGTGTCACAAATGATACACTATCGTATAATTTAGCTTATGAGTTACATTGCATGAACATTCATATATACGGACATCCAATTCTTGCCATATAGCGAATGACATTATCAAGACGAAGAAAAAAATACTATATATCAAATGTGGGCAGTGACGGCTCTTAATATTTAGTCTTCGAAGGGTAGCAACACATAATCTTTATATATATATATATATATATATATATATATATATATATATATATATACAGGGTGGTTCAGTAATGTTGGACAGCCCTAAATAAATCGGAAACCAGAAGAGATATTAGCAAGAGTGTGGTGGATCCAGATACTTGTGGAAGGGGGACGTCTTTTGATGTACCACACAATGTTACAAGGTCAACAGTGTTGCCAGCTCAGTACAAAGTTGTATTTTTTTAAATGGAACATATGTAAGTTTATGCTATCAAGATAATTAGTACAGAATGTGAATACCAACAAGCGAAACCGCACCTGTCAGTGTTGCCAAATAAGGAAGTTATAAAGCTTCAAAGATCAAGAAATTAAAGTGTCCGTAGAGCAAAACTAGCAAAAAGGCAAGAAAAATAATACTACAGAATGAAAAGGAGTAACCGAAAGAGTAAACCAAAGAACGCATAGCATCCAGTGAGTAACAGGGTTGCCACAGCAAAGGGGGGAAAATTGAAAATTTTGCAGTTACCATAGGAGGAAAAGTGCCCATATGACATAATGCTGAAAACACCATAGAAAGTCTATGTAAGATTCAGGAATCCTAATAGCGTTTGTTCGAAAGCGATATCTCTAACCGTTCCTGAGATACACCAAAGGTGTGCGGGGTTTGCAACACTGCGTAATAATTCCGTCGCCCTCTAAACTACAGGAACAAGTAATGAAAATGACACGTCCAAAAAAATGTAAGAACTACACGGGTCTAATCGTCAAATAGAAGGCAATTATACCTTTATGTTTACAAGAACATATGATGAAGTGTGGGATTTTCCCCGTAACTCGTATGGGACACGGAGACATCATTGTTACGCAACGTCCGTGACAATATACACATTATGGTACACAAACCAGATCAGGTGTTCTTGTGATGTAGTGGTTAACAATTCGGGCTACGACGTAGGTCGTTGGTTCGATCCCATTCAGGGCTACTGCTGTTCTTTCAACAAGCAATATAATTACGTTAGATAGAGGCGATTTACTATGAAACGTTTTACTAACGTTCCTTGGCTTCGCGTTAGGATGTAGTCGGTTACACACATAAGAATTCCAAATCTAGAAAGAATAATAATTACATGGTTGTAGCAGTGAACCATTGTTTTTAATAATAATAATAATAATAATAATAATAATAATAATAATAATAATAATAATAATAATAATACGTTTTACTGAACGCTGGAATAGGCCAGTTATAACAATCATCAATAATGTTTCAACAAGCTCGTATCATGCTTGTTGATGGTTCTCACAACATGAAGTCTGTCAAGCTGAAAGCAAGTGACTGCCAACCGTACCAAGCTATCATACTGTATGAATACAGTGTATTGACCATACTAATAGTAACAATAAATGCGTGGATCAGTGTTAGATAAAGGCAAGAGAAATGACGTAAAACCTACCTTGTAACATATAAGAGGAAAACTTAATCAGTTTCAAGATGAGTACGCAAGATGGCGCTTACTGTTAGATTTTGCTACTCCTGTGCTCAATTTTATGAAATTTTTACTTACAAGCATAAATTATTTTACACGTAGTTGTCTCATTACGGAATATGAATATTATATTATCGTTTTTGTGTTATGTTTTACATTTTTTCCACGTAAATATTATACGCACGTGAAAGACAAAGATAGTTTATTTTGAAGATCATTTTAAACGTTAAATATGTAGCCTAATATGTGTTATTTCTTTTTTCTTCTTTTCGTTCCTTTCTTTCTTTATTTTTGCTGAAACTTAATTTGCTTAGGTAAAATATTATATCTTCTTGAAAATAATCTATTTATGTTTTTGAGCTTTCATATAATCACGAATAGTTCCCTGAATAAGTTAGTGGAAAATACTAATTAATTTCACTTATTAGGGAAGGTTGTGGGGTGTTACTCTGACTTCATATTGATACTATGCTCAGTCGACTTCTTTTTACATATGAAACAGTTGGGTAACCGGAGAAATCCTCGATCGCAAGCTTGTGCGAATTATGAGCGTTAAAATTTCAAAATTGAACAGATTTTGAAAAAGTTTGAAGAAACCATTTTTTGAGATACACGCTTCATTTTTAGTACTGGGGTGTTTTCTTTGGTGCTCGACAGAATGGTAAGGTCAAAACATACGCATTTTGCAAGATACGGAAACTTATTGGGAAAGGGTTGAAGAGTAATGGCGTCTTTCAACTTGCAAATTGCATCCTATTTGGCACACCGGGTAAATAGGCTAATAAAATTTATTTGAAAGCAACTGTATTGCCATTCAAGTGTCACTTTCCCGTGTGGCCACCTAAACATTAAACAATGCATTTGTCTCCGAAATGCTTAGCTGCGGAACTAACTTCAACGGGACTCCCAACCCAACAGGACTCTGTGCATTGTAGAAAAAATTAAATATTTCAATTTAACATCCAATGATTATACCCTTTAGGCTAAAGAAGACGATGATTAAGGCAAGTGAATGGTGATGGAAGAATTGATGGAATGAGAAGGAGGGAGGAAACAGGACTACCTCGAGAAAACCCATGGACATGATGGTATTCATTGTGGAAGACGGTGTTTTTGGGCTGGCTACCGGCCTAGTTCCATACTCACTCATTTTTTAATTTTTTTTTTAAAGTTTTAAAGGTTTTTTGACACCTCGTAACATTAGAAAATTGTTGTTTCCGTAACTACCGGATATGGAAGTGGAGATATAATTTTAACAACTGGTTCCAAGAACCTGAGAAATTTTAATAACCGGTCCGGGCGAACTAGGTGCATGACACCATTAAACAAAGCAATATGCTCTGTCAACGTTAAGGCCATGAGCGTCCGCAGCTGAGGTAAGGGGACAATCGCTTTACCTTGCATTTTCGAAAGGTGTTTGGTTGTTTCAAAACGCTTTCATCCGGAAACACACGTGAAGGCACATTATATTTGGCTACACCTACTAGAATATTTAATATAGAGCTATTTAATGTAGTCCTCAATAATAATTGTTTTGCATTATGCGTTATGTGCATCAATGTATGTCGGTCTTTTGCCCCTTCCCCGCCTTTGGAAAAAACCTGCGATTGTTTCTGGATAAAAGTGTTCTTATTCGGAACTGTTATTATGTTCAGGTGTGCATAGTATCAAGTATGAACCAGTACTGAAAGATACCGTGAAACTGTTTTGAATATATGCCACTATAAACAAGAATTAGAGAATTCATACTTGAGCTTGTTATTGTTGAAGATCATGTGATATATGAAGTACAGCAATCATGGTGGAAAAGCAAGTACTTGCAAAACACTTGGAGAATTGAAGTAGGTTAAATATACTAGCAGATTTTAATAAAATTAGCTGTAAATAGTTCGGTAGATAGATCACTTCTGGCACACGAGATCGCTGTTTCGATCTCAATTTTCGCCAGGAAGACTTTATGTAGGACCCCTAGTGTGCTTGGATTTTCTCGGTGTTTTCCCACTTCCTTCAGTCCACCATTTTGATAATCATCATCACTGCTCCTTTTAGATTCGGACTATAACCGTGGAATATTAAACCAGAAAAATTCAAATAGCGCCTTCGGCACCCTAACATCCATGCTAATCGTGTAGCTTTACTCGCTGCGGAAACTTATGCAGAATCATTCTGATGCGTGATTACTAAAGAGTTCGACTAACATGTTCCCTGCAGTAGTCAGGCCTTTTATGTGACGCTAATCATGCGTCAAAACGACCCTGTATAAAGCCCTATCTCAGATTCCTCATTCCACCTGGATTGTGGAACAAATCTGTCTGTGTAAGTAAGCAACCTAGTAAAGTTAATAGTTTTCATTTAACGTAGCCGTGTTTGGTTCACAATTTTAGTCATAATGATTATGCCATCTAAAGTAAAGTTGCACTAAGACATTCAACTTACAAAATACATGCACTGGGGAACACAACTTACAAAATACCTGCACGATAATACAACTTGACAAAATACCACGCTTGAAGGAACTAAGTCCGTTTGGTTGAAAAGATCGGATTTGTGTAATGGTTTTGTATTTGTATTCTTATTCTTAATTTGCACCTTTCAGACATCTAGTTATAGATAAATGTATAATATACAGGGTTTGAAAAAACCCGGGTATTTTTGAAAAAAACCAACCCACCTGGGACCATGTGGGTTTTTCGGGTATTTTCGGGTTTAATTGGGTTTTTTCGAAATATTTCAATGTCTTTGGGTTAAAATTTTAAAAAATGATTTACATTTCAAGATTGTCATTATCACAACTTGCAACATTTTTCTATTCTCTGCTGTTTTGAAAAAATGGCCGCCATATTGAATTTTTTTTATTGAATAGCCGAAAAAATCTATACAGCAAATTTAGAATGTCTCGTGCTTCTACCCTCAAAATTTGAACTTAAAAAGTCCGAAAATTGTACCCTGTAGCATGGATACACGCTATTTTGAATAATGGCCGCCATTTTGAAATTTTATGCCGTCAAAATATATACAGCTAATTTAGTCTCTCGTGCTTTTACTCTGAAAATTTTAACTTGAAAGACCGAAAACTGCCCTTTGTAGCGTGGATATCCGCTATTTTCTTTAAAAGAGCCATTTTGTAATTTTACGTTCGTATGCCGCCAAAATCTATGCAGAAAATTTAGTGTGTCTCCAGTTTGTATCCTGAAAATTTAAAAGACCGAAAGTTGAACACTGTGTAGTACAGGCAGACAAACGAACAAATGTAGATCATCCCAGGAGCCTGAGTGACGTTCGGCAAATATGAATACCAAATAGTTAAATTAATTTGAAACAAAGACGTAATTCATCAAAATGTCTTATATGAAATAAATATTTGTCAACGTAAAATAAATGGTTTTATTGTTGAAGTTCACTTTCGATGCTTTGTGCGTTCAATTACAGGAATTTCCCGAGCACTTGTTGCAAGACGGTTCTTTTCTAGTGTTTGCTAACTATGGAAAGTAGAAAAACCGCACCCCCGCAACACAAAATTCCCTATGATATAGGTGTAAGTGTAACGTATCTCTGTTTGGACCACCTCCCCCATGGGGAGGAAAATACTATCGTGAACAAAAGTGCATTAGCACCTGTATTCTGCATATCCTCGGTGCATTCAATAATAATCTTAATGCTATAAATTAGGAATGGCCAAAATTTTCCGAATTCCGGAAATTTCACTTTCCGGATTTCGAAAAATTTCAGAGTTCAGAAATTTTTCCGAATTCCAGGATTGGCCATCCTTACTATAAATGAGAAACTGAAATCGGCATTGATCATTTTTGTATTTATCACCACTTATTTAAAATTATCGAAACAAATTAATAAATTAATCTTTACTTGACAATTTTGGATTTGGAAAATGAAATTTATTCTTTAAACTTACACTTCACTACAGAAAATTGCTTTAAGAAGTACTTTTTTTTTTTTTTACTCTCAATAAATGTATAAAGTTCCTTACAAATAAATTTCAAATTTTCCGTGATACAGTCCCTGTCATCTCTTCAAAATTATGTAAGCAGATGAACAAAATATATTAATCGTTGATAGATGGTGAAAGGTGAGTTTTGGATTTACAGAATGAAAGTTACTTTTTAAATCTATACTTTGAACTAGGTATAAGTTTGAAAAAACTGGTCATAAATGGGCTGGTAAGAAATTTGCACCGGTCACCGGCTTTAATCAAAATAACAGCAATATTTCCGGCCAGGCCGGTGAAAAACCAACCCTATTCTTTTCCGAAAATTAATTTAAAACAATTAACAAAGATGGGCCTATAAATTCATATTTTATAAACTAAATGTTTCAAAATGTAATAAATGAAATTAAATATCTTCCAGCGTAAAATAAATATTTTTATTGTTGAAGTATTCACTTCCGATGCTTTGCGCATTCAATTGCGGGAATTTCCCGAACACTTCTTTCACGACAGGTTTTCCCTGAAAATGCAGCTTGCTTTACTGTACATCGAAAGTTCAATTAACACTGAAGTTTGAATTCAGCACTTGAAATAGTAAGCGTTACGTAGTCTTGGGAGCTCCAAGCATTAAGCTTCTTAATTTTGACAAGAATTTTTATGTTATTGCTGGTGTTGATTCTACAGAATGCTTATTTGAAGGGTAGCAACAAATGACTGTTGTTGGAAAACCAAATTTTTCTGAATACTTTTGTTACCACCAAAGGTAAGAAATAATACTAATAGGTTTACTAATGTATTTACATATTTACTGTTAGTACCGGCACCTATGATCTTAAACCCGTCAACGTATGAGGGGTAACGTCTCTCGGCGGCGTCGAGTCAGCAAGCACACTATTCACGGAAAGTACTTCTCTAAAATATAGAATTGCTTATTTTACTTCAAATAGGCTATAAGCATAATCCACACATTAATTTGTTCTATAATCATCTCAAGCTAAGGGAAGTTTTTTATTCATTCATTCTGTTTATTCCGAACTTTATAAAGGTCTTATGTTGAATTTTGTTGTCTACCTTAAAGTGAAAGCATCTAATTCGCCTAAATAAAGTTCAAAATCTGATAAAAATAACTTTCAATGTGATCACCTTAGTTGTAACAATAATATACTAACAAAAAGCTCAAAAACCCAGGTGGGTTTTAAGGCGGGTTTTTTCAGGTGGGTCCAACCCGAAAAAACCCGCTGGATTTTTTCGGGCTGGGTCCACTTGGGCAAACCCTGATAATATATCTGTCATTTGCTGAGAAAATTTTACCATAAAAGTAGTTTTAGTTACCCCTAAATGCAGTTTGAGTCGACTTTTGCCCAGAAAACGTTGGAATGTTAGCCATGATATTTAAGCCCCTAAAGTAAAGCTGCTCCAAGAATTGCAACTTCCCTTACAAAATTACATTTTTGAACGTACTAAGAATGTGTTTTGTCCTATCCATCTAGGTAATGATTTTGTATTTGTACACGTATCCTTAATCTGCACCGTAGAGACATCTAGTTATAAATAAATGTATAACGTTTAACTGCCGTTTTCTGAGAAACCATTACCATAGAAATATAATTTTTCTCTAAATGCAAATTGAGTTGCACTTTAACCAGAAAACGATGGAATTTCTAAATTAGAGATAAGTTTTACATCAAGGATTGCAACTACGCTTATAAAACACCATTTTTGAGCGTACTTAGAGTCTATTTTGTCCAAAAGATGAAATTTATGTAATGATTTTGTATTAGTATACGCCCCCAGGCCCCGCGTTTGCCCGGCCTACGGCCTCCATCTCTTAGGTATCAGCGTATGCACGAGGAGTGAATTTTGTGCATTTGCTCTTTAATCACATTTCCTGAATTTGGCACAGCTGGGGGGCTTCGCCCCCTAGATCCTCACGTTTACTCGGCCTACGGCCTCGCACCTCTTAAATCCACAATTCTACCAAATTTCAAGTTTTTTTCCTATTTCAACTATCTAAAAGATAACATTTTTTATCCTAAGAAAACGCCCATTTAAATAACATGGGAATTTCTTCATCCCCCCTTTAGACCCCTTAAAAATTAAAAATATTCACTTTTGGCAATTTTCTTGTACGTTAGTCCCGGAAGGCTACACTCTTACGAAATTTCATCATTCTAGTCCTGCCGGAAGTCTCTAAACATTTTGGGGTGTAGAAAATGTCCCATATAAATAACATGGGGAAGATTTTTCAGTTTCTTATAAAACCACTCTACATTTGGAAATTTTTATTTTTAGCGAATTACTTAGTTAACGCTAACGAAAACGTATAAGCATACCGAATTTTAAGTTTTTATTTTAATTCCAAGTACCTAAAATATGAGATTATAGGTCAAAAAAAGGCCCATTTAAATAACACGGGGAATTTCTTCACCTCTCCTTTAGATCTCCTAAAAATTAAAAGTATTCAGTTTGGCAATTTTTCTGTCGGTTAGTCCCGAAAAGCTACAATCATGTCAAATTTAAGCATTGTAACCCTACAGGAAGTGCCCAATAATTTGCGGATGTAAAAGGTGTTCCCCATACAAATAACATGGGAATGATTTTTCAGTTCCCTATAAAACCACTCTAAAGTTGGATTCTTTTTATTTTTGCCAAAAGTGAATATTTTTAATTTTTAGGAGATCTAAATGAGAGAGTATATATTAGTGTACCATAATGTGTATATTGTCACGGACATTGCGTGACAATGATGTCTCCGTGTCCCATACGAGTTACGGGGAAAATCCCACACTTCATCATATGTTCTTGTAAACATAAAGGTATAATTGCCTTCTATTTGACTATTAGACCCGTGTAGTTCTTACATTTTGTTGGGCGTGTCATTTTCATTACTTGTTCCTGTAGTTTGGAGGGTGAGGAATTATTATGCAGTGTTGCAAACCCCGCACACCTTTGGTGTATCTCGGGAACGGTTAGAGATATCGCTTTCGAACAAACGCTATTAGGATTCCTGAATCTTACATAGACTTTCTATGGTGTTTTCAGCATTATGTCATATGGGCACTTTTCCTCCTATGTCAACTGCAAAATTTTCAATTTTCCCCCCTTTGCTGTGGCAACCCTGTTACTCACTGGATGCTATGCGTTCTTTGGTTTACTCTTTCGGTTACTCCTTTTCATTCTGTAGTATTATTTTTCTTGCCTTTTTGCTAGTTTTGCTCTACGGACACTTTAATTTCTTGATCTTTGAAGCTTTATAACTTCCTTATTTGGCAACACTGACAGGTGCGGTTTCGCTTGTTGGTATTCACATTCTGTACTAATTATCTTGATAGCATAAACTTACATATGTTCCATTTAAAAAATACAACTTTGTACTGAGCTGGCAACACTGTTGATCTTGTAACATTGTGTAGTACCTCAAAAGACGTCCCCCTTCCACAAGTATCTGGATCCACCACACTCTTGCTAATATCTCTTCTGGTTTCCGATGTATATAAATGAATGTAATGTATGTATGTTTGTTCCAGTATAACTCTGGAGCGCCATGAGGAATTTTAACCAAACTTGGTACACATATTACGTCAGTCTGGAAAGGAGTATTGTACACCGACAATACTCTTTTCCATGCCTAGTACACCTAGGGGGAGGAGGAAATAGAAATGATCGATATTAGTGTCGAATTCATAGTTTTCGGGATCCATGAGCTGATTGGTGACAGTTCAAATTGTCTTTAAGTCCAATTTCATGCCCCCAGTGAGAGTAAGATCTAGCAGAACTAAAGGGAGTAGGAGAGGTGACATAAAAACTATATCATGTGGACCTGATAGAAAGAACCAATTATTTTGTAGTACATAACTTCAAAAGTGCTGCTGAGCAATTATGTGAACCAAGCTTATATTTTCTAACATTTACTACGGATCTAGGCAAAGAAACAGGCTTAATATCTGTTCCATTATTTAATCGGTAATTTTTCGATATAGAATCTGAAATCATCACCTAATAAAATTAGTAACTAAATATAATAGAAATTAAGTTTAATGTGACAAAATAATAATAATAATAAGAATAAGAATAAGAATAATAAAAATAATAACAGATGTGTTGAATATTTACACACTCCAGATAGAACTATTCCCTAAGAGCCATTACTGAATTAGGATAGAAAGAGGTAATAACGATGGATGGGAGTAGGAGAATCGTCTTATTTCAATTAAAATATATGCGAATTGTTTTCCGTGTCAGTGTGATAGTATAAAATACAGTATATAAATAATAAGGAATGTGAACATGAACACATGGAAAACCAAATCAAGATACTTGCGTAATAATCTTGAGTATAACCAAGTGAAACAAGTACAAATTAAAATTTTAAGTGTTTCAGTCATGTCAGACAATAAAAAAATAAGAAAATACAAAGAAATTGAGGAGGCCTGATTTTTAAACTGGTTTTAATATAAGCTCGTAATTTTTCCTTTAAATCATTTTAAGAGTGATTCGCTTACTTCTATCAGTTGTGATAACGTCTTAAACTGTCAAGTGAATTCTAATTAAAAACAATTGAACACTCGTCTTTCTTTCAAAAATCCTATCTGAACTCTCGCAGGGTGGTGATCGAGATATTTCTCAAGAATAGTTGTAAGATCTTTGTTTAATACAATCCTATTGCTGTTCACAGTTTAGTATAGTATCATTAGAAGTCCAAAGGCTTCTGGAAGATTGGAGTTCTTCCATGACTATGTGGTTATTATACACACTTTTTGTAAGGGAGACCCGGATGCTACTCCCAGTGGGAGCTTACGTAATTCAGTTACAGGGTGTCTATCGGTCATGAAATTCATGAAAAAGTCACGAAATCAGAAAAGGGTCATGAAAGTCAAGAAATTTAGCTTTTGGGTGACGATTTTTTATTTGTACAAATATAAGTACAGACTGGAAAATTTTGTTCTATAAAACGTCCAAATTCACCACCAAAAATGTCTATGGTCGGGTTTAGGCGCTACCAAGTCGCAAGCAAAGCATGCTTCTATTCGACCTAATTTGCACCTAAATTCGCTCTTGAGAATGTTACGGACTTTTATGGTTTGGTAAAGAAAAGATCACGAAAAAGTCACGAAATTTCAGTTTGGTAATTTAGTAGACACCCTGAGTTAGCTTCGGTTCTAAAAAAGGACGCTAAACTCCAAACCAACCCACTAGACTTTCAAAATATTGGTGTCCAATACGTTTAGGACGCGTATTTGACAAAGTTGCAGAATTGTGTTTGACGAAATTAACAGAATTCATAGGATAATTATTGTATTTAGGAATGTTTTTCTTTTTCAGAGCTTAGGTTCTCCGGATTCCAATTTAACTGTAAAGAAATATGAGAGAAGCTTTGAACAAAATGAAGAACTGGGCATAAATGACATGAAGACCGAGAATTACGAGGAGAGTTGACAAAGATTATGAAATGTACATAATTATGTAGAATAATTTGTGCACGTTTAGCGCTGTATATATACTAAGAAATTGATGTACATTTTTTTTCGGCACAATATGAACTCTTAAAATCAGTGTCTTCGTGTTTTATTTCAACAACCTGTACCAATCTTCGAAAATTTTAATGTGTTTAGAATGGAGTTAAAGAAATGGTAGAAACGAACAATGTATTATTACTGGCATACTGTGACAAATATACATGTGTCTCGGAATTAAGATTATTTGCATGGCTAAGTTCCTAAGATCTTAGCCAACTTGCTACGATTTGAAGTTCGGAAATGTGTGGTCAGTAGCATGGGCGCCCGAAGAGGGGGGGAGGATGGGGTCCGGGCCCCCCTGAATCACGAAAATGTGTACGTAATATAGCAAACCACGTATATTAAATACCACAAAAACCAGACGTTATATAGAAACCATGGAGATGTCCCCTTCCCCCCTAGAAAATTTTCTTTGGGCGCCACTGGTCAGTATGTAATCATCTTTTCTAATTTTTTAGACGAGTCAAACTATTGTTTTTTAGGTAGGGCCGTAATTTCCCTCCGATACTGAGCAAAGACCATTGCCAATGTCATGTGGTTTTCCCCCATCACATACTCATCTAAGTACTCTGCAGACCGAACATGTCTTGAATTCGTTGATTTCAGGGAATAGGCCGTTCGCTACGTTAAGACTACGTAAATTATTACAGCTACTTAATGGGGCTGCTGCTTTTCGTGTTTCGTGAAGATTTGCCCAATTGGGCTCAGCATGGCTGCAGTCCCATTTCAATTATGGAAATTGGTTATAGTCTTCAGAAGGGTTCAAGCTTACCTGTTCAGGCAGATGCTTTTTGAGATTCATTAATAATTTGTTATCCAAGGTTCAGTTCGGGAATGCAAACAGACCAGCTCTACCAGATAATGAGACATGTATTGTATCGTTATTTTTCTGCTGGGAATGAAGGTAAGATTTTTATTTTATTTATTTATTTTTATTTTTTTAATATATTTCTGAGACTACTGTCTTCTTTGACGGAAGTTAAGACGAAAATACAAACTACTAAGATTAAGAAAAAATCCTCAATGGAACAAGGAGAATCGTCAAAGCAAACTATGTAATTCGTAAAGTGCTTCTAATTCTTGAAGGTCTTCTCCGTGGCTTTTTAACCTTGAAGCGAGATGGTCGTATGTCAGTAGTCTAGGCTTACTGTCAACCTCTGTAGCATCAATGTGGATAGCATCCAATTTTATCTCTGCAATGCTAGTTTGTAGATCAATAGACTGTTCTATTTGCTAATTCCTTCTTCATATGATTTTTAATACCATTACTTCCTAAACTTTACAACCACTATGCAAATAATATATTACATATAATACAAAAGCATGCTGAACTACCAGATGAAATCATTACCTGAAAATTACTCACCGTATAAAACAGAAAATAACTTTTCATGTAAATAAATTAACCAAATGTTCAAGGTAGAATCTGTGAGTCATAATCTTGTAATATGCCAGAGATAAAGTTACACAAATAGGTTTTTATTACTTAAGGTAGAAATTACAGAAGGTTGATCCGTCTGTGTGTGTCCGAATTTGATGTCTCACCTACCTTAGGAAAAACCACAGGACCACCATCAGTTGGCAAGTACAGGAACGGGAAAAGTCAGGACGGGTTTTTGCATCTCGTGAGGTGTACGTTACGGCTCGAATTTTGTCAGAGTCTGATAGATAAATCCATGCTTCATCGAGTATGACAACAAATTTCCACTTTTCCTCGGGTAGATGGCGTTCGTAGGGGTGCCTGTAGTGGGTTTTTCACTCCCGATGGGCCGCAGTAAGGACATGTCCACGAATTTTAAACACCATCCGGCACTCCACGTAGATTGCAGTTCAAGTTGACTATGCTATGTGTAATCATCTTGCCATCACACGTGGAGAAGAATCTTCCTGCAGGGCTAATCAGCGCAACTTCTGAGCTATAGATGGAATTAACACAGTACATGGTCGCTATCTACTCCGATTACTGAGTGAACGAAGTACTGGAATGTCGTGGTGTTTATGTCGATTAATTATGTTCTTGATGGTCGTTGACCCCCAATGCACATCCATTTTCCTTGCACTTGTTTTGAATCTGTATCATGGAAAACTTGGCGTGGAAAAGTGCTACGATGTAGTCTTCCCAGACCCGGTTCACCTTGGAAGCCATGATGCACACATCACACATACATGCGAACTTGGCGCGATACTAGAGGTCTCTGACTTTTCTCCTGCTGTTCGAATCATTCGAATCGGTCGATTCTGTGAGCATGGGTTAAGATCTAAAATCGGACACAGAGATGGATCAACCTTCTGTACCTTAGGAGTTCTTAATCCGGCACGGAGGCCACATGAGTTGTAATCTGTTTGCATGTCCATCCAACAACCACTTCACTGGTTTAAAAAGAATTGACGTCACTGAAATATTGTGTGTTAGCTAAATTTCGGTTTTAATCAAATTCATATAAATTTTTAACATATCTAGGTTGAAATTGGGAATTTTTTCATTACATAAATTTGTCTCACATGAATTTCAACATGTATGGTGCCTCACTTCAGAAGATAATTAAGCCAGGTAAGTGCCTGATGTCTGCTTATATCTTCGTATTAAGAATTAAATCTCATTTTACACTTTCATGCAATGATAACACATAATAGTCAATTTCCTGTTTTAGTTTAAAGTATTAATGTTTCGAAATTTTAACCAAGTCAGCGTCCGTAATGATAGGAACTATGATGAAATTAATTGTAAAATTTCAAAAAATAATGATCAATCAAATAAGCACTATGAAATATCGAAATATCAAAAATCTTTATTTATTGAATTACAAATATCTCTGTTCCAATTATATGGAATATATAAAGAATTGTAACTTCTTTAATTTTAATGCATCACAAACCTTCAGTTTTTATCACAAAGGTTAGTGATACAATGATGAACCAGACACATTCAACAGGAGAGAAATCAGGTGAATGCGAGGTCACGAGAGCAGGGGAAATAATAGCCATCCAAGAATTGTCGGACGTTGTGTGCCACATGCGATCGCCGGTGGGAGCTCATGTGGTTCGGATTCCACGTTAATCAATAGGTCCCGTCTCATATAGCCTCGCTGCTAAAAGAGACGTTAAACTCAAAATCAACTCAACCCACATGCGATCGCACACTGTCGTGTTGGGAAATAGCGCAATTCAGAAAATGTGAGCATAAGTTTTAATTTCTCAAATGATATAACTGGCTGATCAACAGCCCGTTAATACAGGGGGAGAGGGTGCAAAGCAGGTATACAATTCATTATTTTTAATTTTTCAGATAATCATGGCTGGTAGTTATATTAAGTTTATTACATATATCTACATACATAAAAATGAAAGCCACTGTGTTTGTGACTTCCCACCGCTTGAACTACCTGACCGATCTCCGTCAAATTTTCAACATATATGAGGTTCGGGCTAGGGATTGTCTGTCATTTCACTTCGACGGTGCAACGAGAGAGAGAGAGGGGGGGGGGGGAGAGATTAAAACATTATCGAAATTGACCGATATTAGTGTCGAGTCCATACTTTTGGGGATCGCTGGGATGAACAGTGACACTTCAGATGCCGTTTAAATCCAAATTCAGCCCACATCTTGACAACGAATTATCCAATCGTAGGATAGGTCGACAGGGGCCAGTTTATGGTCACCACGATCACCAGACATCGCCCCAATGGACTTTTTCTTTTGGTGTGTTGTCAAAGATAAAATATTTTCGGGGAAACCACGCACTATTGACAACAACTAATTTCATGAGAGAAGCTTGCCAAAAGATTCGTTAACAGTTAAAATATCTGCGCCAGTGTGCTTGAGTGTAGAAACTAGACTGCAGGAATGTGTATATGCTGAAGGCCGGCACTTTAAGAACCTCATAGAGTGTACTTAATTGTAATTCCTATATCAACTTGATTCTGACCTCATAAAGTTATTATTTTTTCATAATTAAAAACTTTTAAACTTCTAATAAAAGAGAAGAGCTCTTATGACTGTATACCTACTTTTGCAACCACCTGTATATTAGTAGAGCTACGGTTGTTGCATTCGTTCAACATGAGCAGCAATTTTCACACTGTTGGCATCCCTGAATATCTCGCGATTAAATGCGGAAACCTGCTGATGTGACTCTCGAATTCACCAACAAGGTATATTTCTACTCTAGGAACACATTAACATCAAGTAAACGTACTTCGTAACTATGGCCCACTAGTCGTATCTTGGTTTCTGTTAAAAGAAGCGTGGCTGGCGTACGTGATGCGTAGCTTTTTGCCACTTTAATCCTTTCGTGCTGTACATATTTTGCAACATGAGTCAATCAGGTGACTCCTGGTATTAAAATGTCAGTAGATAGCAAAGTACTTCGTATTGTTTTCACCTTTTCTATGCCGATTAGACTTACCTGGTCTCTCTCACGAGGGCTCAAAGTAACAGTTAAAGTGCTAATTTCTCACTAACAACAACTTACCTGATCATTTACCGAGTTCAGCTATACATTTTTCAAGTTTCCCTGGTCAAGTAAGTTTGTGGTGGACGTCATGATGTCCGTGGATTTTCTCATGGTGCACATTCTCATTCCACCAATTATTCCAGCATCATTCACTTTCCTTAATCATCCGAGTCCCTTAGCCTAAAGGGCATAATCGTGGGACGTTAAATTGAAATATTTCTTTTCATTTACATTCTCGAAGTTTTAGATCCACTTTGGTGGCTTGTCTTACTCCACAGTTCATAGTCACTGCAGCACTGTAGTAGGCAGGTGAATCGTATCGAAAGCTTCGAGAATATATTTAAAAAGGAATTGGATTAAAAGGTGAGCTCTTATTTCATTGCTCTAAAAATTTAAGTAATTTTGCAGTAGATATATGTGTATTATTCATTCATCATCATCATCCCCCTTGATGACTGTTTCTCCATCTAATTTCTTCAAAGTAGGAAGTCTCTTCAGTGCTTCTTTTTGCCAGACACCATCAGCCATAGCCTTGTCATAGAGAGGATTACCTGCGTACAAAATTCACACTGAGTTGCGCATTTATATTTTAATATTTTCCTTACACTAAATCTAGCAATATTAGAAATATGTTTTATATGTAATTTATATCCATAAATCCAGCAGTCCATTGTTTACAATATTGGTAACTTCAGTGAAAGAATCTTCGCTTTCCGTGACTTCCACCTCCAACCCCATGCCCAAGCTCTCCGATCCTACACTAAAGACAGAAACCATTTTCATTACTCTATTACCGAAGCATTACCACCTCACCATCCTTGCTTTCGTAGTTATCAATTTATTATACATCAATATCCTACTCACCCATGACCTCAACGCCCTTGAAAAATTCGTAAGTACTCAACCCAAACCACAAAAGCGAGCGCACAATTTCTAAGCTCACTAGCTGAGTTCACATTCGAAAATAACCATCTAAAACCAGGCCAACCTATTAATGGGACACCTGGAAGAAAAATTACCGCTCCGCTCATTATCAGTTCAGCATTCCTTCTGGCATTTGATTCATAGATCGTTTTCCTAATATGGTCCCATGGAAATATAGTACTCGAACTATTCCTACAGTCCCGAAAAGACGAAGTGTCCAGTCAAATTTATGTGCTCCTAGGTGCATAGCAAAATGCACATGCCATTTACATATAACTCAGGAATAGGATGGGTATAAGAGATAAGATGTATTTGTGCTGCAAAAAGTCGAAGATAATACCAGCTCTGTGCAGTGATGCATTGTCCCAGTGCAGGTGAAACTGAATTTGCTAGCTGTCTTTTTTGCTTTTGCAATGCGAAAAGCAATATCTTCTTCAAAAGTTATACATAATACTGCCCAATGATCGAATGTCCTTTTGGTAAAGGATGAGCTAGAATTATCCTTTTTAACCCAGAATATGGCATTGAGAACGTTACGTTTAAGGGAAAATCGTGCGATTTGGGAGGAGGGGTATGAGGGATGTTTCCACTGTTTTGATTAGCGTTTTGTTCCGGGATTGAACAGGGGAATAACGTTTCATCCATAGTAATCACGGAGTCGTAAGTGTCCATTGGCAGCACTATTTCTTGTCAAGAGGCTACTGGCGAGACGTCTTTATTTCATCCAGCAGCCGAGAGACGCAACGTAAACTGTCTTTATTTATTTATTTATTTATTTTTGTTTGTTTGTTTGTTTTTAAAGCTTCAGGTGGTATGTGTTCCACGACGCAATGCGAGAACTCTGTTAGGTTACAGATGTTCATTTTTCACCATCTGCCGTCCGTTACCAGGTTCTCAACATGGGTAATGTTTTCAGGGGTTGTTATACAACTTGAGCGTCCAATTCTTGATAAATCGTCCATTGATTCCTCCCCGTGACTTCACGCACCCCTTTCGAATAGTATTATCTGCAAGTACAGTGAACTCACACACACATTCTTCAGTTGCCGATTAATATCCACAGCCTTTTCACCTTGGGCAGACATTAATTTTATAACAATTCGTTCTCCTCTCCACAGTAAAATCTATGATATTACATCAATATCCAAAAGGTGTCTTCAACTTCGGTTCGCACCTTCATTTGTACCATTGATTTCCTTGACTTCTCAATTTAAGGAAGGATATCGATAAAGTACGCATCAAACCTACTAATATCATAAACTCAAGAACTCTGCATCTACATCACAGTGATCGTCAACAGCTACATCATTATCAGTACGTAAATCGTCCAACCCCCAATACTCTCCACAAAAAATTCAATCTGAAAAAAAATCATTACCGTAGATCTTTTATTTAGACTTTCCTCACTTAATTCCATTCCAGCCTCTATACCCTACACAAACTCATAATCTTGCTTATTTCGTCTGGAAAAGTCAGGGAATTTTAAGTACGGATTACTTCCCAGAACCTTTTTTTTTTTTTTTTTCCTTACCCGGCTGTAAAATAAATTACTTTGTTATGCAAAGCTTCTTACACATTATATACATGTATATGCTTAGTAGATGAGGAACCCCCAGGTCGGGAAAAATATAGTTTTTTTTTTTTTTTTTTTTTTTCATTACATATAGACCTAGAAATTTGTAAATCGTAGTCTGGAAAACCTGGAAAAGTTACGGATTTCATGCTCGCCAAATAAGTGCGAATCCTGTCACGTAAAATCAAAATTCTTCCAACTCCTCCCAAAATCATGTACCGAAAATGTCTCAAGCTTCACATCCAGTGCAGGAGATTCTTGGAAGACATCGCATCTCGACCGAAGAATGTTAAAAATTCCAAGAATAAAACTTTATATTCGCCTTCAGTATGACTTTTCAATACTCTATTTCAAATAAAATGCATTCCATTCTATCATTACGATACTTGTAAATCATCTAGCCTCATTTACTCCTTAGATGCAACCGTTCTATGCTAGAATTGGCGTAACTAGGAAATTTTGCTAGGAGGGCCGTGGCCCCCTTTTGAAAATTGCAAGAACCTTTTAGAAGACCTTGTTATTATAATGTTTGTCCTCTTTCATTACTTTCTGAGCCTTCTATGCTCGCCCTCCTTATCATCTCTTCAAATTATGTAGTTCTCTTTCTCTTTTATTTCTCTGGTCTTTCATCTCAGATTCCTTCTAGATTGGTATCGTTCATTGGCTTTTTCAGGGCTCATAGTGAGTCACTTTTTTTTTAAACTAAAAGTTACTTTTTTTTCAAATTTGTCACTAAAAGTTACTTTTTTTTCAAATTTGTCACTAAAAGTTACTTTTTTTTTTAAATGTCACTAAAAGTTACTTTTTTGGGAGGTAAAGTGACTTTTTCGTGTGATTTATGTTTTGCATTGGCAGTTCTCTGAGAAAAATATAAAAATAAATGGAAAAAGGCAGAAACTTGTTACACATTACTCTTCTGAAAGCTTCAATACTTGCTGCCACATGTGAAACAGTCAGCTTTATTCTCACTTCAGCTTTTATTCTTTCTAAAGCACAGTAGATGATTGGTGGATGCTTAAGCTGCAAGGTGTTGAGAACCCTTCTGTATCTATGCTTTCTTCTATAATGATAGTCCTTTAGTTTTCTCTCGTAATAGTTAACGCTCCGCTCAACGTTGTGTGTGTGTGTGTGTGTGTGTTTGCGTGGTTCATCATGTTCGTCTTGTGTTATGCTTTTTGTATGTTCTTCTTAAGAGTAGGTGATGAATGCTCTCAATGCTAAGTTGAATATAATGTCTGGGATGGGATGAAGAAATTCGGAAATAGGCCAGAACTGGTTCCACTTACTCAGAAGCTTCTTACATCTGCTAAGTCTGCTTACCGTAACTACAAAGCACACTTAGAAAACCTAAGAAAGGAGGAAGCTCAAAGAAGAAAAGATGAAACAAAACAAACAAAGAGAGAGAGAGGTGATTGAGAAATTGACAAAGGAAAAAGGGACATGATGAGATTTTGGTCACTTTTCAACTATTTACAAGAGACCAGACCGCTATGAGCCCTGCTCTTTTATTTCCATTTTCCCCTCTTTATTTTCAAAAGCACAAGTTTAATGTGCTTTAACTCGGCACTTTCATGTAATATAGATCAGTGAAAAATTATTAACTGTTAGAAATTTATTTTAAATGAAATATTTCCTATGTTCTGTTGTTACTAAATAACTACCTAAAAATCTAGGCTAATTA
Organism: Thermobia domestica; assembly: GCF_964235325.1. Taxonomy (NCBI): domain Eukaryota; kingdom Metazoa; phylum Arthropoda; class Insecta; order Zygentoma; family Lepismatidae; genus Thermobia; species Thermobia domestica. Next base: position 36,835,961 of record NC_137464.1, read on the forward strand.
TAGAAACTCAATTTTCTATTATTTTTACACACATTCTTCTGATGCAATTCTGAGTGAAACCAAATATATTCGTAATTGTATCTTCCTTGTTCTCAGTTTACTCTTACATATGATAGGATCATAAATACATTTACATGCAATACCATATTATAATTTAATGTCGTAACATTTTAAAAATTATTCATGGTTCAAATATGTTCACTTTTGTGTTTAAGGTAGATTGTAAAATTTTTTCATTTTAAATTTTACAAGAAATCGCTGTCGCTTACTGGTATTGCAGCTTAATTACACAAGCCATTGCTAACAAAAGAACAAATACACACACAATTATTTACACATAAGACGTTTTATTAACTAAAAAACAATGGTATTTGTAAACATTTCCGAGTAGGAGAAATATAGTTGTTTTTCCGCAAGACTCAAAAATAAAAATTGCAAATAAAAGCAGGTCAACGATGCAGAGAGAGAAGATTCGTAGACGAACTTGAGGGACAGCAATAACAGTCAAATTAATATATAGTCTACATAGTTTATCATAGTCTACATAGTCAAATTAATGCATAGTTTATCTCATACATAGTCTCTAAGAGTGGTAGTAAGTACAAATTTCTTATTCGTTACGTTACATTAAAACAAAATCTACATGTCTTACATAAAATTAGAATCTTTAAGAGAACTAATATAAATTTTAAGTACCCATGGTTTACAACCCTCACAATATAAAAGTAAGATAGGAAAATGTTAGAAGACGTATTGATTAGAGTACTATGTTTGTACACTTCTCCCCACAGCAACCTAGACTGTCTTCTAGACTAAGTACGAAAAAATTATCCTAGAATTATATGAATTCCCTTTTGGTCTGACTCAGTTTCTCTGTATTTTTGCTAGGGTCAGGGATGGAAACTAAACGATAATATTACAGTATGTATATGTAAATTTCGTTGTAGATAAACAAAATAGTTAGAATATAGGATAATACGGTAATTTTAAGTAGAACATTTATACATTATTTATTTTTTTAATCTAGAACAATTAAAAAAGCGACGGAAATAACTAATGTTACACCGATTAACCATCTGCTTCATGCGATTTGCTAATTCTTTTCCTGTCAATTCGAGTGTCTTCAAAATATACCTTTGTTCGACTTCCTTCCTTGGAGCGAACACTAAGGAGTAATTTATGATGGGAAGGGAAAGAAAGAAATATCGAAATCAGCAGAATGAAAGTAAGAATATTTGAAAATATTCTAGTGATTTCTGGTATAACATGTGATTCATCCGACCTGTCTTTTGCATAAGAGGTTGAGAGGAAATTGATCTTGGCTTCTAAAATGGTTGGAGATAAAAAAAAAAAAAAAAAAAAAAAAAATCAAAGAAAAATCACATGTACTTGTAATGGAAATATTACAGCCTAGCAGAAAATTAACCAAAACCTGAATAAATTTTGTTGTACATAAAGCGAATTAATTTTCTTTCTTTTTCAGGCCAGGACCTTAAACGATTTTTTAAAAGGAAACAAACTTATGGAATTTATTGTCTGTAATGAACTCTGTAATTAGTATTCAAAACGCGATGAGAAGAATCTTTAAAATTGTAAATCGTTATTAAAATATAATGATTGTTACTTTTATCTCTGGTGCGTGGATCTCTGACTTGGTGGTGGACAAACACCATGAGTGTGGGTGTTCTCAGAGTTATCTCGTTTCCTCTCACTTTCTTCATCTTACTGTTATCATCCATCTCATTATTATAGTCCCTTTTAGCCTCGATTCGTAATCCTGGGACAAACTAAACGAAACGTTCCTCTATTCTTAATTAGGACCAATTCTACCTTTTGCCAGGAAGAGAAATTTTAATATTTAAAGTGCAAGAATAAAGCTGATGTTTCATTATGTTACAATAATTCTTACTCATTTTAAATTAATAATATCCGACGAAAAAAGAAAGATAGGGTTCTTGTAAAATCAATCCTTATTAGAATTTCAGTATCTTGTGTTTTTGTCGTAAAAACAAATAAGAAATTTTGCACTTTTTCTTCTAGTAACTGCTTGTATTAGTAAATGTATGATACTGATATATTTTAATTTCATAAAATTTGCATTAATATATCTATTTTTCTTAAACCTTGGTTTTGACACAACATTAAGTTCTTTGTAAAAAATTTCGAACTTACCAACAAATAAGACATCTTCTAAAACAGGACATTCTTGTAGTTTCATGAATTCACTCCAGTCTTTCACCAGGTTATTCGACATATACAGCACTTTAAGCTTCTTCAATACCCCAATTCCTTTCAATTTATCAATAATATTATAAGAGATCCACAGTTGTTCTAAAGTATCAGCAACAGGATCCTGTAATAACATGTAAAATAAACTTAATTTCAGCGGTGGAAGCTTTAAGAATGCTGCTGGTATATTTGTTAGTGTTCTCTATTTTATTTTCGTTATTTATGAATGATCCTCTCCTATCTATGTTTCAAAACGAGTTCTTGTACCTTGCAGTATGCCATTTCCAAATATAGCCCTCAAATGTACTCCTCTTGAAAACGACAGTTTTTCAAGTTTATTAAAATGATGCAGAAGAGATATTTCAATTCCTTTGTGGTATTATATATATATAGCTTCCTAAATAGTATTCAGAAAAATAACATTGTTGTTGGTGTTCTTCAGTAATCAGAATTACAACTTGGAATCAACTGTGACGACATAACCTTGAGCAAAAACCCAGTAACCTGTTAAAAATGAGGAAACTGCTTAATTTGAGCGCATATCTGTAAAATTATGTGTGTGTTCCGAAGGACGCAGAAACTTGGGACATGTTAAGGTATTTCTTTAGGACATACGTACTCTGAATTATAAAGAACTTACTTATACATACGTTATTTCCCTATCAAAGCGATTAAAAAAATTGATTCACGGAATGTTCCGTCACGAATCATTTGTTGGGATATAGTATTTAATTTCTTACCTTGCGTGATTACGAACGACCTCCGTTGTTCGGAGCAAAACTGGTTGAACAGAAAGGACAGCATTGGATGAATAGGAAACGGATATTATCTTTGCAAAATGGAAATAATTTATTTAAGAAAGTAAATGCTGAACACGAAGCACCAACTCCTACTAGTTTCTGCGTGGCTCCTTCAATAGCGAAACAAAACAAAACAAAACAAAAAAAAAAAAAAAAAAAATACTGACGGTGAATTAATCAAGGATTGTATGATTTTAGCAGCAAAAGAAATGTGTTCAGAAAAAGCTAATTATTTAAAATATCGGTTTGTTAGCAAACAGTGTGACTCGAAGAGTGGGTGATATTCCAGAAAGTGTATTAACTCAATTGTCTGATAGAAATCGACATTTAGAGTGGTTCCCTTTGGCCCTGGGTGAGTTAACAGATGTTTCAAATAGTGCTCAGGTGTTATTTTTTATTCGAGGGATAGATAAAAATTATTATGTGTATGAAGAGTTTCTTGCATTCATGGCACGACCACTGGAGAAGCTATTTTTAAAGTAGTTTAAAATGCTGTTCACAAAAATAATCTTCAATGGAAAAAATTAAAGTGTTTCGCTATTGTTGTTGGCAAAAACATGTGTGGAAAAAAATTAGTGTTGTTTCTCTTGTACCAAAGGCCCTAGAAAATAACAGTGGTTTAAGACTATTAATCGTACATTGCGTCATTCATCAACAACCTTAATACAATCTCCCATTGAAGTTTTTCTTTATATTTTTATTTATAACGTTTTTCTACTATAAACGTGCTCGTGGATAGTTCTATAACGTGCTTTTATATTTTAAATTCACATCTCATTAATGACATATAATAATATACGAACTCTTGTTCAGAATGATCACGTAGAGCTGGTGTTAAATACACACTATCGCTACAACGAAACATATTGGATTTAAACATTTGCTGAGATTTGAACCTTCTCAAAGATTAATACCTGTATTTTCTAACCTTACGCTTCCTCTAAATTTTGAGTAATTCTGAGAATGTTTACGTAGTCTCATAAAAACGCTTTACATTGCATTCTTTAAAGATTGATATTGTTTCATTGCAAATTACACACATTGTCTTATTCTTATTATTTGATTCAGTGACGAAATATTAAATGTTCTGCACTCAAATCTTTCGTTTCTTTTCCATATTTATACAAATCCATACAAAAGGCACGTAACTTCTAATCAAGATCATGCTTATTAATACCATTACTAGCAGGGCTTGTGAGTAATTTGTTGCTCTCTCAACACAATATGTTCGTATTTTTCCGTATCTGAAATACGACACATAAACTTCGTGACCTTTGACTTCTCTTGAGATTGGTGACCTAATTGTTAGGCTTAGACTTAATCTTAGGTAGGTCATTTATCTGCATGATGAATTACACTTCGGTGGGTTGACTTCATTTGTTACGGGAACTTCCTGAAATGAGTGCTATTACATCAAAAGTCACGAGTTACTTCCTACAGGTCAAAGGTCACAGTTCCACACATTCCTGATCCTTGTTTCACATTGGATGCTTCGCAAATATGCCAATTTGTGCTTTTAGAAATCGATATTTCGAAAATGTGTATGTCATACTCGAATTTAACACATTGAAATCCCACTATTATTACGTATTCTGTCTTTTAGCAGGTCTTGGTACTAATATATATATATATATATATATATATATATATATTTATATATAATTTTAGATTTGCGCCTAAGATATGTCCAATCGAATTAGGCGTGCTAGGAAGGATGCTGACTAATACGTCGTCTTTTCTCTCCTATCGTTTTAAAACATGTTCATTCGTTATTCTGTCTGTCCATTTTATCTTCTCCGTCTTCCTCCAACACCACATTAGGAAGCTCTTTAAATATTTCTTCTCTAATTTCCGTAAATCCAAGTTTTTGAACCATACAGTCCAATACTTCATATATAGCACTTGAACAACTTCTTCTTTAGTCCAATATTAAGCCTGCAAGTAAAGAGTGAGTGATCTTTACTTGTTGAACATTTCTTTGGCTATGACAATTCTTGACCTAATCTCTTTGGTGCAGTAAATGTCTCTCATCAAAATACTTCCCAAATACTTGAACTTATCGATCTCTTCAAGTTCTCTTTACTCTATACTGACCCATAAGGACATGTTTCCCCGGGATATTCTCGTGATTTTCGGAGTTGTGTTTCCCACTGTCAGCTATCTAGTCCAATTCTAGCTATAATAACCGTATCATCTGCATACCTGATCTTGTCAATAATCTGACCTCCAATCTTGAAACCTCCAATTCCCAATAATGCTTCCTTCATGAAACATTCACTGTAAATGTTGAATAACTAGGGTAACGTACAACCTTGTCTGAGCACTCTTCCAACCTCCTTACTATTAGTTTCTCCTTCATCCAAGCGCAACTTCATTCGTTGTTCTATGTACAGGTTGAAAATGAGTCGTCGGTCTCTCCAGTTGACCCCGATTTCTTTCAGTATTTTCAGAAGTTTCATCCAATTGATCCGGTAGAAAGCTTTCTGACAGTCGATGAAGCACAACCACAACTCCAGAATCCAAATTGATCTTCCTCCAACATCTCTTTTATGCACTTTTCAGTCGTCTTTTGTCGACTAATCAGTATGTGCGGAAGATTATTCCAGTATGGAAAATAAGGCTAATGATTCTGTGAACGCTGCACTTTGCTTGCTTGTTCTTAGGCAATGCAACCATTGTAATATCAAGAAAATCCTATGGCAATTCTTCACTCAGGTAGATCTTGTTAATAAGTGAAGTCAGTACTTTCATTGCATTGTCTCCTAATCCCTTGAGCAAATCCGCTTGTATGTCGTCGCCTCCAATAGTCTTCCTTCTTCCCATGTCTTTGATGGCTTGTACTACTACATTTTTAAATATACTGGGGCCGTTTGCTTATCACCCATTCTCTTCCTCTGTTTCGATTGCAATATCTTTGGGGCAATTCTTCTGATCATACAGCTCTTTTATGCATTCCTCCCAAATTATAAGTATTCTTTGATGATCAGTGGACTACATGACCTTGATGACCTTCGATTCCAAACGTGTGTATACTTTTATTAGCTTTCCCTCGTAATTCTTGTACTTTCTGATACATCAGATCATATCTGCCGCGCCGTTGAAGTTCCATTATTTCTTCACATATCGTATTGAAATGTATCGTATTTATTTTCGTCCTTTTTTCATACATTTAGCACTGTATTACAATGCATGTGAAATGGACAAGTCATTTATATATAAACACAAAAGTAAAAAGAAATAATAATAATGTAAATTATATACATTAGGTTAATAATATGGTTACATTTTGCATGATATCACTATTACAAATAAAGTTACAGTAAGTAGTTATTACTTGCAGTGTATGTAGAAATCCTTCCATATATATATCTAATCCTAAAGACAAGTAGTGACGCTGATTTAATTAGATCATAGATTTTTTTTCAGTTAGCTATTCATGTATTCTTCCACCGAGTAAAATCAGTGTTGTAATAAATATTTCTGAAGTTCTTTTTTAAATTTAGCAACAGAGTCCTCAGTATTTATATTTTGGGGAAGTTTATTGTACAGCATGATACCCGCATATTTACACCTTTTTTCATATACTTAGGTAATACAGTTCTGTGTTCTACAATGGAAAAGTTTTGTTTGTTTCTTGTATCATACTCATGTTGTTCTTCTACTCACGCAAGAATACCCTCCAGGTGTTTCTTTACAAATCAGTAAATTTATGATATACAAACAGGGTACTGGAAGTATAAGAAGATTTTTTTTTTTTTTTTTTTTTTTTTTTTTTTTTAATATTGGTTTGCAGTGATCTTTTGGTTTAGCAGTTGCCATCATTCTTACTATTCGTTTCTGTATTGTAAAAATTACTTTGGCTTTCTGTGAGTTTCCCCAAACTATAATGCCATATGTTAAATTCGACTGGAATAATCCAAAGTAAATTGTTTTTAAAGTAGAATCTTTTAACACGTTTTTTAAGTACTTTAATTGCGAAAAAAATTGATTTAATTTCTTACTAAGCTTTGTTATATGCACATCCCAGGAAAGATTTTTATCTATCCAAATTCCTAAGAACTTCGTTGAATGTACGTAGTCTATTTCACATACTCTTCTTTGACTTCGAACGTTGCTTTTCTCAGTTCATTATTCAACCTGTACTCTCCTATGGTTTTCGCCCTTCTGCATTCCTCCATCTTCTTAAGCATCGCTTTAATTATCCATGGTTTTCTTGGTGTTACATTGCCTATCATACGCCCATTGCACATAAGTTTTCTTCAGTCTCTTGTTTCGCACCACTGTCCATACTCCTCAGTCGCTCTAAGTTCCATTTTCGATTTCTCTTCCTGCTTTCTTGGCTAACCTTTTAAATTTGGCGTTTTTAAGATAAATTATATACTTTCAGTCAGGAAGCTATACCATCATCTCTATTTATTCTAGGCTCATGGTTCGTACCTCGTTCTCTTCAGAATAGAACAATACTTCGAACAGCACCATTCACATTTCCTTGTCATGTTCCTGAGGCGGGAAATTTTGAGAAAAATCGAGATTTTTTTCTGAAAAAAATTCTTTTCAAATTTTGGGCTTTACTGGACCTCCATGTGTTAACGCACAGATCTCAAAATCAGCTGAAAAATACTAAGGGGTGTGCGGAATGTGTGTACAAAATTTCAACCTTCTATCTTGAATAGTAAGGGCGGGAAAAATATTTACCAATGAGCTAAGAATATCCCCTAAATGTCCCAGATGACCCCAAAAGACCCGGATATAATATAAAAATTTACTGAGACATCCTTATTTATCCTAGGTCATGTTTTGTACCTCATTATCTTCAAAATAGAATAACCTTTCAAACGGTACCACTTACATGAGCCTATCTTGTTCCCAAGGAGGGAAATAGGGATTTTTGGTGAAAATTCCTCTTTTTAAGGTTTGGGGCCCCTCTGGGCCCCTGGGTTAACGCACAGATCTCAAAATCAACTGAAAGATACTAAGGGACATACTGAATGTATGTACAAAATTCTATCTTACTCTGTACGGTTCTATTCATATGTCTCCATCATGTATCGGGGGCGAGAAAATTACGAAAAAAGGGATTTTTGTTAAAATATCCTTTTTCTTTTACCTATTTGTTCCTCTGGACCCCCCATGTGTTAACGCAGAAATCTGAAAAATACTAAGGGGATGCACGAAGTGTGTGTGCAAAATTTCAATCTTTTAGGTGCAAAAATGATTTTAAAAAATAATAAAAATAGGCTTAACAAAAAATTAGTTTCTTTTAAGTTATCACACTCTATGTCTCGATGCAGAAAGGCGTGAAACCATACGTAATGCGCTCTACATTGCTTCCAGGCTTTAAAAAATGAAGTAAAAAGCTTCATCAGTGCTTTCTTAATCGAATAATGAAGATACTACTCTATCGTGTAAAAATACATGATTAAATTTAAAAGGGGTCAACTAAGGTGGAAAAACACATTTTGACCTTTGACCCTGTAACTCATTAATACTTGAAACCCTCGATCTTGCTTTGGTGTCACACAAAACTTCCGATCTTCATCTATAACCCCACCAAGTTTCACTTTCCTAGAGATTATCATTCCTATGCAAAATGAAAATGTAATTTACTCATGAATTTTGGATGATTCATTGAATGCTCAACCGTTGTTAATAAGGATTCAAGTAGCTAATTGCAGTAGTAATGTACTCTATACTTGAAATCAAACTGAGGACTGCGTTAATTAAAGCAATTACACTAGTTGCTCAATACTTGGGTGTCTAATCATTAATATATATAACGAATTAGTTCTTTTTCTTACCCATTTTTACCGAAAGAACCGGAGGTAAGTCTATGTAATACCTATTATTGTAAATTATAGTTTCAAAAATATTTTACTTACCAATCCAGCTAAACTTTTGATGTAGTTTCTACCAAGAGAAAGGATTTTCAGATGTTTAAGAGAGCTTAATCCTGCAATTTTGTCAATCATATTTGACGACAAGGATAATTTTCTGCAAAGAAAGGTAAATGATTCGCCATGAATAGCTATGGATTTATTTTGTTCGTTTTTTAAAAATAAATCCTCGAAGTATGTTCAAAATTGCAATATGCGTTCCGCCAACTTTCAGAAGTAAGTACATATGTATATATATGTATATATATTATTGCATGAGGAGACAAACCGTTGGTTTCATCAACGATCGTCAATCTCACAGTATTAATTTACTTAAATATTCAGAGCAATGTACATAAAATAGAGCATCTCTTTTTTCCACTTGTTTAGTGGCAAACATGCGGGCCTTTTTTGCACAGGATCATGCGTTCGATTCCAGGAAGATAGCATTGAAATTTGAAAACATCGGAAAACTAATAAATTGGTTAAAACGAAAATCACTACTCTCTTCTTCTAACTTGTATTGCATCTCTATAACGATAAAGAGATTTACAGTATTATAGTTCAATAAATTTTCCAAAAATATTTTATATTGAATGAAGGATAGTAGACTATCACACATCTATTTAAGGTGTATATATATTGATGAAAGAAAACACAAAATTAAAAAAAAAAACACTGAATACTGAATGAAGCATATTACTCTATTTTATGAACACATTTACTAAACGAAGGAAAACACATTTGGCCTTAAAAATAAAAAGATATGCTTTAAAAGTGTGTGATTTGTGGAGTTGTATATTGTTATGGAACACTTGACATAACTGATAATGAACATTTCCAAGGATGTTATAATGTAGACGATCTGCACAGTCAGTGAAGGCGAAAATCAAGTGAGCATTGCTAAATATGATTGGCTCCTCTCTCTTTCGCCATTAATGGCTCAAAACATTAGATTGTCCGTATGCGAATGTGTAGTGTTTATTGCGCTTATTTTTATTTAAATATTGCTTTAACGTCCAAAATGGTTACATAGCTCAAAATGGGCACACACTTACTTCGGCTCGGGCTCATCAATCTCAATTGGACTCGTAGTCACTCGCACTTGAGCTAACTTTTCTCAGCTCGCGCTGACATAACTGAACGAACATTTCCAAGGATGTTTGCAGCTGAGCCATTACCTTCAATGGCGCTTGAGGTCTCTGCTGCCGGTGGGACTTTACTTATTTGAACTCAGTTCATTACTTTTAGTGGCGCTCGCTATTTTCCTTGAGGTTTACGCTTATTCAGGCTCACATTCTTAAATGAGGCTCACACTCACTAGCCTCCATGCAGCTCGCGGTTACAAATTTCTTTCGTGCACGCTCTTACTTGGGCTCGAGTTCAGTAATCTCAATTGGACTCACGCGCACTCGCGTTCGGGCTTATGTCCCTAAACTAAGCTCGAGCTTACTACCATCAGTAAGGCTCGAGCTCACTGTCGTCAGTAGTGGGACTTGAACTAATTTGCACTTGGGTTCATTACCTTCAGTGGGGCTCGCGCTAACTATTCTCGTTGAGACTTGCACTTATTCATGCTCGGGCTCACATCTTTCAATAACACTCGCATTCACTAGCCTGCTTTGATATCGCGATCACTAATTTCTTTCGTGTACGCTCTTAGTTCGGCTTAAGCTCACTACACTCAGTGGAACGCGGGTTCAGTAATCTTGATTTGACTCGCGAATTTCCGCGCTTGGACTTACTTCTGTCAACAAGGCTTGGATTCACTACATCAATGGGGATTCAGCTCGCTGCCATCAGTTAGGCTTGTACTCATTTGGGCCTGAGTTGAGTTCATTACCTTCAGTGAAGCTCGCGCTTATTAGAGCTCGGGCTCACATTCACTAACCTGCTTGGAGCTCGTGATCAATAATTACTTGGGTTTAAACGTGTATATTTAAACGTGAAAATAAGGAAATACGTATTATGCCTTCTTCATAATCTAAAATCGGTGCCTTTTAAATTCTCAGCAATCTGATCATGGATCGGAATCATTTTTACTGTGGTAATAGGCCATTACTTACGCATCTTTTAAAATCTCATTTCTTTGAAAATTCCATCCTATATGGAGGACAGGGTGAGAAAATGGTATTATCATCACGTAATTATTTCGAGCCGCTGTACGTAAATAAACACAAAGTTTGGTGTACCAAAGATACACTTCATACCATGGCGAGCTGTCTGGGAATATCATATTTCCCAGATAAATTTTCTGTTAGGGTTCCAAGTTTTTATGAGGAGAACCAATGGTCATCAGTATTGTTACCAACTCTGTTTTTATGAAAATAAGCCAAGTTGCAATTCAAAAGTCGCAAAAATTTCTATATTAGACCGTATCAATGGACTAAACTTCATTCTTGTCAGCAAAGGGTGTTTAGAAACTTGATAAACCCGGATTTTTGAATCTAACTTTTATTTATTTTAATGTCTAAAAAATATGATTATTCTATCACTGTCGGAAACTTCAAACTTGAAAAAAAAATGCGGTTAAATGAAGAAAACTCAGTAAAAAGTGGGAAAAAATCATACACAAAATACGAACGTATCATTTACTTGCACAGATTTAATTAAACAGATGCAGGAGATGTATTTTTTGTCCTGCACCTTCGTAACTTAACATAAAAGTTAGCAATAATTTTGTAATTGTTATAATCACGGCAATTTATTTTTTGGTCAAATGACAAGCTATTTGGAACAGATTTTCATAGCGTTGTGTTTTACTGAATTCCACCTCGAAATTAGTTCTATGAGTTTATCTTGAACAGTTGTACATTCTGGGAACTGACCGGAGATTTTCCCCTTGACAAAAGTTGTCCCTCCCTCGGAAAGAAAACTTTCATTGCTAGCAGCTTCGTATGGTCATAAAGATAGAAAAGGTCAACTTTTATCTTGTGTAGCCAACCAACAAAGTATTTTATTTAATATAATTTCATAAATTGTTAGATATTTTTAAGGTTAAGTTTACACACACACACACACACACACACACACACACACATATATATATATATATATATATATATATATATATATATATATATATATATATATATATATATATATATATAAGGATTTCTTCATACAGATAAAAATCCATCTAATTTATTTATTCGTATGTACTCTGTAAGAGTTCAGATTTATGGAAGCGCATTAGTGAAGATGTTACAGCACCTAAATTGTTTAGATCTGACGATGCACATTTGAAAGATTTAGATTTTAGTAGATCTGTGGAACGAAAAGTTCGAGGTTATGCGTTAATTACTGTACATCGTACGATTAATGACAATTTCGTCAATCTGAAAGTGTCACCGAATCACTTGACCAAGACCATATCTTAGGGTTAGATACACAGCTTTGTATCGCAATATTGATATCAGTAATGGGAAAATTTATTTAGAACACTAATTTGAAAGCACTTTTAGATATTTTGCCTAGAGAATGTATTTTTGAGGAAATTTCTGATGGTCAAGATGAGAGTTCTTTAACATGGAAGTGAAAATTGACAAACCATTATTTCTTCAACATTATCGTATGCCTCATAAGTATTTACCTGTTGTTAGGGAAGAAATTCAGAAAAGATTAAATTTAGACTTAATCATTCACAGCTATTCTACAAATTCTAAGCCTATTTTAGTTTAACTAAGAAAAATGGATATCCCGAGTGTGTGTTGATTTAAGGGATTTAAGGCTATTTAATGAGAATGTAGAACGGCAAACCAAATATGAAAGTATACAAAACTATTATTTAAAATACAAGGTAACCCATTCATGACATCTCTTGCTATGGTCAGGTCGAGCAATCAAGTATTGTTTACTCCTATGTTACAAAGTATATATTCAATTTCGAAGACCAACATTATCAATATCACATCACGTATTTTGATTACAAGAATGGTAATTCTCTGTTGATGAATGTTACAGAAATCAATAGGACCTAAATTACATGCGCAAATTTTGCGATATATTGATGATCTTGCCTGTTTCTCTGACACTTTTGAAGAACATCTTCAATTGCTGCTACAAGACAAACTTCGAGAATAATCTTATTAAAAAATGTTTATTCTGTACAAGCTCGAAATCATTTTAGGTTATCAGATCAATCCACAGGGTATTGGCAACGATCAAAAGAACATAGAAGCAGTTAAGAAATTTCCACACCCACAATTCTGAAAATTTTACAATTGGTGATAGGTCTTTTTAACTTGTTTTTGATTTTTTGGTATCTAATTTATCTGAAAAATAAACCACTATTTGAATATTTAAGGAAAGTGAAAGTGGGATTACCATGAAAAGCATTTCAAGAAATTAAGTCAGACATTTGTCAAGATGTTATGTTAACTCATTCTGATTTAAATTTGCATTATTATATGGAATCAGATGCTTCACTGTTAGGCATTAGTGTGACTGTGTTAATACATAAATGATTAAAAGTGTCATTTAGTTTACTAGTAGGATATTAACGCCACCAGAATCTAGCTACAGTGTATCTGAGATTGAATATTTAGCTCTTATATTCGCAATTAGGAAATAGCGTCAACATTTAATTGGTCATGATATTTTATTACGGACCATAAGAATCTTAGTTGGTTAGATAATACAAAACCTTGTAATACATACCTTTTACGATGGAGCATAGAATTACAGCAGTTAGACTATGAAATTAAATACTAGAAAGGCTCCCAAAATGTATGCGTTGATGCAACTTCACGTTTATTTCCTTCTAAGGAATTACTCGCATAGCGTGTTTATCAGTTACAAGTACATAAGAATGATGTTGCAAATATTTCACTGGATGAGTTACATCGTCTTCAGCACCAAGACATCAATTACGTAACAATTATTTCTGGACTGGAAGGTAAGGAATGTGAGGAATCTTACACGAAAGCCTCCAAACTGGTTTATATATTATAAATTGGACAATGGCATTTTGTTTTAATAGAGATTTTCAGTTTCCAGAGTCATGGAAAATTTGTATCCCCTGAACTTTAACAGATGTCATTATTAAGTTTTATCATAGCTCGATCATGCAGAACTGATAAAACATTTTGTCTCATCTCAAAATTGGATGAGCTCTGATCTTATAACATTGGGAAATGTTAAGATATTAACAATATACTAAAGACTGTGTAAAATGTATATAATTTACCATTATCCTCCAGGTCATTTATTGTCTTCTAACGCTTATTCTCACCTGAGAGCATTGCTAGGTTTAGATATTTTATTACCGTATTCAGTTAGTAATAATCAAGCTCGATTTGATCCTGTCATCGTTGATGTATTCACCAAATATTACATTGCTTATCTAATAAGATCTACTGCTTCCGAGGTATCAAATATTTAATCGACGTTTACATGCTGCATTTACAATGTTGTTCGATAATGCTCCTGCAATTCACAATTAGAAATTTTTGCTTTAAATTTAGGAATATAATATTGAAATTTATCACATGACCCCTTTTACTCAAAGGCTAACATTACAAAACGGTCGAACAAATTCCTTTCAAATCTCAAGTTCTGTGTACCGACGCAAAGAATGAGCTAAAAATTTAACACAAGCCGTGTTGCTTCATAATTATTCGATTACACATCTACGAGACATCATTTAAATATATACTTCTATACTCCTATTTTAAAACATTTTGGTTTAATATTTAAACAACTTTCAGCAATATAGATTCGCCGAATAAATTTCTCATGGCTGATGGAAGGAGAAAGACTATTGAAATAAACTTGGGAATCAAACCTACTAGCAGTGTCGTTTAGTAACTCCAGAAGATTATTTAAAAAATATTAGATAGAATATTTTAAAATATTAGATAGAATTGTTTCCAAACAAGGATAAAAATGTTTATATAAATGTAACCAAGAAAGTCCTGTCACTTTTTGTGGAGGTCTGTGTTCAATTGGCCCTCAAACCGTGAGTTGAATGCAAATGGAGATAAAGCGAAGGTCAGTTGTTGGTGTGGGTATATCCAAAATACTAACTGTTTATGGCAGTTCAGTTATACTGTGAACTTGCGTAAGGAAAGAGTGAACACAGGACCTCCACACAGCATCACAAGGGCGTGTATGATGTACGAGCTGAAACGGGGATCAAACACCGCTGCAGCGGGGCGGAAGATATGGCAGGTTTTTGGTGAGGGTGTCGTGATTACGCGGGCAATGCAGCGGTGGTTGAACAAGTTTAAGGACGGTGACGAAACACTCGAAGACTCTTCACGTACCGGAAGACCAACACCTGTACAAAATGAAGATCCATGCAGCAATTAAGTTTAACAGTGGTCAGACATGTGAGGAACTTGGACTACAATTCAGTGTGAGTGGAGAAACAATTCGGCAGCACCTCCATCAACTTGGGAAGCACTGCATGTTGGTCGATGGCCCACATGATTTGACTCTGGGTCAGAAGGTGTTTCTTTGCTGTCTCGTCTGAGGAAGGAGCCATTTATCAAGAGGCTGTTGACATGTGATGAGAAATGAGTTCTATACGAAGCTTTACGGCGCCGTCATCAATCGTTAGGATCCTATGAACCGGTTTTAAAACAGCTGAAACCAGCACTGCACCAGAAGGTTCTGTGTTTAGTGGACTGCTCGCGGCATAGTGCATCGGAAACTGCTACCAGCTGGTCAGAACATCAATGCAAGTATGTACTGTCAGCAGTTGAGCCGTGTTCAAGAAAAACTTAAAACTCTCGAGCCAGCACTTCTGAATCGCAAAGGGGTTCTCCTGTTACAGGACAACGCTAAGCTCCATGTAACTAGAATGACCCGGAACACCATTCTTCTCCTTGGATGGGAATCACTATTGCATCCGCCATACTCCCCTGACATTGCACCGTCCGTGTATCGCCTGTTCCATTTTTTGGACAATCACCTTAGAGCACGTCAGTTCAGATTCCTAGTAGAGGTACAAAATGCACTTGATACCTTCTTCGCTTCACGGCCCACCAAGTTCTATCGCGATGGAATCCATGACCTTCCAGAACGTTGGCAGAAGGTCATCGATGCTGATGGGGACTATTTTTGATTTTCCAGATGTCTTAGTTGACATCGATGTTCGAAGGAGGTGGGTGAAAAAGCGACAGAACTTTCTTGGTTACCTATATAAATTACATTTGAAAGGTAAGGGGAAAAACAAGGAATGTCCTTGTGTGTGCTGTAACGGGTGCTTTGCCTTATCTGTTGATGACTTGATACTATTTGACTGTATATGCCATGCATGTGTAAATGTAGAAATGTCTATGGAAAGGGGCAATTTGACTAACCCTATTCATTTTGTACGCGGTTTTCAATATTAAAGCGTCGTTTTCTCGAAAATACTGTTTTGTGACCTTCCTTGTTTTTTTACCCTTACCCTTAATTTGTGATCATAATTGAGATTCATTTAACGTAAATGAAAAGTTGTAGTAAGGTGTATAATCAGTTATATACAATCATATAAATTATTTTGTGATAGATGTTTTAACAATCGCACTATCTTCGAGGAACATCAAAGTGACAGTTGTAGCTTTGAAATGTTATGTTTAACGCATGGTGTGTTCTGCTTTGTACACAAATATTTGATGAATTTTAAATACATTTTAAAGTATTCACATTACCGAAATTGATGAATAGACATTTTTCATATGCATTATTTAATCTTTTTTAGAACAGAGAAAATATTGAAATTATAAGAGCCGTATACTTAGAAAAAGATTTCTTATATAATGTGTAACATTATTCTTAATGAGTCACTTAATACAACATTTAAGAGGTTCATATTAACATGTGTTAATATTCGTTGTTAAAAATAGAAGAACTTTGTTTAGAAACAAATACGTATTTATTAATACTGAATTTTAAATGGAATGTTTCAAACTTGTTTCCGAATACACGCGTAGGATGTTGTAAATAACTTAAATCCAAAATCGATGCTACGCAACAGAGATTCCTGTTAGTAACTGATAATCCTAACTGGTTGAAAGAATGTATTTATGTAATTTAAACTAATACAAGTAATTCTCTATATATCCATGTAGTTGCAAAATAAATCGTCAGATGTATTATGAAATAAAAATATATTCTAAAAATGTTTGTATTCTGTTTCCTTATTTTATTTGTACACCTCTTCTAACTTTAAGATATTTGTTTTCAGTTGAAATTTGATTTTTCTCTTCTATTTTTCAATTATTTTAGAATATTTATCGTTTTGTATTAGTTTTTGCTAATACTTGATTTTAAAATTGTTTCGTAAAGGTAACTAGTTCGAACCAATGTAAGTTAGAGTATCGTAATTTTTACAGTTTCCTATTAGTCTTTACTAATACTGGGGTTTTAAAAATGCTTCCTAGAAGTAACATATTCGAACCAATATGGTCAGAATATTGTAATATTTACTATTTCTTATTAGCCTTCTCTAATTCTTATTGTTAGTAAAAGACGATACTGTTTGCAATAAGTAACTAATTCGTACTATTATTTAATTACAGTAGAAAATCGAAAATCCGAACTAATTGCGACCACAGGTAGTTCGGATTTTTGAAAATGACCAAGAAAATGCGATTTAGGCTTAAATATACTGTACGGTATGCTCTTTTATCGATACAGTGGTTATACAGTACATACAGTAATTACAATACCGTATGTAAAGCTACTTACATTTAATGTTTCTGAAGAACCTGCTCGTACACTAAATCACACTGTTCTTGTAACTCACACTTAAAACTTAACTTACATAGGCTTAAGGGAAAATAAAAGTAAAAATATGTATGACAAACAATTACATATGAATGAGCTTTTGTAAAAACACTGACTTCACACAATGTTGGCGGACAATCCTATTGTTTGTTTATCGCTAGCGCTAAGACAAAATGTAAAAAGCTTCTAGGGACCGCGTTCCTATTTTTGACGTTCGGATTATCGACGTCCTACTGTATTTATATTCTCGTAAGTGTAATTAATTTTATCATTTCAATAATACTCATTGTGAAAGATTCATTATATGAGGCGCCTAGTATCAAAACCCACCACATCCATTTTACTTAGTTTCGAGTAATCTCGCAAAATATGCGGTGAAGCTCCATATAGACACGTACAAGTTCCATATTTGAACTAGTTTATTTTTAGTATGAAATATTAAGCTTTTAAACAAAATTCTGTTTCCATGGAATTTATTTAGATGAAACATATAACAAGCAATATACAATTAAATTTCGGTAAAAAAAATGGATTTGGAAGCTTTGGTACTAGGCGCCTCATGTATTCTTGGATAATTATTAAATAGTTTGTGTTTAAAGTGTAATAGACGCTCGTAAAATTATAACAATGTAAAACAATCTCTTACTGTAGTATTAAAAGCTTCCTTTTGTTTCTTGTGAAAAATCATAATTATGTACAGTTTAAAAAAATTACACTCCTATTAGTACAATCATTTTAATAATTTATTTTTCACTTTTTATTATTATTATTATTATTATTATTATTATTATTATTATTATTATTATTATTATTATTATTATTATTATTATTATTATTATATTTTGAAAATATTAAACTTACGTTGTACTCAGTTTAGTGTTGTCTAAGAATAAAGCGTTCATTTTTAAAAATGTGTGTGAAATACGTGAAATTATATTCTTTTCTCAAAGTTGAAAACTAATAATGGAAAAAAAGAACATGCAAACATGATCTAAATTGTATCTATGAAATTTAAAAAAACCCTTAAATAACAACATCTAAAAATTTACTACATCGCTTGTTCAAATTTAAAGAACAACACAGCAAACACAAATTTACATTATGTAAGAAATAAGAAGACAATATCGAATATTAACTGCATCGTTTTCACGAAGTTGAAAACTTTTAAATAGAAACGTGTAAAAATAAAGTACAACCTATAATAATAAAAATACAATATGCAAATGTTAACTACATCATTTATTTGACAAATTTATTAACTATTAAGCAAGATACAAAAATAAACGTACATTATGTCAAACTGGAAATGCAATATGCAAATACTAGCTACATCGTTTTTACGTAGTCTCAAACTCTAAAACATACAAAAATAAAAATACATGTAAATATTAACAAAATCGTTTTCTACAAATTTAAAAACTCTTAAAAAACAACATGCAAAATTAAAAACAGAACATGCAAATATCACCTACATTTTTTGTTTGAGCCTTTCCCCGTTCATAAAGTGGCTTTAACGTTTTCAAAATTCGATCATTAAAGAATATAATTTTATAGATAAGAACATGCATATATAAGCCTTACACAACATTTGTCAACATAGAGAGTGAATTGTCCATCTTCTCAATTGGTGGCCACAGAAAACACAGTTGTACTTCAGTTGCTTCCGAGGCACGTTTACCTGTTTTTTCTTCCCACCTTGCAATAGCTTCTTTAATTGTTGTACCACCTCCCTTTAAAAAATAAAAAAATATAATAATCACAATGATATCTAATCACACTATCATAAAATTATTTTAAACCTCTTTAATAAGGAAGTAGAAATGAATAAGATGTATATAGACTCTTCATACTCTCATGACTGATATTTGTTTATGGCGTAACTTTTCTGTTGGATATCAAATGAAAGGATAAGTCGCGATGATTCAAAATATATTTTATACTTAGGTATTTTATTACATATAACAAAGGAAAGAAAATAATAAATTCTCGATTCAATAAATAAGTAAATTCAGCAGTTTTCAAGTTCTTGAAGAATGAACAATTGCTTGTTTCAAACACTCGCTCGCCTGTAATGGAAACATACAAGAAGCTCAATTTTGAAATGAAATGAAATTAAATCTTCTGAGTTTTACGTCCCACGTTATGCCGGCTAAGCTAAAGGAGACGATGGTGATGAAAGTGGAATGAATGAAATGGTGGAATGATGAAAGTGGGAGGAAACGGGAGAACCCCACGCACACGGTGTTTGTCCACCACAAGGTTCACTTGGCGCGAGCTGGGATCGAACCAGGGACTCCATGTTCCTGTGGTGAACGTTCTACCACTGAGCGACCGCGGTCCCCCAAGAGCTCAATTTTGAATAGAAGTGGTGTGTACAATTGCACATGTTTCTAGATCCGATAATTAACTCCTTTGTGGCGGGAGATCCGCGTTCGATTTCCGGAGGGAGTTCAATCAGTTCGGATTGCTCGTTAGGCTGTAGGTCCACATCTCATAGAACCTTGTTG
The DNA here is from genome assembly GCF_964235325.1 of Thermobia domestica. NCBI lineage: Eukaryota > Metazoa > Arthropoda > Insecta > Zygentoma > Lepismatidae > Thermobia > Thermobia domestica. Next base: position 36,856,088 of record NC_137464.1, read on the forward strand.
TTGAAGGGATGATAAACTTTAATTCATCCATCCAACCATAGGTCTGCTAGTAGGGTCACTAAGTCATCATGTAATAGTGGTTCTGATTCCCACCATTTTAGAGAGATTTTCAGCTAGAGGAAATTTTAGGAGTTGGGATTGTAAGTTTTAGTTGTAATTTATACTGGTAAAAGAAATTTAACGTTCTGTCCTTCTTCCTCCTGGTGCGTGTCTGTGTTTACATAATAGTTCGAAGATTCAGGAGAGCAGTGCGTACGCCACTGCAAACGAGAGAAAATGGTTCCTGATTCTCCTATCCCAAGCCCATGTCACTTCATTTTTAATCTAATTGTTTCTCCTCCCTTCTGTTTATTTATTCATTTCTTAGCACAAAATTACATATAACATTTTTTGTTTAATTAGTTGGCAACATTTCTGCACTGCAGTCTGCATTGTTTACAAAGCTTCGTGAAAATCAGAGTAGTTCTAGTTACCTCCCTTTCGGAAGATTTATAAAGAAAGTCCCAGCCTTATAGCCCAGTGGACTGCTTCACTAAATTTGTTTTAATTGTTTTTGAAAACGTAGATTTGTATAAAATGGCGCGTTCCAACATGGACGAATTCGTCTGTTCTAAGTAAATTTGTTTTTACACTATTTGTAAAATTACTTGGGGGTTAGAGGCTCAGGACATATAAAGAAGATGTAATAATATATAACAGTTGTAAAGAAATTAAATTTTGTCAAAATTTAAAATTATGAACAAATTGCACTGTTGTAGGAGCATGACACTCCAGATGTAAAGATGTCCGTCGCCATCTTGTTCCCCTTGTCAAGAAACAACTTGAAAAACGAAGAATCGACATATACCAAGGATGTTATAAATAGAGGATCTGCCCATATGTATCTTCATCCTATGAAATCGATGAAGCCAAAAAACAACCGAGCATATACACTTCTGATTGGCTACTCTTTCTGCCATCGTCTGATTGGCTACTTTCGTTTCCGGCATGATTGTTGGCTCAAAACATTGCGGTCCTATTGGGCGGAGTGGGCACAGTAGGGGTGGTGAAATTGTGACGTATGGCTTCAAGATTTTATTGTAAGGGCCTTGTATCGTATCTATTTTATAAGATCCTTGTATCATACAGTATACCCTACATATGAACCACAATATTGAATTGAATTGAATTGAATTTCTCTTTATTTACAATATAAACAACATATGAAAAGAAAGAGATAATCTATTTCTTAAAACTGCTCAAAAAATTCACCTCTGAACGATTACAATTAGTTGAGGTACTGATTTGGTAGGTCAATATAGTACATCCCAAAAATATTACGTAGGCCTATAACAACCGTTTAAAAGACACAACATTAAAACAATGAAAATTCTTAAAACTGCTCAATAAAGCCATTCTAAAGTTTGAAATTTTAATTTTGTTCGATATATTAAATAATCCTATTGAAAATGTACACCTTGTCTCAAAAAGGTTGAGCGCATTCTTTATTGGTGTTTTGAGGCAAAAATTTTCTAAGTCCAGCTTCGGGTATCTTCGGGAAAAAGTAAGCCAGGTTCGAACCTCCAAGCCAGCCTTTGCAATCGGGAAAAAGTTTGCAGATGTGTTTTTCTTCTTTTAAATATAATAAGACTTGTTACCAAGTGTTTAAAAAAGCAACATTGATTGAAATACTTAATGATACAATATTTCGAAATCTTTTATTAATATGAGCACATGCTTGTTTGTCATTTAGCTCTCTATACGTAATGGAACATTTAAATACGTTAAAGAATCTTTCCATATGTAAAAGAATGCTCAAAGTTAAGAAATAGAACATAATTATCGCCTGAGTACTAAAATAAAAGTCAAAGTAGAACAGAAACAGCGTTTGTAATGGATATGAATGTCATAATTATCTTGAGATACGTTATACATCGCTAGAAGCTTAGTTCTAGAAGTCGTTGTGTTGGCTCATTGGTAAGCTATCGGATTTCAAATCCTAAGGTTGTGAGTTCGAGTCCAATCTGAGTCAATACTTTTTTTGAAATTATATTTTCCGCAATGCATGAAAAATTATATAAAATAATTATATTAAAATACATAAGTTGTTTATATATAACATAATAATTGCAGAACATAGTAATTATTATGTTTAAAATATAACATCTGAGATAATTTTCACAGTAGGTCGGTATTATATATGGGGATGTAAATACAAGTTAAGAAACTCGTTCAATAGCAATAAATAAATCATGTAGTGTATTTATTTGCAGCTATTTGTCATATAGAGAGTAATTCTCAACATTCATAATATAGAATGTCATTTATGTTCTTGAAAAGTTATTCGATGCATAAACAGAGGGTATAAACAGAGAATCCAAAGTCGGAACGCTCGCAAAAAAATTCATGAACCCCAAAGGTCACGTGAGCAGACTGGAATTGTCCTTATGAAGCATGCCACAGCAGAAAGTCTTTACATAGATTTTCAATTCAATTCCTGATATATGCTTTTGCAATGTGGAAGTGGTGATGCCTTGAGTCGCCCTCTCTCGCTCGCTCGCTCGCTCACTCTCTCTCTATTTATACAGAATATAAAAGTGGATTTATGTGTGTGTTTCAACATAATTCTGATATATCTAGAGCAATTTTAACTATATTTCTTACAGTCTGGAAAAAGAGTACTGTCGGGATACATATAAAAAATGCTAGAAACGGGTCGATATTATTATTGAATCCATAGTTTCGTGGTCGCTTAGGTGAATAGCTCTACTTTCAATTCAAGTCCAATTAAGCTCCCATTAGCACCCAGGGTGGTTACGTAGCGACATAAAGATATCGAAATCAACCGATATTAGAATCGAATCATAAGTTTTCAGCGCCGCTAACAGTGCAGCATTTCCCATTAGTCCACATTAGTCCCATTGCCTAGAGGGCAAAATATTTGCAGAGTGCAAATTTTAAAACTTGAATAATATTTTAATTTTTTCCGTATGAAAAAGTTAAAAATCATGAGCAAATATACTATTTCACGAGCAATCCTCTTTTACTATTCTAATATGTTTAATAATAGCGTAAGAAATGTAATAGTAATTCAGAACATGTTTCACAGTTGTTATTTTTTCTTACATAGTTGTAGCTGTAGCATGTAGTGAGTGGAATTTAACTGTAATTAATTCACTAATTGACCATATTCGAATTAAGTTTTATTTTTCAGTTCGGAATGAAGGGGCGGAGAAATATGGAGTTATTGGGGGCACCGAGCTTTTCTACATTTTATTTTCAAGATCTCCATTTTTCTTTTGTCATTTGTTCCTAATAAAAAAAGTTCAGTCACTTTTGGATTGTCATAGGATAGTAGGAGTTGGATTTTGGGATGCAGCCTGTGAGATTCTAGAGGAGCTAACTGCTTGAAAAAGTATTTTTGAATCATCTGTGACATATGAAATAAGGATATGTATCATAAAAAATTGAAAGTAACTATGTCTGCGTAATCATCACGGTCAAATTGCAAAGGCAAATGAATTGACGTTTGGTATATAATCAGGCTCCAATCCCAACTGGGAAGTTATCATACGCGTGTCACTTTCATTATAATACATATCCTTAGGGGGAGTAGAAGTCCGAATTTTTGCGAAAAATTTAGTATCTCACAAGCCGTTCAACTGAGAGCTGAAATTCAGCATATAACTCTTTATTAAAAATAAAGAGAATATGCCCTGGCATTTTTTAAAATTGTCTTTTATGAGCGGGGGGACGGGGGTGCATTTTCTATATATTGGAAATTGGTAGTGGGTTGATTTGTAAAAATAATCGAAAACGATTGATATTAGTTGAGAAAAAAATTGAGTAATGCAAACTAAAGTTCTTTTTGAATTTTATACCCACTGCTTTCTATTTATAATTGCTGAAGCTGGTGTTTAATATATGGAGCGTTCCGAGCATAAGGCAATCAAGCCATAAAGTTAGAGAAAAATGGCTATAAAATGTGTATTCTAAACTTAATTACATGGGCATTTCCAATTAGTACGGCATGCTTAATTATATAGAAAATTAGTTTCTCTCTTTCTCTCTTTTTTTTTTTTTTTTTTTTTTTTTTTTACGTTGGTCTACTTTTCCTTGATTCGAAACTTTTAAATTTCACCCTATTTTCTACTGAAATGTGTCTGTAAGGCAACAAAGAAATAATTACATATGATAAATTTAAATTCATTTTAATTCGGAAGATGAGAAACACTTTGCCATTATATATCGTAAAGGTCAGACCCACCAGTATTGTAACAAAGAGGTGCTTGAGCCAATGACGGTAGAAATTCAAACTCCAATAAGTGATAATTTCACAGTCTTGTTTTATTACAAGTGTAATCTCTTTAGTCAATGGAGAGGAGGACGTGGGTCATCGGTCAGAGTTGATGTCGATGGGTTTTGGTAGGTCGGAGTTGGTCGCAATGGTTCAGAGTGGTTCATAGTTGGTGGTGGGTCAGAGTGGATCACGATGGTTGATGGGTCAGAGTGGGCCAATGGGTCATTTGGGTGGTGGGTCATAGTGGGTCATGGTGGGTCCTGGATCAAATTTTCATTGACCCACACCATCTCTGGTTAAAATTGTACTAAAGATAAGAGGCACCGAAGATGCATGTCGGCTATTATGCTCAAATTTTGCGCATGGATAGTACTCCACCAGAAAGCAATAAATCTGAAACGGTTCACGGTATGACCTCCTAGAACTCGAGATGTAGGGGTTTGTCTGATTGGCTAAATTAAGACGTCAATGATTTATCCTTCAACAACCAAGCTTTTTATGATCGTTTCCGTGGGGAAGTCAGAAGAACACGTGCCTAGTAATCGTAATATTGATAGTTCGCGTCCACCCCGGGGTATTTGTTTTGTGTTTTTTTTTGTTTCACCTAAATATAAACAAATCACACATATAGGCATTTTAACATATTTTGGGAGAGTAATTTTGTGGTTCGTTGGCGTTTCATCGCGTCTCTGCCGCTGGTAGTAAAGTTTTCAATATGGAACTTGGGCCATTACGGATCGTCGCTGCGGGGCCACCAATTTCTGGCGAGAGGTTAATAGTTGACCATCTGTAGTCCACCGACGCTTACAGCTTAGGGTAATGAACGATGTCCTTGCCTTATAGACTTCATGACTACCGACGTCGGCAGTCAACTAGCTTTTAGTATTCCTTTACTAACCATCTATCGTTCATGTTTGTACACGGTGTTGTCATAATAATAATAATAATAATAATAATAATAATAATAATAATAATAATAATAATAATAATAATAATAATAATAATAATAATAATAATAATAATAATTATTATTATTATTATTATTATTATTATTATTATTATTATTATTATTTGTAGTAACAGTAGTATAATTGATGATAGAATAATTATTGTCTATGTATTGTCTAGGTAGGACTACACACAGGATTTGGCTCGTTTTGGTTCGATATGACTCTAATCCGAGTCGAGTTGGAAGATATTTTTCGCGCCGAGTCCAAGAGTAGACCTCAAAGATGTCTGTTTCGAGTCGAGTCGAGTTTCAAAGAAAAGTCGTTCGTGCCCATCCCTACTAATGAGAGCTTAATCGGAGTTAAGCGAAATTGAAAGTCTCACTATTTATCTAAGCGACCCCGAAAACTATGAATCTAATATCGATCATTTTCTAGCAATCTTTTATATGTATCTCCTCCCATTCACCATAGGTAACCCGACAGCACTCTTTTTGAAACTATAAGAAATGTGGTTAAAATTACTCTAGGCCAGTGGTTCTCAATCTAATTCCTATCACGATCCCCTTTTATCACACGCTCTTGCCAGCGACCCTTTTATAATTTGTTTTATAATAAGCTTGTGTGGGATTTTTAACATACCTATTTCTATAATAGTAGAATCCATTTTTTTTGTTTATAGTGAACAGTGCCATGGAAAATCATTGCCCGGGGCGAGAGTATAGTACGATGTCACCGTATATATGAGTGACGTCGACAGACTAGCTACGAAGCGCCACCATGGTTGGCACGAAGCTCAATAACATTTTCAAAATAAACCCTACCTTTCCTTAATTTTGAGCACATTTTATTACGTTTTTCCTTCTATTTTACACATGTGCACATGCACTTTCCTAACTTGAGTAACACACTTCCTCCGAAATGTGTGGCCCCTCTTCGGCGCCCGGCACTGACAGTGGATACAGTAACTGTAATATCTATATTCCCAACGACGAAGGTGCTGGTTCAAGATGGATGTTAAACTCCTTCATTGAAGAGGCCATTAACGTATCCGATCTAAGCCCACAACTTCTTGACCAAATAATAGAATGATCATGCGACAAGTCTTTGCAACTGGTTTTCTGTAACGAAGACTTGGACAAGTTCTGCCTGATGAGGAGAGAAGAATATCCTGGTCTGGTGATTGCTGCTTTAAAAGTAATAATTCCATTTGCTATATCGTACTTGTGCGAAAGTGTTTTTTTTTTTTATGGTAAACATTAAAACAAAGATAAGAAATCGCTTATCAGTTGAAAACGGCTTGATAATATTCGTCATGAAGATTGAACCGGGCATTGCTGCACTAAATTACACCATGCTTAGGTATCTCATTAGGTTTTAATTTTAATTGTATTTCAATGTGCAGGTTTTGTTTCATGTGTATTTTTCTAGTATTTCTATATACAGTTCTCATTAGTTTTATATCATACCTCTTTGATTTAAATTCATTTTTAAACAACTCTACCAACTAACTAACTCTATGGCCTATGGAACCCGGAGGTTCAATGCCGCGTTCACAAAAGCTCTACACTGACTTCTATCCTTAGCCAATTGGATCCAGTTTCTACTTTGTATTCTTATCTCAGCGAGATCCATCTTAATATTGTCCTCCCATCTGCCCCTAGGTCTTCCTAATGGTCGTTTTCCGTTTGGTCTTCCAGTCAAGACTTTCAAAGCGTTTCTACTTTCTTCCATTCTAGCTACCTGACCTGCCCACCTAAGCCTCCTAGACTTGACGACCCTAACAATGTTGGGTAACCGTATAAATTATGTAGTTCCTCGTTATGAAGTTTCCGCCATTCCCCATTCCCGTTCCTCTTTGGTCCGAATATTCGTCTAAGGATCTTGTTCTCAAATACTTTCAGTCTATGTTCTTCCCTCAGAGTAAGCGACCATGTTTCGCAACCATACAGAACAACAGGCATGATTATCGTTTTGTATATTTTAAGCTTCAAATTTCTCGACAGAATTCGCGACAACAAGAGACTTTGAACCGAATAGTAACACGAATTCTACACCCTTTGAAAATGTTCAGTAGACTTATTTTTTATTGTTCTTTACAGTGTGTATAAAAAATAAAAGTATGCCTATCAGAACAAAATTAAAAATAATATTTAAAAATAATTTCTGGTATTAGATTCTAACTATATTTGTCTCTTCCGCCTATCTCCGCGATCCCCTAGGGGCCGCGACTCCCAGGTTGAGAAACCCTCCTCTAGGCATACATGAGTTATGATGGAACATACATACATACACTTTTATATGTATAAATGCAGATAAGAGAGAGTTGAGAGAGAGCGATTAAGGAATTACCGCTCTCAATCTCTTCCCTTTACTTTTGCGATTCGTGAATTTCTTACGTGACAGTTTGGGGCTAGCTAGTTTTTTGTCTTGAACCACGATCCGATTTTCGATATGCTCTACCTAAATGCTGTAATGCGAATATTGAGAAGTTATCTGCGATGAAAGTAGCTGCAAATAAATATATTACATAACTTATTTATTGCTATTACACGATTTTTTAAATTTGTATTCAATATTCACACATAACACACCGACGTTCTGTGAATACATAGTCTCGAAATATTGTATCATTAAGTATTTCAATCAATGTTACTTTTTTCTACACTTAATACCATTTCAACATGTCTTATTATATTTAACAGAAGGAAAAACATATCTGTACATCTTTTCCCGATTACTAAGGTTGGCTTTGGAGGTTCGAACCAGCAGCTTTAGTTTACTGTTTTCCGAAGACACCCGAAGTTGGACTTCGAAAGTGTTCGTCTCAAAACAGCTATAATCATATCGCTCAATCTGTTTGGTATATGGTATATGTTTTTATACGTGTAAAGTCAGTATAACAATTCATTCTTTAAACAGCTTTTCGTATGTATTAATATTCGTTTATAAAAACTGTTTTTGTTATTATTATTACGGCGCACCATTTTCAGATTTCTTTCGCGAGCCGTTGACCAAGTCGTTCGCCACCAGCGTTGCCAGACTCACAGCTCGGAATTATTCCTAAACCTGATCGAACTTATGCTAGATTCGGTCAAATTATGCTAGATCCTCATAATTACTAATTCAGGAGTTAAAAAAAAAACAAAGTTGAGATACGATAACGTAACTTAAAATACACAGAGAGCAAGAATGCATGGATAGAACTCAATACTTCACGCACCAAAATTTTAACTCAACTAAATTACTGCAGTCGTTGCCAAACTCAATGGTGTATATATCGTATAAATGAATGCAAAGTTTTTGTTTACATATTTTGAAAGAAAATTACTTCGCAGCATAAGCGGAGTTGGGAATCGTCTGCTGGGGGAGGGGGCAGATTTTTGGTCGGTCTCGGAGCTGTCATTTCAGGAATAAATGTGATCATGAAGTCAGAAGTAAAGATGGTGAAGTTGTCAAAAAGTTGGGGGGAGAATGGCCCCCATAGCTCCGCCCACGCCTCGGAGTTAAAGGATTAGAAAACCCTGGGTGGAGCCACAAAAAAAAAAAAAAAAAAGCCCAAAGCCGTTCCGAACTTACTTAGGAAAATAAGACTGCCTGTATGGTTTACCGAGTGTATGAATCAATGGAAGAGGATACATTTCTGCCGTTCTTTTTCTTCCCACGACCAACTTCTCCAGGTTTTACGGCTTTTTGATAACTTGCTGAAATTGTGCTAGATTTGGGCAGGATGCTAAAAGCAAGATGCTAGGTGCTAGAGACATGCAAATTATGCTAGATCTAGCATCATTATGCTAGATCTGGCAACGCTGTTCCCCACAATAGGCGTGTCGTGCAAGTAACCAATCACACGTCAGGTACTAGCTTTTACCTATTGCTTTCTTCTCACAGCTCAGAACATTGGTAACTATGGATAGACGTACAGCAGTAATTACTTTATGGGAGTTGGAAGGTTATTCTGCAACTGCAGCTAGCAGGCGAGTAGGTGTCCCGGCCTCTACAGGAAGGCAATGGATTCGGAAATATGGTGCTACAGGTCAGACTGGTAATTTACGATCTCCTGGTCGTCCGCATGTGTCAACCGAAGCCCAAGATGCGAGATTAGTAAACGAAGCCCGGTTAGACCCACTAAGGACGTCTAGACAGATAAGGGAAGCTTCTCTCTTTCCTTGTAGTAAGCATACAGCTCTGCGAAGGCTTCGTCATGCTGGGTTACGTGGCCATGTTGCTGCCGTGAAGGAAAAACTCTCAGACGACCACAAAATTTACCGTCTCGCGTTTGCACAGGCGAATGTGAGTCTCAATTGGGAAAACGTAGTTTTCTCAGATGAATCCATATTCACAACATCAAAGGAGGGACGCCGTTTTGTGTATCGTCCGAGAGGCATCCGATATGACCATGGATATGTGGTTGCTTGCAATCGCAGTGGCCATGTATCTATTTTATGTTGGGGTTGGATTTCCAGTCGCGGAGCAGGACAGCTTCATAGAATTGAAGGACATCTGGACAATGCTCAGTACTTAGACATTATCAGTAATATCATGGTGCCATCTGTTTCAGCCTGATGGTGTAATTCAGTTCCAGCAATACCAGTCGCCAATACATAATTCCCGTGTGGTTCAGGAATGGTTCGCAGGGCACCCTGAGATTGATTTAATCGACTGGCCGCCTCGTGGAGCAGACCTCAATCTCATGGAAAATATGTGAGCAGAAGTGAAGCGTACTCTAAGGAAAAGTTGGCCTGAGGCCGATCCACCAAGAACTCAGGATGACCTGTGGCATCTTGTTTCCGAAGCATGGCTGGAGGTAGGGGAAGGAGATGGATTTGTCACCCATGTAATAGATTCCATGCCCAGAAGAATGGAGCGTGTAATAAATTCAGAAGGGTCTTGGACACAATATTAATGACCCCGCCTTAACTCCCGAAAACAGCCCTTTTCAGGGCTACCTAAACGCTTCTGAAAACATTTCTAGAAGTAAACCACTCCTTGTATCCGATTTCTGTGCAATCCTACTAACAAAAGAATGATAATTAGCTGTAGGCTTTGAACTCAAGACCTCTTCAGTGGCAAGTCCGTACTCTACCAGTGAGCTAACATGAACACGCAAACCTAACCTGAAGAAACACGACTTTCAATTTCTGGTATTCGATGACAATGATGCTCATATACTTTGCAAATGTTGTATTCAACTTGGGATATTCTGCAACACACACACACACATAAACAAAGCGAAAGAGAGAGAGAGAGAGAGAGAGAGAGAGAGAAAGAAAGAGAGAGAGAGAGAGAGAGAGATGAGTACACAAAAGCATATTCAACATATTCGAATGAGACTCTAAGTAACGACATTCCGTTCTAAAGAGAATTTGTGTTTCTTCCCGTGACGTTAAGGGGATCGGGAAAAGCTATGTGTCTTGAAGCAGGATACGACTTTGGATACTCTGTTTATACACTTTCTATATCCGTAGGAATATACTGTATTTCACGAATATAAATAACATACTGTAATGAGAATATTGAGAAGTTAAATCTGTATGACAAATAGTTGCAAATAAATACACTACATAACTTATTTATTGCTATTAAACGATTTTCCTAACTTGTATTTAACATTCTCATATATAATAACGACCTACTGTGAAAATTATCTCAGATGTTATATTTTAAACATAATAATTACTATGTTCTGCAATTATTATGCTATATATAAACAACTTATGTATTTTAATGTAATTATTTTATATAATTTTTCATGCATTGCGGAAAATATAATTTAAAAAAAAAAGTATTGACCCAGACAGGATTCGAACTCACAACCTTATAATTTGAAATCCGACAGCTTACCAATGAGCCAACACAACCACTTCTAGAACTAAGTTTCTAGCGATGTATAACGGATCTCAAGATAATTATGACATTCATATCCGTGACAAACGCTGTTTCTGTTCTACTTTGACTTTTATTTTAGTACTCAGGTGATAATTATGTTCTATTTCTTAACTTTGAGCATTCTTTTACATATGGAAAGATTCTTTAACGTATTTAAATGCTCCATTACGTATAGAGAGCTAAATGACAAACAAGCATGTGCAAGGTTTCGAAATATTGTATCATTAAGTATTTCAATCAATGTTGCTTTTTTAAACACTTGGTAACAAGTCTTATTATATTTAAAAGAAGAAAAACACATCTGCAAACTTTTTCCCGATTGCAAAGGCTGGTTTGGAGGTTCGAACCTGGCTTACTTTTTCCCGAAGATACCCGAAGCTGGACTTAGAAAATTTTTGCCTCAAAACACCAATAAAGAATGCGCTCAACCTTTTTGAGACAAGGTGTACAAGTCTAATTCCAAGTAGGCCTACTTAAAACATGAGATTTTATAGGTCTAAAATAACGCCCATTTAAATAACATGGGAATTGTTTCTTCTTCCCTTTAGACTCCCTAAAAACTAAAAATATTTACTTTTGGCATTTTCCTGTTGGTTAGTCCCGAAAAGCTACAATCATGCCAAATTTCATTGTAGCCCTACAGGAAGTGCCCGATAAATTTGGAATGTAGAAGGCGTGTCATGCAAATAATATGGGGAAGATTTTTCAATTGTTAATAAAACCCCACTAAAGTTGGAAATTTTTATTTTTGGTGATTTGCCTAGGTAACGCCAACGAAACGTACAAGCATACCGAATTTCAAGTTTTTATTCCAATTTTAAGTACCTAAAACATTTCAGTTTCAAGCACCTAAAACATGAAATTCAGGTCCAAAAAGAGGTCCATTTAAATAACATGGGGAATGTCTTCAATTCCCCTTCATATCCCCCTAAAAACGAAACATGTTCAGTTTTGGTAATTTTCTGTCACGGAGAATCATGCCAAACTTCATCATTTCAATTCTGGCCGTAGTGCTTAAACATTTTGGGGTGTAGAAGATGTCCCATATAAATAACATAGGAAAGATATTTCAGTTCCGCATAAAATCACTCTAAAATTGAACTTTTTTTTTATTTTTAGTGATTTTGATGATACTCCTATAGAAAACGTAAAGCATAGCGATTTTCAAATTTCTATTCTAGTTCCAAGTACCTAAAACATGAGATCATAGGTCTAAAATAACGTTCATTGAAATAACATGGGATTTTTCTTTTTCCCATTAGACCCTCTAAAAACAAAACAAAAAAAAAAAATCAGTTTTGGCTTTTTTCGTGCTAGTCCCTAAAAGCTACGATCATGCGAAATGCAATCATTGTAGCCCTATAGGAAGTGCCCAATAATTTTGAAATTTAGGTGTGCCAATATAACATGGGAAAGATTTTCCAATTGCCCATAAAATTCAATAAATTTGGAAATTTTTATTTTTGGTGATTTACTTAGGTGACTCTAACGGAAATCTATACTCATATCGAATTTCAAGTTTTTATTTCAATTCCAAGTACCTAAAACACGAGATTATAGGTAGGGCTGTTCCGATAATAAAGTAATCGATAACAATTCGATAAAATTTCAAAACCGTTTCATCGATAAAGAATTTTAATTTTATCGAATTATCGAACTCTCGAGACTTTCGAAATGTTCGAGACTCTCGAAATGATCGAGACTCGAAATATTCGAGACTCCTGAAATGTTCGAGACTCCCGAAATGTTCGGGACTCTCGAAGTGTAAGAAACATTAGACAACTTCGAGACACTCGAACTGTTCGAGAGTTTCGAATTGTTTGAAAGCAGCAAATACAGAAATATATCAATATGATCGCATTTGTCAAGTCGCTTGAATATTTTGAAAAGTTCGGATTATCAGAGTGTTCGGAAGAAACAATGTATTCAAGGTTATCATACTTCTATATAATATGTACTACATATATGCAGGGTGTACATTTTGAAACTTCTCTCCTTAGTAATGAAGTGAAGGAAAAGTTTTTTTCCCCACAGTCTGTCAGAAGAGAGAAGGAGGAAGAGGAAACATGCATCACCCGAATGGAATTGGAATCCAAGACACCATTAGTCTACTAATAATCACTTTGTCGATTGCGCCAATAACGGGGCAGGCAGAAAAATAATTTTACATATGATTTCGAGGGTTTAATTTAAAGTTCTGTACACAGCTACTGATATAGGTAGAGGTAAGGAAATTCGATAAGGCTGAAGACTTATCAAATTTCCGTTTCGAAAATTTACTATCTGGCGCTCGAATGCCTTCGAGTATTTGAGATTGCCATGAAACAAACCTTGAGAATTTTGGGTCCGAAGCTCCCTATTACAGACCGTCCTGTCTGTCTGCTTGTATGTGGCATCCAACGATAACTTTTGAACGGATTGTACGATTTTGACGGAATTTAGTTTAAAATGCTCTCGTTTGCTTTCACAATTGTTTTGATTGTCATACCACAAGGGGAATTTTCCCAAATTCAAGTATTTGTTCTTACTTTGAGCTTAGGCGTGTGAAAGCTACGATAACTTTCGAATGAATTGTCCGATTTTAAAGGGAATTAGTCTAAATGCATGTCAGGTATCTGTTGCTCTTGGTTATTTTACGATATTTGATTTTGTACATAAGATGCTGACCTCAGATTCAATGCGTACCTGAAAGGGGGGATGCGGCCGAAGCGTGGTGCCGACAACACCACATTCATCTACGACTGAGATCAAGAAAGTTTGGAGAATTAACTCCACACTCCCTATATGCCCTCATGGCATGGTGCTATGCACAAGGGAGAACTTTACATATGACAGAACAGAGACTAAAGGAAAATGAAATGAAATGAAATCTTCCAGTTTAATGACCTACTACAGGGTGTCCAATATACAATGCAACCCGGAGTTTAGGATAGTACAACTTTTGAACCTGAAGTGATACACAAATAATGGTTATACCAAAATGAAGCCTAGTTCATGTATATATTTTTAAACTAGGAAGCAACGGTTGAAGTTTACTAGGAATTACACAATGTTGCCAGATGTAACCAAAGGTGTAAAACTTTTTTTTTTTTTTTTTGCAAAATACGTAAATTGACTCATAACTTATATGTATGGATGTTCTGTCGTTAATTTTCAGTTTGCTTAGTTGGAGTAGCTTGGAAACTGTGGATCAGAAAAAAAGAATTTTGTTATTTCCACCGATAACTAATCGGATGGGGCCTCTATAAGGAGGAACTGGGGCTCTGATTCAATTTCCATTCAAATTAAAATAACTTCCGATCACTTCTTAAGGAAAAAAAGAAAAACATTATTTCCTCAAGAGTTATCTGAGCTGCTTCGTATATTGTTGCAAATAGACTTTCAAAGAAAGATGGTCGTGCAGTTACTTGCTTTGCAGTTGTTGAAAGAAATATTGTTTCTTTCCTTTCCGAAACAAGAAGCCAATGTCTGTGAAACTAATTGCGATTACATTGCACTTCGGTTGTAATCAGATTTTTCTATGGGAAACAAGGTTATACTGCTAGGACAAGCTGAAACGATGCTGGAAAGTGTGTTTAAGTTACTGTAGTGAAAATGTCAGCGAAAAGATCATATGGGATATTTGGATCATTCTGAAACTTAGATATTTGGATAGGGATCATACTAGTTCCTAAATAAAATTTCGATTCGACTACGGTAGATCCTATAGTATTGGAGGTATGGACCTATAAAGTTCATTTATTCATGTTTTCGGCAGCCTATAACTCCAAAAGGAAGCATTTGTGCACCCAGGTTGGTCTACACTTTTTATCTTGGTCTCAGGATAGGGTTACCATATTTTGAAATTAGAAAAGCGGGGGATTCTAAACCGTAAGTACTGATGTGAACTTGTGTATTGTAAATACTGACGATCCTTCTGACCATTTTTTTTTAGTGATTTCTTTGTTAAGTGACACTTCCAATATACTTTTCTAACAAAACTACAGTAAAGCAAATTTAGTTTTTGCCTTCAATGTTTTATCGAATTGTAAAGTAAGTATTAAGTAAGTATTACAGTGAGATATCTAATAAGGATATCTGTAAGACAAGTTGCCCCCCCCCCCCAAAAAAAAAGCAAGCGATACATGGCAGATGTTGTTCATACGGTTTTCTCTCTTAAGAAATACAAAATAATTTCTAAACTTTTATCGTAAGAAAGCTAAACCATATTTAGGAGTCTTGGTCCATCTCTTATAAAATTTCTAATCATTTTCAAAGATTTCTACTTGAAATCATACTAACATACGAAATTACCACAGTTTCACAATATATGAAATACAGTATAAACATTTTTAGAAGAAAAAATACTAATAATGAATCTAATCTAAACAAAATGCTAAGGATACCGTAGTTCAATTTGCAATCATTTCGGAATATATAAAGACTAGTTGAACATATAGATTACGTAGCAACATAGACTTGTTCAGTTGAACTGGACAGAATGTTATCAAAGAAATACGCACCCATGAGATTATACATTAGTATTCATGGGTTGAACTAAAATGTGTATGATTATGCCAAATTTTTTACATCTTTCATTCCCTTCAAATTTCTTTAAAAAAATCTCGATTGCATAAAATCTCATCATAAAATTCTACGCATGATACATCTTTCATATTGTACAAAACCAGTAGTAATAATTTGACAGTTTCTACGTTCATCTTATTTCTGTCATCTATCCACTCGCGATTGAGATTGACACAGAAATTTAGCGGTTTACGTTGAATATAACACTTTATCAACAAGTCGTCTTAGATTTTTCTCCAATCCAAAAAAGCGGGTGTTTTTTCATGATTAAGAGATGATTAAGCGGGGGACGAATATAAGACCTGAAAATCTGGTGGTATCCGCTAAAATCAGGTAATATGGCAACCCTATGTCAGGAATCGCCTCCCAAACGTTGGCGGTGTTGTTTTAAAACACTCTGTATAAAATAATGCACCGCGTAATTCTGAATTGATGCAAAACTCTTACGTTTTTAAAGCCTACATTATTCATCCAGGAAGCAATCTGCCTCCACCAAACGACGCTTCTGGATCCGCTAGTGTATGAATTCATCATAATGTATTTACAAACCGACTGTATAGAACATATGCTACACTGTATATTCACTGTCGAGCTAATAGATTTATTTCGGTTTTTCATCTTCATTAAACTTAGTGATGATTTCAAGGTTTCCCCGGGTAGGCTTACCATACGTCCTAGATTCAAGCCCGGTCCGGAAAATTGTCTGGGATTAACTAATGCCCGAAATTTTAGGGAAAATGGAAGACTGGAAAATTTCGCTGTGTTTGGTCAAGTCTTGCAATTCTGTCTTGTGCTGATATTTATGAAAAAATCAATAGCGATAAGGTGTTCTTCGCAAGAATACTTTACTCAGGAAAATAATTAAGACAATAATATAAAAATATGTTTTAAGTATAGAAAATGAGCATAAGCATTTTTGGAACTTAAGATTAGACTTTTGTTAACTTCTCAATAAACACACACCATTCTTTAAAATATCCAGAAATTATGGTAATCCTACCCCGGGGGATTTTGAATATACGGAGGGTGAAAGTAGCAAAAATACGGGTCCATGGTGAACATGATCAGAGATATGTTTTGGGGGAAATATTCCTCCTGAGCAACCCTCTAAAATCACCACTGACTAACATTTATTTTACTGAAAGGCTAAAGGGGGAGTTTGCGCCCAAAGCATCATCATGTCTGATTGCGGCAATGTGTGAACTAGTGGCCATTAAGAGAAAGCAAACACGACAGAAGATAACACATTTGGCTTAAAAAAATTTTTGCTACAACATTTTAGCAACACCGTACGTGATTAATATGGTTGAGGTGTTGGGCGTATACTGTATCGTATGAAGACTAAATTACCCTATTTGTACGTTTAAGACCTGTATGTCTGGCAAGAGTGATACAATAGCTGTCAGTAAATAACAAACAAGAGATAAAATTCAGGAAGAAATTGAACTTCCTGTGTGTGTGTGGGGGGGGGGGGGACGAAAAAGCAATTCCTTTCTGTACGCTTTCCTTTCTCTTCACAAATACAAGTTTCCAATAACTTATTAGATGAAAATAGTTGTTTGACTAGTTTGGCTGCAAGAATCAATCATTGGAGAAGTGAAGGAACCGAACTGTCCATCACTACTTTTGATAATATCCGAAACTTCGATAATACTTGAAATTTCGATAATATCCGAAACCGATAATACTCGAACATTCGATAATACCCAAAACTTCGATAATACTCGGACTTTCGATAATACTCGAAATGTCGATAATACCCGAAACTTTGATAATACTCGAAATGTCGATAATACCCGAAACTTCGATAATACTCGAACTTTCAATAATACCCGAAACTTCGATAATACTCGAAATTTTGATAATACCCGAAACTTCGATAATACTCGAAATTTCGATAATACCCGAAACTTCGATAATTTCAAATACTCGAACGGTTTCGAGTAACCGATGACAACTCGATAAATTTTCACTCCCGAAGTTCGATAGGTCCTCAGCCTTATCGAACACCTCTAATTATAGGTCCAAAAAAGGCCCATTTAAATAATATTGGGAATTTTTCACCCCCCTTTAGACCACCTGAAAATTGAAAATAATGTCTTTTGGCAATTTTCTTATGGGTTAGTCCCGAAAAGCTACAATCATGCCAAATTTTAACTTTCCACGTCAACTGAAAGTACCCATTATTTTAAGTAGGTTCATGTAGTTTTATATATAGTTATGTATTTTATTCCCTTTGTATATCAATATTCGTATTATTGCTTTTGCTTAACATAGGGTCTGCATTGTTCTATTTTTGCAGATTTTAAAGCAATCGAAACAGCTATTACGTACTTACCATCTCCATAAATGAGGATGCATATACTGTTGGTAAACGATAAGTTGCTACAGGCACGTAGCCAAGGGGGTCCAGGGGGTCCGCCCACCCTTCGAGACCAGAAATGAAATAAAATAAGGAAGATTGAAACAAAAAGAAAGGAAAAAAGAAGAATCAGCATTAAAAATAAAAAAGCTACATCAAGCTTTTGGTTACTCTTTCTTATGAGGAGATTAGTATTATTTGCAACAAATGGTGGCGAACGAGCAGGCTATCCTGGAAAAGTAAGAGAATTTGAAATTTCTAGAAAAGTTACGGAATTCTTAGAATTTCTGCTGCTAGTGAGGAAAATTTCAAGGTTTTGAAAACATAGTCCCATTCTGTAATAGTGTGGACATCATATATATATTTTTTTAATCATAATTTTTCGTAATCGCTTCTCTACAGAATCAAACATGTTATTTCAGAAACAGTTTTCTACTGCTCCTTTAACCTCTCATTTGGAACAGACTAGTTGACGGAATAATGAAAACAAAAAAGTTAATATGGAAAGAAAGTTCTGTTAACATTTAATTCTAAAGAGAAAGGAACGCAGATATTGTAATATATTTTACAAGACAACATTGGGAATGTACTTTTTATAATGGTGGATGTGTACTTTTTATAATAGTTGAGGTCATAATGAAAGGAAAATTGTTATATTTAAATGAACAGAGGAAGGAATGTAGATATTGTAAAATCTTTTTCAATACTTTTTTAATATTGTTTTACTCGAGATTTTTTCATAGTTTGTTATTAAAATACTTAATAACGTATCCTCATTTTATTGTCCTAACAAATTAATATATGTTGCCAGTAAAATAGCTTAGATTGATCGAGCTCCTGGGCCTTCAGTACTTCATGTCAAGCCCCCCTCCCCCTTATTACGAAATCCTGGCTAAACGAATCACTATATGTTGCCAATAAAATAGTTTAGAATGATCGAACCTTTGGTGTGACGGACCCCCCCCCCCTTTACGAAACCCTGGTTACGTGCCTGGTTACTATGTTCATCATAATCAAAAGAAAGAAAGGATAAATAATACACGCTCCAGCTGCGCGTCGTTTTAAAAGGGTATAGTAGAATAGGATCGGGTTAACTTAGGATAAGGGATGTTTAGACCATTTTGTTAAAATTAATCGAGTGTAATTTTTTGTCTGCTTAAAGGTATCAACTGGAGCGGGCCTTGTAAAGTTTACCCGAAAGAAATGTTAGTTCAGACTGGAATTAAGAGTTAATTTTGACTGTTACTGTTTTATTGAAAGTTTTCACGGAGATTTAATTGAATACAAACAACCTTGGGCTTGCAATTCAGGGCCTTTAGCAGAGTCATTCTGACACGTGATTACTACCGTACTAAAGAGTTCGATATTTCCTGCAGTAGTTAGGCTTTTAGTATGATGCTAATCATACGCCAAAACAACTCTGCATAAGGCCTTCTTAGTTTTAAAACTACTTTGTCATAAAATATGAAACTAAATGCATTACGGTTGAATATTACCTTACTCGAAACAGGGACGAATCCAGGGGGTGATCGTCCCCATAAGAGAGAGCTTTCTTATTTTATATATAAATAAAACCCATCCCAGAGTTTGGAGCTCTTAAAAGTAGCTCTAAAAGTAGCTATAGGAGCATTACAATCCACCCCTATCCCCCAGAAGTCATCCTGGATCCGTCCCTGACTCCAAATTTGCATTAAATGTTTTTCACCTGGTAATCAAATTGATTATTTCTCCTGATATTTTATGAATTTAAAATTACCGTTTATTTAATTTTAAGTGTAAATAACTTTTTGCGTTGTTTTTTTCTCCTTTTCAGATTCTTCTTATGGCATTTCATTTCAAGCAAATCTTGCCAACAGCAAATTTAGTGATTATACTGAAAGTAAACTAAGTTTTTAAGAATATAACAGTAGACTAAATTTAAAAAATGATACGAAATGTGGCAGTTTAACGTCCTACGTTTATCCCCTTTAAGTTAAGGGAGACGAATGATTTAGACAAGTGAATGATGGAAAAATTGGTGGGAAGAAATGTGAGAAGAAACGGGAGTATCCCGAGAAAACCGCGGATACGATATTGTCCACCACAAACGTACTTAACTGGGGATCGAACTAAGTTGAGTTGATGTTAGTTTAGCGTCCCTTTCAGCAGCGAGGCTATATGAGACATGGACCTACTGATTAACGTGAAAGCCGAACCACATGAGCTCCCGTCGGAAATCGAACCCGGCTCTCCCATGCCAAAGGGGACCGAGCTAGAAACCCCACATACCACAGGTAAGCGCTCTACCACTGAGCCACCGTTTCCCCAAGATTAAATAAGAAAGATTTAACAAAACAAAGATGCAATGTTGAAACATGTAACAAGCGGATTCAAATCGAGTTTATGCACACCTCGAAAATAAGAATGAATGAACAACTATAAACAAACTTGTAATGTTCTGCC
Source organism: Thermobia domestica (assembly GCF_964235325.1). Taxonomy (NCBI): domain Eukaryota; kingdom Metazoa; phylum Arthropoda; class Insecta; order Zygentoma; family Lepismatidae; genus Thermobia; species Thermobia domestica. The sequence goes on from NC_137464.1 coordinate 36,876,573, forward strand.
AATGGCGGAGCATTACAAAGTGAATTGGTTAAAAATATTTTTGCCAATTGTCTCGGTAGATGTTAAAAGAGCAAAGAGCGTCTTAACCGAATACTGCTCCATTATTAGTAACCCAGAGAATTTCTTCAAAGACGGTAATTTTAACAGAAATTCGGTTACTAGCAATCGAATTGAGTTGAATTGAATTTTAGTTTAACGTCCCCTTTCAGCAGCGAGGCTATATGAGACGGGACCTACTGATTAACGTAGAATCCGAACCACATGAGCTCCCGCCGGGAAGCGAACCCGGGTCTCCCACGCCAAAGTTACTAGCAATCGAGTTTTCATTTAATTCTCACCAATGTGGAAGTCCTCAATGGAAAAGCAGAATCACATTGGAGCAAAATTCGTATTGTGCAAAGTAATCCTGTATTTAGGATGATGAAATTTTGTCAAACAAATTAAGTATGTGTTGTTATTAAGCAATGATGCAAGACACCACATCTTACAAAATTTACAGGGCAAATGAAACACTTTCATGTAAAGACATATTTCTAACGAAGAAATCTCTATAGGTGACCGATTTAAGTAGGAAGTACTTCAGCGGTATTTTATGTTTAACTGTTGTAAAATTATTTTAAGTGCTTTACGACAGTTGAAACTAATAAGTGCATATGAAGAAGGACTATATTAGACATTATTTTCCGCCGGCGTAGTATTTCTGCACAGTGTACAAAAGCCGTATTTTATTTAACAAATGTAGTGTTACATGCGTGAAACACTACATAAGTGCTATAAACATTCGTATCACTGCGAAAACCCACATTAAGGTATATGTAAAGGCAACATATAGGGCCTTATGCAGAGTCATTCTGAAGAGTGATTAGTGACACACTAAAGAGTTCGACTCTCATATGTTCCCTTCACTAGTCAGCACTTTAGTACCACCTTAATCGTACATTAAAACAACTCTGCATAAGGTCCATAAGCACTAAAATAAACTACCCTACTAATCTGACATATCCTACTAATCTAACCTGATCTACGCTACAACCCGTAACGATAAAGCTGTCCGATAGGTAAGCTATCTAGTATCATGAGAAACATGGTGGGCCTTATGTAGTCATTTTGATGTATGATTAGCGTCATATTAAGGGACTGACTACTGTCGGGCAAATGTTAGTCGAACTCTTTAGTATGGCACTAATCACGCGTCAGAGCGACTCTGCATAAGGCCCGGTATGTTTATACACTCCGGTGTTCGAAGTGGGAAAAAAGCAGAGGTGGTATATTTTACAATAAAACTTTCATTATGATTTTGACTCGACATATCGGCTATGTAAATGTTAAAATACAGTGAGGGTATGTTGCTTAAAAGATTGTATTTTTATTTACATAATGACTCAAAACCATGGAAGAACTCTTCGTAGTTACAAGGGGGATGGAGAGATTTTGCCCCCGCCGCCAACTTTCTGAGAATGAAAAAAAAAGACCCCCTTATGTTGTATTGTAGAAAATTATACACAAAATACTGTAAAACTGATTTTTTATATTAACAATTTTTTAAACAGTTTTCGCGAGACTCCCCCCCGCACTCGACTGACCCCCGGAAGTTTATCTAATTATTAGAAAGACACAAATATACGTTTTAATGAAAATATACAAGCTCAATCAATTTACTCTTTTTGACACATTACATAATAACCGAACACTTCAGCAAACAACAGATTTTTTGATTGTATACACTACATATATTTTTTCGTAAATACCGGACTCAGTTACATATTTATCATTGTAGACACAAAAGAAGGCAAACTTATAACAATACTTTCCGATTTCAGTTTAAACGAGTCGTCTCAATTACATGGCTTTTGTTTGAATGGGACCATTACTAATTCCTTTCTGTTATGTGACACTTATCTACAACCAACACCAGTTCTTGCATAGGAGAAAGGCGCTAACTTCTTTGTAGACACATCATTTAAAAAAAAAGAAATATATAACAATGTTTGTATTACCAACTTAGAAATTATTTCTACATAAGAAATAAGATGTTTGATGTATAAAGCTCTTCGTCAATTACTGTGTATAAAAATGGATTTAATGAAGGTGCATTAGCATCCACTTTCCAGTGACGGTGTCTTGATCACTAAAAACCAGAAGCGGCATGTCTTCATCACTGAGAAACCAGAGAGGTATAGCATACCACCGCATACCGTCTCACTTCGACCACTGTTTATATTATTCTTGCTTACAAGCGTACTCATAATCGCGGACGCGCCTGCTCCTTCTGGAATCACCCTCGCGCGCCCACCAGCTTCGCTCTTTTCGACTCGATTAGGTAATATTCATTGTTTTTATTGGTCATCTAACACAGGTTGCTTTATTTTTTCGACTATAGTTTTATTGCATATTTATACGCAAATCCTGAAATAATTCAAATTTTTCAACAATTAATTTTGGTACCCCTTGAATTTTTTCTTGGAATATTGTCATGTCGAGCGCAAATATTTTGGAGGACAAGAAGAAAATTATTGAATTATAATTTTCAACTATAATTTCAAATGGCGTAGTGGATTCAAATCTCATAATGTGCCAACCGAGAAGTAAACTACTCGTAGAAAGAACTTACCATTTTGTTTTGCTGTTAATAGGTTAAAGTGGTATTTTCAGGTGTGTGGAGCGCTGCGTATCAGGATAGGTTTCACGTAGTTATTTACATCTTGTTACCATGACTACGGAAAATGATCACCCATAATGCATCATTTTCGAACAAGTTACTGGCAGTTTCCACGTGACCTTCGATAACCAATGGCGAATTAGTAGTAAAAGCTGAGCACAGTGTATCATAAGTGGTGTTATTCTGGTACAAACATTGGGCATTTAGATGAAAAATGCCCAATAAAACCAAAAAAGAAAAGGTAATAACTAAGTTGCGATAATCTTATGCAAATGACAATGATTCTGTATTGATGTATATTTATAGCCTAAGAGTAATAATGTTACAGTATTTTATGTAAGCATGTGCGGTTGAGGGTGTAACATTGACGCCGTTGGTAGTTAGGCTTAAGTTTAGGTGCACGTAATCAAAGATCGAAACTGTACATTTTAACTGCTATAAAGTACTTTAAAAAGGTCGTGAATGTACATTGCACTAAGAGTTTTGTTTTCTTCCGTAGGAACCGGCAAAAATTAAATCTGTAAATGGAAAGAATGGCAAAGAAAACTCGGAGAACGGCGATGAGGTAATGAGTTTCTTTTAATTTTGTAGTTTTTTCCCGATCAAAATTAGGTATAATACTTAAATTAATTTTCAGCTTCAATAAAAAAGTAGTGCAGTAAATTTTACTATGCGGTATTTTGAGCGTAAGTAATGCCGCCAGAAATCGTATTATCGTATATGTCACATTTGCACTTAATGAATATGACAACGTAAGTCATAAATATTGTTGACATAATATGAATAATTTATTGTAGAGTGAACGCTTAATAATTGTTCAATGTGAAATCTTAGCATTCGATGTTTTTTCATACCTGCAATACCGGTATATATGCAATAAGATCTCAGTTGAAATGGATACTGCACTATTTATACTACAGTGTATGCCCTTGATATTGTCGGTGTCACTACCAAAACTGAAATGCAGTTGCATTTCAGTGCAGCTTTTGTTTGGAAGAGTCGTCCTTCTTTGTAAACATACTGTATAGTTAGGAGGGATTAAATTTAACTAACTGTGTAAGGCATATGTTAGAAGTGCAAGGCCAATTATTATGATGTGAGAGGATGCCTTCAGTTAGTAACGTGTTTTTGTTTATCCCCCAGTGATAGGCACATGTGTAAGTGTCAGGTTTTTATTTTGAGGGATATGACTTTCGTTAATATTTTATTCAGTATCGCGCACCACGTTACGTTGTTGCGGTTTCATAAAATTGAAATTTGTGATAATTGAACAGTTTCAGATTTTTACACATTAGAATATAATAATAATATAATCCCATACATAAATTTAAAGTTGTTCGTAATTTATTAATTTGGATACTCTTGTTTTTAATAATTATTATCCAAAAATATTAATTTAAAATATCAAATGTCATCGTTAGGAAAGTTGTTAAAATTTAATATTACATCATGCATGCACATAAGTTAATTTTCGGAGCAGCTTAAGTTAATATATATACTATGCAGATTTCGGTAAATCTAAACATTATTAATAGTTCATAAAATGTAGATGACTGAAAAAAATTCCTAGATTTGGCAAGACTATAGCCGATATTATTTCCTACATGGGAGGTTGTATGTATCTTGTAAATACGTGAAATATGTACTTTTCCTCATGCTTTCTTCTCATTAAGCTCTCGTAACACTAGTGTCAGTCAGAAAGATTCGAGAAAATAAAAATGTTACAATTTTTCTATTATTACTGTGTGAGCTTCAGCTTTTGATTATTAAATGTTTTAAAAGCAGAACTCAAGGAAGAGGATTGGGGGAACTTAATGCAAGACGTACTGCTTTTCATAATCATGGATTTTGATCTAATAAGCGACTGGTTCTGTTATCAGGATTTTATGTACTATCCAGTATTGCTCTGCCAGTGACCTTTTCAGCAGTATCTATTGTTCTGAGTAAAAAGTGTGTATTTGGCCTTTTAAAACTAAATTCTTCGGTACGTATACCGCTTATGTGATTAGTTTACGTGTAGCACAGCCAAAACAGAGAATAGTCGAATTATCATGAAACTGTACTCTTAAGTCTAGCTGTTATTCAGCTGAACTCGTCAAGTGAATTCTGTTGTACATGATTACTTTGCAGGTGGTAAAGTATTATAGCACTTCTTAATTATGTCATTTTTGGGTATATTATAACTGAATTGGTATTGTTTTTCGTATCGTAACCGTGTCATACATGAATATGTTTACCTTTTCTCACGAGTTTTTATATAAAACTGTTTCAGTGTTTGCTGAAATTTTTGTCACGATATCTTAAAGTTACTAAACTGGACAGATGTTAAGGTTCCTCTCTTTCTACGGAACCTTTCTGAGAGTAGAATATATGTATAATCTAATAGGCTTAAGTTTAGAGTTGCCCCTCCAGTTTCATACCTACAAAAAACCAGTAAACACATTAAAACGTGCAGTTTTAGTATACGGATCCATAGTGTAAGTAGTAGTAGCAGGAGTAGGAGTAGGAACAGATTAGAAGCCCCGCAGGGGTTCGTTGGGTTCTGTTCTCGACATAAAGTGGGGATGCTGCTGAATCATCGAAACTTCCCGCTTCTTGCAAATAGTACCCATTTTCACATATCTTTTCTCGTGTTAAACATAAACTTTACTGCCAAACTTACACACCTAAACATTACATAAGAACTCCAGATCATCATTTCTTACCTCATTTCTCCTGTAAATTTTCCTAATTTTTATAAAAAACGGAGGGGCAACTCTAAACTTAATCCATCTAATATAATAGAGGAAAGTAGTATAATCTCATTGCTCAAAGTTACAACAACATTTGAGCATCTATCAGTAATCACTTTTAGTATCACATTGAAACAGTTATAATCATGCGTCAGTTTCTTTCCTTCAGTACTGAGATACAATGGTTAACCTAATCATGGCCGAAGAAGACAGTCGGGTCCATCGAACGTTATTCTTTCATGATATTTACATACACTGTAGCTTTCTTTTCGACTTCATGTGAATTGTGTTTTTGTAAGAGCAGTGAATTGATGAGAAATACAGGGTCAATTATTAAGGGAAGTCACTGATTATTTTGCAATGATTGTTTTCTTTAAAGAAAGCAAAACCTACAATAGACCTAGAAGATGCAAAAGTAAAGATCCTGTAATACAGTAATAGAAATGGTTCTGATGACGTTCCAGGGAGGAAGGAAATATTTAATTGAAGTACCGGTAGTAAACAGGGAGGGATAAGGTGAGCCACTTTTTTAAGGGAGGGATAAGGTGAGTTTCTTCAGTGATTTTGCAAATATTCTAGAAACACGAAGTAAATATGATTCGTATTTGGACGATAGATCTTCTTAACTTCTAGAAAAAATGAAATGAAATCTTTTTAAGTTTTATGTCCCACGGTTATGCCAGTTAGGCTAAAGGAGATGGTGATGATGAGAGATGAGTGAAATGGTGGGATGAAGAAAGTGGGAGGAAACGGGAGAACCCCGAGGAAACCCACGAGCACGGCGTTTGTCCACCACAAGGCGCGAGCTGGGATCGAAAAAAAGCAAGCACCGGAGGTGAACGCTCTACCACTCAGCCACCGCGCCCCCCTAACTTCACTTCTAGATTATTCTACAAATAACATATACAAAAAGGAAAAAAAAAGTAGTAATTCCATGTAATCGACAACATTACAAGATATTTTATATACTAAAAATTCATGACAATTTTCTTTTTACGTCAGCAATTGTGTGTGTGTATTATTTCGAACTTCTGATGCTCAGGTAAATTCTTCAAGACGCAATAAACGAGGTAATTTCATACTGCCACTTCTGAAATAGTGAGGGTTTACGCTTTACCACAGTTTCTTCTTTGGTAAACCCGTAGTCCATAAGTTGTGCTTAGTATTCAGTGGTGATTATACTCCAAGAAACTAGAGCTATGATCGTTCAGCAGACTTCACACGCATGATCTTTGGAGGTGGAGAATCAGGATATTTGTGTTGATTGGACTGCTGTTATCCGGAGTGTAGTATTGTACTGTCATTTCGTCTGTGGTTATGAATCGACAATTAGATTAGTTTGATGTTTATCAAAGTTGCCCTTAGACATTTTCATTATGTTTCATTTTCGTTCAAATGTCATTTGTCTCATCTATCGTGCATATGGTTTCCTCACACAATTTTTCAATCAAAATGAGAAATACTCGTTCGCCTGAAATGTTAGTGCTCCTGCAGTTTTATTACGATTAATAACGGTTCTCGAATGTCATATCGTGCAGGACTGCTGTGGCTCGGTTTTAAGGCGTTCACCTCTGCTGCATGGGGCTCTTATTTAGATTCCAGTGTCCTTAAGTGGGTTTTGTGGGGAACGTATGCGTAGGTAACTTTATCCATCCATTTTTATCCACTTTTTTAAGGAATGTCGTTTGTAGTGGCAGATTTTGCTCGGCCACTTTGCTCTTTCTTTTGAAGCTTTTACAACCGAGTTCACATAATAACAGTTGAAAATAATAGTGTACAGTCTCCTAGAGTCATTTTCATATATATTTCTCTTGTACGCATACCCTTCTTCACCAAATCTTAGGAGACAGCTCGGTATTCAAAATTTGTCATTTAAAAAAAAGTAATAAAACACTAGTAAGCAATTCATACATTCAACTTGTATGTTACAGTAACCATAATAATCCTTAAGAAAAAAGGAAATGAATATGTATATTATTTCCGTGTAGTAGTATCATGGTTCCTCGTACACACAAACGTAGCACAAAGTTTTTAAGTGCCATCTAGTAATTTGTGAATAACAACATATTTTACGTTTATATTGCTGTATATACTAAGGTGGAAAACAAAATCTGTTCAAATGGATGAGACTTACTTGATGGTAGTGAAGGATAAATGATTATATGAGGCGTTGCGGGTAGTAAGGGCGAACTCAGAGAAAAAGTTAACAATCTTCCATACCCATTTGAGGTGTTAAGAGTAGTAATACTAAATAGATCTATAGCAGCTATTTCTCGTGCCTATATGTGTAGGTTGTCATTAATCTTTTCCGTTATATATAAAAGGTTTCAAATCAAATTACGATCATTTTGGTTGTTCAGGACAGGAAACTGATAAGAGGGGGGGGGGGGGAACAAGCCTTTGTTGAATTCACGTTTTTTGGTACTGGATCTGTTACCACAGTACTCTTCACCTATTTTACAAATTCTTTTCGTTTGTAACAAACTTAACATTGATTTGCAATTCAGCAAAACTGAGTTCCTGAATTATATGTGACAATTGGCAACCGTGTTGTGGACTTTTTTTTACATTATGCATGAGGTTCCGGGCATTTTCATTATTCGTCAGATATACAAATCGTTGTTCCGCAGTTTCACGAGAATATTCTTGTAGCACACAGTTAGTAGTTTCTTTATATCATTAAATTGTTTCTTATGATACTTGGTAAAATTTTTATAGTAGAAAGTCAGTAGTGTTTCAGCCAGTTAATTGGAAAGAATTTGTCTTTCGAGTTTTCTTCAGATCTTTTTATTGTTTTCAGTGTCTTGAAAAATCCAGTCGTATTTAGAGCATACGTTTTTGTACGTTGGGACATCGCTATATAATAGTATATTTCTTTCAAGTTCAAATTGAAAATTGATTATTTATTTTTAATCGTACTGACTCATCTATAATTGTAATAAAGATATTAATATTTAATTTCAAAATTACAGCAATTGATCTTTCTTTCGTTTTTTCTTCGTGTACTCAGATTTGGATGTAAGGTGTAGTGTGTTGCATGTAAGAGAGGTTGTGTCACATTTATGGTATCACGTACGATCACCTCGTAGTACCATGTATGCACACAACAAAGCAGCTTTTGTGGGTAGTTTCCAAGTATTGTTGACTACCACCTAAAATGGCTGTTGTACATATGAGCGGTCATGTGGCACCGAAGATAGCTTACTTTGGGAAGACTACATTTGTGCCTTTTCGACATTAGTTACTTACAGCCAAATAAGTAAATAATGTATGAAAGGAGGTTTAATTGTGTCAGAGAAAGAAATTAAGAATAATTATTAGAAATGGCTTGTTTGTATTTTTTTAGACCAAGAGTGGATACTGGAAGGGTCCAAAAGAAAAATGTATTCTAAAACTCAACATGATGTTAAGAATCAATATACTTCTCCACTTTTTATCCTGCATGTTTTGAAGTATTACTGTACGCAAAATTAAGACCACAGATATACCATAAGTACAATATTAAAATGACATACTCCCTTCTTCCCTAAAGAGTGTTGAGAAACATGGGACTGATAGGCAAATACCGTGTACGTGCGTTTTCGCAGGGTTCTTCCAAGGGAAAGATGAGCTAATTTGTAAAGAAAAAGTAAAGAAAATATTCTTGTCCATGCACTGGCTACCCACTATTATTTTTACTAATGGAAGGTTTCCTAAGTTTCCCACTTGAAAACAATTTATTGTGGACAGAGAAAAGAAGAATTTCAAATTCAGATTGGAACTTTTTTTTTGTGTGGTGCTTCAGATCAGTGATGTATGACAGACGTCTTGTGGGGAAGAGATTTTCGGTCTCTTGTATTGTATCTCAGATTTATTTCCAAATTGCAGAAAGAATTTCCAGTACTGTGAACGGAGAATAATTCCTGTCCGTTAAGAAGAGGGTACAAAAGCGTTGGCCTAAAAGAAAACTGCCCATATCTGTAAAATAAAAGGGTTCTATCCCATCATCATAGGTACGTTTTCGTCGGGACAGAACTAACATTTGTTCTTATTATGGAGGTGTCCGATAAGGACGATTTCACTATATTATATTATTATGTATGTGAGAACAACAAAACACAACCTTGTAGATTGTACGTTTTCTTAATGAAAAGGATATTTTAATATCAGTTTTCATTAAATACTTAAACTTGTGACGAAGAAAATTTAGATATGATACGGATACTATTATTGGATTACTACAATTTATACAATAAAAATAATCATAATAGTTAGAAATAGCACTGGTCATTCCACGTGAAATCATCACATGGAACAAAGTTGGTACTATCTCAGATCATGACCAAAAAAGTCTCAAATATACCCATGGTAAAAGAAGTTGAAATCCCAAATGGAAACTTTGTCACTCACATAGTGCCCCCCTCCTCCTCAAAAAGAAGTCAGGTCGAAGGCTTGAAATATCGAATACCTGCCTCAGGCTGCTTTTTTGTACCTACTTCAACTAATGGACATACAGAAGTGGTTGAAGGGTCATTAGAAAACTGAAGGGTTCCTTTACATGTACAAGGCAGTAAAACGACTGAATAGTATATTGAGCCATATGTTTGTGCACAGTGAAAACGAATAAAAGTGGCCGTTGACAACAACTTTGGAGGAAACCTGGATATTTGTGGGTGGAGGTACATGTGCGGTTTCTGGCATGGTGAAGCACCTCCTGATAGTGATATATTGTGGCTAAAGTTAGGTTAATGCCGCAAAGCAAACATCGGGGGCTTTGAAGTACAAAAAATGAAATTTGGCGAAAATTGGAAATGCTGGCAATCCGTAATCGTCTTCTGTGGAAGTGGAATCAAGTTAAGAATATATTCATATTGTACCACAATATCCCACCAACACCACCGGAAATTTCGTTCAGGGACTCACATTCGTGATGTAGGTAAAAACAAAATATGTTGTAGCTGTTGCCGCAACTAGCACAGTATACAGATTGTTACGTATGGTACATATGTACACCATATACGATATGTATTTTGTATTTATTTCGTGTATTTGATCAATCTAAGGCAATTGCTAATAATCGTGTGCAAATTCTTGTATCATCAAGCCGTTATGACACACGAAGTTCGATGCATTTTGAAAATGGTGAGATTGAAATGTAAATTTTTGTGTGTTGATTTGACGTGAAATATCCATATGTTGTTCATACAATAAAAACACAATAACTACGATTGAATTATATTATGGATGCTAATACGCCATACACCAGTTACACCTTTCACCCGTAGCAAATAATCTCAGTTAAACCTTTACCTGAATCTGCGTGAAGAAGTATCAATGAAGAAGTTTAAACTGTATTACCATTCTAATTGATGGGATACTATATTCTGTTCATATGCTTTCAGACTTCTGAAAATGCAAAAACGAGGGAGAACATGAAGAACGCTAGTCACAATATAACATGAAATCGAGACTTGCATATCATGAAGTCTACGATCCACCAGATATATACATCATTTAGGGTAGAAAGAGTAAGTAGATAGGTGTTTAATCATGATGGTTTTGAAAGCTCCTTCATGGCAAAGTGGTTAGCGTGCGCGCCATTGGCGTGGGAGACCCGGGTTCGATTCCCGGCGGGAGCTCATGTTGTTCGGATTCCACGTTAATCAGTAGGTCCACGTCTCATATAGCCTCGCTGCTGAACGGGACGTTAAACTCCAAATCATGATCATCATGATGGTTTTGAAAACATGCACCAATGTCATTCTGAACTTCTTTGGTAAGGTACTGTCTACCAGTCATTGTTCCTGGAGATATATCAGCTTTAAGAATATTAGTAGATTTCACCCAGCTGGGTTCATTGTTTCAGTGGAATGAGACTTCTGGTTCAGTTGGTTGTAGACACCAATAAACTTTCCCACACCCACTTTCTTCATTCCACCATTTCATTCATTTCTCATCATCACCGTCTTCTTTAGCCTAGTCGGCATATACGTGGGACGTAAAACTCAGATTTCATTTCATTTCATTTTCCATGTCTTGAGTGTTGGGGGAATTCATGAATTGTTGATAACCTAAGGAAGTTGATGTGCATCCTCCTTAATACATCCCATTGCAGTAAGAACTCAGTGGAAAATTCTGGTTTGTGGAATAGTGATGGCCACATCGTGTATAATCATCAGTGTCACAGAAAAGAGTTTAATGCCATTAGTTTCATTTAGTGCTTACTGTTACAACTATTGTGGTGTTCTAGTTTGATCATTGACTGGTTTTTGCAGCTAGTTTCTGTAGTGTGCCTCCAACACCATTACGTGGAATTATTGCCGAACTCGTGGCGAAGAATTCCATTCAGCTTTAGTGTTAAAGTCATACTGATAGCAAACAAGATTGGCAGAATTTTTGTAATTTTTCTTTTATTGACTGCTAGCACCGTCAGAAAAAAAATGATGTTAGTGCAAATTACTTTGCACAATTTCGAAAATCGGGGACAATGGTGGTTCAGTGATAGTGCGTTCACCTCTGGTGCGTTGGAGGGAGTCTGGTTCGATCCCAGCTCACGCCAAGTAACCTTTGTGGTGGACAAACATCGTGTGTGGAGTGTTTCTCTGGGTTCTCCTGTTTCCTCCCACTTTCTTCATTCCACCATTATCATCCATCTCATCATCACCATCTGTCTTAACTTCGGTGCATAATCTTGAGACGTTAAACTCAAGAAAAAAGTACAAAAATAAATAAATAAAGAGTTTAAAAATGGAAAACTCAACATTGTCTTGAAGATAACCTTTCTTGAATGAAGCATAAAGTTCATTTAAGTTGGTTAAGATTAATCTTTTTTCCCAGGTACATACGTATCATCATAAAATTCCTGAATTGCAGGGTTGGCAAAAAGCATGGTTTTTATTCAAAAAACTCGTTCTTTTGGTTTAAATAATTTGCTCTATGTATTTATATCATATATGGACAGAAATAGGTTTGTTTTATCTTGGTGTTATTATGCAACAACCGGGTTATGCTGGAAGGGGTCACATAAGCTTAAAATGGAGTCCAAACCGTGTCTCGACTTACATCCGAAACAAATTGTCCTCCATTTCAACTCGAAACCAGGACTAATTGGCCTGAATGCGATACGTCTGCCGACTCACTCACGAAGGACTCCTAACACGTTGTACTGATGTTTACATACTTTTAATATAATTGTCTAATTGTCAAGAGTCTTTGACAAGCACAAAAATATAAACAGTTGCACAAGTGAAACCATAATACAGAATTACATATGAACAATTTCAAAATACTGCAGAGTACAGAAGAACTAATTAAGTGCAAGTTGGTTCACTACGACTTTTATTAGTCCAAGTTAAAGAAATACGACTTAATTTGAATATCAGTAAGAAAAGTGAATAAAGATAAGAATTATTTGAGTCCACTTTGGCTCTGATCCATTTATACATAAATAGATACCAAAGATACTTCTGATTTCAGTAAATGCCTCGTTGTTTTTGTATGACCCCCCCCCCCAAAAAAAAAAAAATGCGGTATTTCGATGTATTGTATCAATAGTAAACATTATTAAAACGAAACAATATTTAGAATTTTTCTTTGATTGCAATTTCATAACAATAATAATAAACTATAAAAAAAAATCACAAAAGAAACATTCGTAAACTTAAAAGAAAAAAGTTGCTTTTGTAGTATAATCTCTTTGAGTAATAAATGGGGAATTTAGCTCTGAATACAATACGAATAATATGCGGGAGTGACACGTGATAACCCACAAATGTGTGTTCATCAAGATTTTACGAACACTTACACTTTTACGAACATTTTTCGTTTTTGTTTGTTTGTTTGTTTAAACCAGTCAACCCTGCTGAATTGCATACACTATATCAGGGTGAAGAATGTTTTTTGGTAAGATATTAGGCAATAGGTCTTGCTGCTCTTTCCAGATTGAATGAAACTTGGTGTGTGGTAACTGTTTGATGGCAAGAGTTTACATAATTATAGCCAATTACTAGTAATGCCTTAGACTGATCAGATGCAAAATATCTGGACCCGCGTAGCGCTCTTGCCTTTATTGCGAGCGGTCATGGGTTCAATTCCCGTGGGGACACACAGGCCAGTCATCCTGAGTGAGATTTTCCTCATTAATACCAGGCAAATTCCGGGATTATACTAAACATAATGGTCCCAGAACGCTTCCTTCTTTCCTCATTCCTTTCTTACTGGCCCTAATTCCCTTAGTGTGATCACCGAGGAACGTCATTGACCTTTTACGTGACTTGTTAACATGGCCATAGATTCTGAAAAACCAGAAGTCGAATTTGAATCCTTGAGTGCAAAATGCATACCGTATATGTTGTACATGTGTTCCATACGTACCAATCTGTATATTGTTGTTGCGGCAGCAGCCAGGGTTATTTTGTTGTTTACCTGTATCAGGAATGAGTATCAGAATGATACTTACAGTGATTGTTGGTAGATATTGAGACAAATGAATATGCTCTCAACTTGATACCACCTTCCACACATGACAGTTAGTGCGTGCCAACATTACCATTTTGGCCAAATTTTATTTTTAGCGCTTCAAATACCCGTGTTTGTATTATGGTATCCTCCTGACTTGGGCCACAGTAAATCACTATCAGGAGGTGCTTGACCATGCCAAGGATCACATATGCTAAAAAAATCTCCAACCACATGTCATGTGCCCAGCAGGTTTCCTCCAAAGTTGTGTGTCAGCGACCATTTGTATTTATTTGCCATGTGCCATGAACATATGCCACAATACATTTTTTAGTAATTTTACTGCCTTGTATGTATATAGGAACTCTTCAGTTTTCTAATAATCCCTTAACCACTTCTGTATATCCATTAGTTCACGAACGACAAAAGTAGTTTTGATGCATGTATTCAACGTTTCGTCCTTTTGTCCTAACCTCCTTTGCTTTTTGGAGGGGAAATATGTGAGTGACAACACTCTTATTTGGAATTTCAACTTTTCTTACCATGAGTTGCATTTCAGATTTTGTTTTATCATGATTTGAGATGGTCATGCTCCCAGTCATTAGTTGATTTCACGTGGAATGACTCAACACTGGATGCCTAAGCCAGTTACATCAAATGATGCTCATCTAGGTGACAACAGTTATTGCAGTGCAATTCAAAAATTTTCATTACCCATACATATGTATTTATAAAACTCGTGATTAATGCTAACTATAGTCAGCCAAAATATTGACGAAATTATCTTTATTTGCATACAGAGAATTCAGTGAGAGAGAGAGATTGTTTTTGTATCGTCAGTGCGGGTTATGTAGTCGTGATTGAGTTAATATGAATCAGTCAATTATTGCTAAATAGAACAAGGGTTCGAGAAAAAGACTTTTTTTTTTTTTTGTTGGAAAAATAAAACTTTTTTGTTAGGAAGTTTTTGCTTTTTAAAACATTTCAATTTTAATTCATTAAAAGTCATGAAGACGTAACTACTCATACGGTGACAAGAATAAAGTTTAGCCCATTGCTAATGTAGGAATTGGATAACTTTTAAATTATTACTTGACTGTTTTCATAAAAACTGTGTTGGTAACAGTGGTGACGATCTTTAGCTACGTTTAGTTTTAGGGTAGGGTGACCAGACGTCCCGATTTTAACGTGATTGTTTCCTTTTTTTGAGGGTCATCACTGTTCCGAGAAAAATGTAAACGTGATTCAAAATGTCCTCTTTTTAATGTAAGTGTTCCGTTTTTGGCTTGTAGTTACGTAGTTTAATCACAAAGTGTTTTTTTAAAACATATTTCGTGTATGGAGTTCTTAAGTTTTTTGAAGAGGATATCGATTCTTTTACAAGAAATTCAGTCATCAAAAAAATGTGACATTCAAGTGACAATAGATGACGCTAATCATTGTTCCTAGTGAAAGGTGATGTAGAAGATAAAAATTGGGATAACTAACTATATGGCCTACGAAACCCGTAAGTTCAATGCCACGTTCACAAATGCTCACCATTGACTTCCGTCCTTAGCCAAGTGGATCCAGTTTTTACTCGTATTCCTACTTCTGCGAGATCCATCTTAATATTGTCCTCCCATCTGCATCTAGGTCTCCAGTAAATTTGAAAGCGTTCCTGCTTTCTTCCATTCTTGCTACATGACCTGCCTGCTTGAGCCTCCTTAGACTTGATGACCCTAACAGTGTTTGGTAAACGGTATAAATTATGTAGTTTCCGCCATTCCCCATTCCCGTTTCTCGTAGGTCCAAAAATTCGTGTCAGGATCTTGTTCTCAAATAATTTCAGTCTACGTTCTTCCCTCAGAGTAAGCGACCATGTTTCGAAACCGTACAGAGCAACAGGCATGATTATCGTTTTATATATTTTAAGCTTTAAATTCCTCGACAGAATTCGCGACGACAAAAGATTTTGAACTGAGTAATTAAAAAATAGGGTCACGGTTAAATAAATATAAATCTGATTATTTTGAAAAGCTAGTAACTTCTTCCTCAGTGGCATGATTGACGACAGAACAATGACTATACCTAGGTGGATTGTCAGATTATGCTAGTTTGCCGAAATCCAGATCAGTATTCTCGCCTTGCATGAACTATTTCTGAATGGACTGCATAATTTAACTCAATTACAGTCCACAAGAAAGCAGGAAAGAAACAAAAGCATTGTGATATTTCGGGAGTAGTAAGAACTGCTCTTGGCACATTATGCTGTTTCCGTGCAAGAACAGGACCTTTTTTCATTCTAAAGACCAGAATAGGAAAAGCAAAAGAAATAGTTAATTACACTAACTAAATTAAAAGGATAATAGTTGATCATAATATTTGAGTTGCATCCAAAAGATGTTACTAGTCAAGTTAAATGATGACACTACGTTTTCAATGATCCTTTGTCATCTTCTTCATGTATGTATTAAAATAAAAAAAAAAAAAAAAGAAAAGAAAAAACCGCGCTTGGTAGAATTGCATAGTTTAATCAGTTTCGTCCGCAATAGAGTTTTTGATTTTACAAAGTTGTACTCCTTTGTTAGTGCTGTATTTATGGGCTTACGGTAAAGGGGAGTTCTGGGAGTCAAAATCCTCTCCCCCTAATCGTGGAACATAAAGCTTTTAAAGATTTCATTTCAAAACCTTCCCCGAAATATTTTAGAACTCCTTTTAAAAAATGAAAGAAATACTATTTTACATGTACAGTACAAGAAACCATGTTATTCTCTTTATTATGATTACTAGTTAATTATTGACCATTACAACTTCCAGTAAAATATTCTTTTGGTACTCACGTATGTATTTTACTATTCAATTCAAAAATTTCATGCAACTTAATATCGCACAGGTCAGATTAATAATAATAATAATAACCATTATCATAGACATTAGCTACATCGAATTTTTGATTTTATATAGTTTTCTTGGTATACTGTAGCAATAGTAACATTATTAATGGCTCATGGCGCTGTTGAAATTAGGAAGTATCAACCAACGTGTCAACGTTAATTTAGCTGATCCAGAAGAAGAATATAGTTTTCGTACCAGTTCTAGAGTGTCATTTTACAATTGAGCAATTTGTAAACAAACAGTCGTTACAAGTATTAAGGAGTTCATTCCGATCCTTTAGTTAGATACCTCTATCACTGAACTTAGGAAGTAGATGCACTTCTATCAAGGTACTTTACCCTATTCCATAACTAAACTTTTTGATTTTGAACTGTAGGAGCCAAAGTTGAATGTCATTATAAAAAAAGTGAAGAACTTCAAACAATATTGACGTATTGGTGCAATGCATACAAAAACATTTTATTCCAATGTATCTATGGAAATGTTGCCAATATTTGCTACTATGCCTAATGCCAACTCCTTCAGCTGAAAGAAACTATATTATTGAAGGGACTGCTTGCCAAAAGTGCATAACGTAATTTATTAATTTTATATTAAATAAATCATAACTTTGCTCTTTTTTCTGTGAAAAATGAAAAGAAAAAATCCTTTACTTTTTGCAGTTGAGACTTATGTAAGATATGTGACAAAAGTAAGCAGAGACTGTACATATATGGAAATACGTTATTTATTTGGAGATGGTGGAAGTAGGGAATATATATGTTCTAGTGAAAATGTCATGGCAGTACCCGACCGGACATACACTGTTAAGTCGCTTTCTTCCTAAATAATATAATTTTTTCTCAAATCCCTTCTGAATAAAATTTCAACTTCACGCCACTGGATATATTTAAGATATATTGTTCAGTTTGAGTATAACTTGCATTGAGGGGAAATATGTTCTTAACGGAAATAAAATATGGCGTCGCGTTATTTCGTTAAGCTTAGTCAGTCTATACCATTTTCTGAATTAAGTACTTATTATACATTTAGTATATCGCAATTTTTTTTCCGTGTGTTGTAATAATATGAATAGTAGCAAAGTTCGGTGTGATTTATGTAGAACCGTAGTATTATTTTTTTTCTAAGGAAGTAGTCAATAGTTGTATCGTCCCCATGTTTGTTAGCATGTCATGGTAAGTTAATTCTGAATATTGTCCGGCGAGAAATTATGTTCTTATTTCATACGTAGAAAGAGCGCGACGAGAAAATGCTTCTACCCTATATAGTGATGAATATGAAAAATAAATATCTGTAGTGATTTATTTTCTAGTGCTTTTAAAATTCGAATATTGAAAACTAATGTTTCAATATCCAAGTAACAACAGAAAAATTGTACCAATATTCAAACATTTTAAACACTATCTTTTATTATCAGCGTTTATTTTGTATGAAAATTAGTCGTTCCTGACGCAGTTCACTGGCTGTTCGATATGTTTTTCGCTATACGTTAAGCTTCTGCATTTCGTAGGGTAACTTATCCAATATCCATCTCATGTGTGCGCCATAGTAGATGCACCATTCAGTTTCTGACTTCAATCACTTTTTCTTCTTTTTCCAAGGTGGTGTTTTTATAAATTAGGTTTCTTATCAGCAAGCGACCTCTTTCGGTTGATAAGATACATTATCGTCTACACAATATGTGACCGGTTTGATGATTAGCAATATTAAATAATGGAGTTTTTTCCTGGGATTACTGTGGTAATGTTTTTAAATTTTTTTTCTGTAGTTTTATTTACTATTATAGTATATTGCTGAATTCGATTTCACTTGATTCAGAAGGGAATATCACTTAATTGTTGATAATGCAGCATGTTAAAAGAGTTTTCAGTCCTTGTAGCATATCTTGTGTGAATATTTCGCAGTATTCTTCGAGCTGAAATAGTTCAGTTACTTTTTATTACGTTTAATATTGGAGTTAAATATTAGCTTTGCTTTGAGATTTTGTAGAAATTTTTTACGGAAAGGAACAAGTATGGTTCGTTCGACTTTCCAAATGTTATACAACTGTTTATTTATATGGTTGTAACATTAGACAAGAGACATCGTGATCAAATCCCTGGAGGTCCAATTTTCACTTACAGCTAGTACTATTTCCTTTGTTTTTAGTGCTTGTATGCGAGACATAGACTGTTTTGTAGCAATATAAGCATTAATTTTCTTTAAAACTGATATTTCGGCGATTAAGTTATCAATGTTTTCTGCTTAACTTATTATAGAAACGAATAAGCGATTAGAGTTTTCAGCCGAATTAATGCCGAAAATACCAAACATTGTGAGCCAGTAAAGATGGTCATACTTACGTTGTATCAAGACATGGATTTTGCTTTTATATATAAAGGCAAAACAACCTTCGGTTTCATATTTACAAGACAAATTTATACTAGTTCATGTGACACTATGAATGACTAGTTTATGCATTAATCTCACACATATGACAACACTGTTTTTGATTTAAACTGCAACTTAGCTGGTATTTAATGAGTTAATTCAGGAATATTTTTCGGGCAGTTTTAACGTATGATTATACGAAATATCAAAGGTTTGCTTTATCTTTCGGTTTAAGTTTAAATGACTGCTTTCTGAGAGGAAGTGGAGGGGGAGGGGGGTTTAGACTTTGTCATAGTATTCCGTTTTGACTACAGAATTCACATTGAGAAAATGTTTATTCCAGGTTTAGGCAGAATTACGTCATAAAACTAAAACATAATAATTGGAGCATACTGTGCTTCATGTACTATTGTTCTAAGATTTCAGTGCTTGGGAGAAAATGGTATAAAAATATTTCGAGACAATGTTTCAACGGAACTCCCTGATTGAATATAGAAAAAAGAAAAAAAAATTATCGTGTGTTGAGTGTTGTACAGTGCGGTCATAAACCTGTAGACATAACGAAAATGCCATGAAAAACGGCTAGAGACGTTTGAAATATATGAAAAAAAAAAAAAAATGGTGGAAATTAGCTGAGTAGAACGAAGAAAGAATGAAAAAAAAAATGTTAGGAGTAATAAATGAAAAGATCAGAGTTAGGATATTAAAAGGGGTAACTGAAAAGTTTTGAGTCTTGAGGAAACTATAAGAAGTACAAATTTGGTAATACCTTTATTTTTCAACATAATCCCCTTGGACAGCAACGGTGCTGCAGTGATCTTATTCCAGGTTGTGATCACAGAAACTCCTCCACGCCTGTAATAACGTCATTATCGCTTGCAAAACATCGTCCTGCTAGAGCCTTTTTTAGATTATGGAAGAAGTGGAAGTGTGAGAGGGCCAGATCAGAGAATAGGATAGATGAGGAACGAGTTCAAAGCTGCATTTGTGAATAGTAACCATGGCAACTGCTGATGTGTGACCGGGAGCATTGTCATGCTGGTAGAGAACGCCTCTGGACATCATTTGTAGCCTTTTTTCTTTAATTTGCACTCGAAGTTCTTTCAAAAAGTCACTATAGTACTGTCCTGTGATGGTATGACTCCTTTGCAGGTAATAAATGAATATCACACCTTAGGAATCCCAAAAAACAGAGGCGATCACTTTGCCAGCGGAGGGAATTACCTTTGACTTCTTTGGGGCTGGGTGGGAGGGGGTTCTTTGGATTGTTTTGTTTCTGGCTGATAATGGTGTACCCAACACTCGTCCATAGTGATGAATCGACAGAGAATATCGTCCATATCACATTCTAACAGTTTCAAATTGTTCATAAATAGGTAGGAGGTAATCGAGTGCGTTTTTGTTCGGGAGTGAGAAGATGGAAAATTTTTAGTAAACCAAGCTCATTCTTCAGAATATGATCTGCTCGCTCCTGTGATATATCCAGCCTATCTGCTATCTGTGAGTTGACAATCGACGATCTTCCATGATTATATCAAGTACCAGGCCAGTGTTATTCATGGTTGTAGCACTTGATGGTCTCCCAGATCTCGGCTCATCTTCAATACACTGTTTACGACGCTTGAATACCTGCACCCTTCTTTTGATGGTGGCATATGAAGGTGCAGATTCACCTACGGTATTGATCCAAGGTCCGAGGAACACTAGGGTCGACGGACTTTGGTATTGACCGTATCCTGGTGGATCTCAGACACCAATATTCCTTTTAATTGCAGATACTTGACGACTGTCCTGTACTCGATTTTTTCCATTTCCCAGCTGGTGCCATCACACTCACTTCAGGAGCCTGTAAAAGACAAAAGAAATTACGTAGAACCAAGAGCTTGATACACATTAATATCAAAGGTTGTACTATTCTAATACATGTAATTATTCTATTCTAGATTCTCATTTTCTATGTTAGGCTCAAAACTTTTCAGCCACCCCTCGTATTGTATAAGTAATATTCTCGAGATCGTGGTAGAACATAATTGTGGAAGGAAATTGAGATAGGGAAGACGCAACATTATCGGCAATTGGGAAATCACAGTGGCACAAATTAAAACTTTTATCGCTACCAACTAAGGGTAGAAAATTTACCTAATGTAATAATATTTGTACAACAATTGAATTTAGAGCTCCTTCATAGCTTAGCGGTTAGTGTACACGCCTTTGGCGTAGGGGTTCGATTCCCGGCGCTAGTTCATGTCGGATTCCACGTTAATCAGTAGGGATCTCTATTTCATATCGCTGCTCGCTGCTGAACGGGACGTTCAAGTCAAAATCAACTCAACTCAAAGGTTAAATTTTTACAGATGTAATTTCTTTTAACAGCCGCAATTGGTTGATAGATGTATTACAACAGTTAATCCCTACATTCAGATTGAGAGGTTAGCTTAGAAGCTTAATAATTTGCAACGACTGACCTGACAGGAACGACAGATTCTGATGATGGTTACAATTTTTGTACTGTCAGCTTGTGATTCTACGAAAAAAAAAAAAAAAAAAAAAAGATTATTGATTTGCATACGCATAAATATATCACCAGTTTTGTTCGATTCGTGGTGGAGGTCTAAGTCGTTGATAAAAGCCCTGGTATTTGTTTGGATCTCATTTTATGTTAAATTGTAGTCAGGTATCAGTAAAACTCTTCAATGCTCATTAGAAACATTTAGGCAGGAGCTCATATATTTTGGATCTCACGTTAAACTGTTAGGTTCACGTCTTATAGCCTCGGTGCTGAAAGGGACGCTAAACTCTTAATTAATTAATGAACATTATGTAGACAGCTTAAAATTTCTAAAAGGGTTTTCCGTGGTAGTAACGTGATGTTACAGAAAAGAAACCAAGTACATGTACATTTACAGGACACGGAACACCCATGATTTATCTTTCCTCCCTGTGAATACTTTTTATTTAGCAGAACATTTTGTACAAGCCTGAGCCTGTTGTGAAATTCTTTGCCTATTATTTTTAGTTGAAGTGAAAAGTTTAATTAATTTGCCAAAAATTGATATCTGTTTTCAAATTTACTTTTTAAATTGCAAATCCGAAAATTATTTTTTCTGTTCCCTATTTTAGTCCACATTTGAGTTTGAGAGAGAGATAGAGAAGAAAAATAAAAGATGGGACAAAATGCCACTTTGAGACAGGACTCGTATCGTGAAACATGTCATTGTGATAAACCTTAATACCGTCATTGTTAGTTAACATCGAGAAATATTTTCTCTTCTTTGCAATGGACCAAAAAGTTCAATGAAATGCAATTGTGAATTATAAGACCTGTTCCTTCCGGTACATTATCGTGTATCGCGACAGTCGTCTTTTTCAAGGCCAGTAGAGTAGTACGGAGGTTTGTGTACATTCCATAGCTGATAACTTCTTGTTCATGGCTGTAAATCCCGTTTTGGAAGGCTAAGTATAAAAGCATAAACGATCTTCTTGAAAGAATTGTTTTTATTGGTTAAAAATATAGAATTCATTACAGAATGAGAATTTAATGTTTCAAAACTCTTGCAGCACATAGTTTTCCTTGGTTAGGGTTGAATGGCAAATAAATACAGCTACGTTGTATCAATTCCGTTAATAATATCCTAGGGCCATAGTTTAGATTTAAGGTTTTGGTGACCTTGAATATACATAACATAGTGTTGCGTGTGATGTATGTATAATCTGCGACCGGTTCAGCAGACTTCTAAGCTGATGTCGCTACGGATGTTGTAAGCATTCACCTTTATCTTAACGTAACGTTTGTGGTTTCGTCTTTGAAATTTTACGATGAATTTTAGTGGTCTTTATTTGCGCATGCATATCACGGCTTTTTTTTTATTATTTCGAAGCAAGTATTCAGTATCTCATGTGGATAAGATGTATTTTATTGTTTGTGGAATAATGACCAAAGTGTGTTAAAGATAACCTTGTTTGAGTCTGGCATTACTGAGCTAAGTAAGGCGAAGCTCTTCATTTTGTACTGTGTTCAGCGTTTATAATTCAAGAAGCGAGAAATTGTTCAAAGCTTATACCATGATAATTAAAAAAAAAAAAAAAGTATCCATCTCTCATCTGAAAGCACAATATTATTATCCATGTAGCCAATGGAATTAAACAGATGCGAATCATCTTTGACTGATTGAGATACCTATTTTTAAGGTGAATGTAAAGGTTCGAGTATCGTCAGTAGATGGCCCTACCTTTCCAGTGTGTTTCTAAGGAGTAACAGAGTTCATAAATAGTTCAATAAAATTCATTAGATGAATGGGATAATTCATATAGTTTTTAGTAATTGTATTTTATTAATTGGTGAGAACTTCAATGATACTCTTCAGATATCCCCAATAATGGAATTCCATCGACAATGGAAGAACCAAAATATGAAAAATGAAAGAACAAATACATTATAAAACTGCAGGGATTATACTCCGATTATTGAGTCAGTTTGTTTTCGGGGAGAGTTTCGAAGTCAGTCCCTTAATTTTAACTGAATTTTTGCAGGTAATGTCATTTCTTACCAGAATGGAAAGAAAGAAACGTGCTGCCATTTATTTCTGATTAACGCTCCTTTAAACTCAAGCAAAAGTATCATAACAGTAACTCTGTTACAATTTCCTAAGCGCAGCTGCGAGAATATGGTGTTGAAGCGCTCTTGAGGAGTCACATCGACAACAAATTAAATTTTATCGCGACAGGCTGATGGAAGAAAGCATACCTAATGTACGAATTCTTGTATACATCTTTGTGAAATTGCATGACGATTTCTTCCTTTAGTTTGCAGCGATAAAATTTACATCCTTACCGAAGTGTATTCAATCAAGATCCTCCACTACGTTGAGGGGCGCTGGGGATTTTTTTTTTCTTTTTTTTTAACAGGAGGCTGTTATGATCAGGCTTATAAATATAAAGATATCTGGTTAATAGTGTCCTGTAAGAAAAGTGATCTTAAATCCTAGTTTGTTTTATCTTTTTTTTTAACATCCTAAACCAGGAGAGACGATGATGGTGATAATGAATTAAGAAAGTGAGGGGAAACGGGAGAAAACCAACGCGATATTTATCTACCATAAAGCCACTTGTTGCAAACTGGTATTAACTAGGGAGGTGAGCGCTCTACCAATGAGCCAGCGTGACGTTGAAATTTGTAGTTGAGTATATAAACCAATATGTACGCAGAATTTCATCAAGGGTATTCAAGCATTCAATCTAATATCCTTTCAGGACACGCGTGATATTTGTATATATTTTTTAATACAGTAATTGTTTATTTTTTATAATATATTGTTCAGTGGAGTGTTAAAACCCCGAAGCCTCCTTGCATGCGGCACTGATATAAACAATCGTAAATACATAAATGTAGGTAGGGTTGGGTTGGATAAAAGGTCAGTCATGTGTAAATGTGTGTAAGTAGGCAATAAGCTGAAGATCGGGGTTTGAATCCGCGACATCACTGTTCCGTCAGTAGGGTTTCAAGATATATATAAAGCAACAAAACGTAGGACAAAGCACGTATCTCTGGTAAGTAGCCCAGTTAAGAGCAATCCTCTTAACAAGCGGTAGATACTAGTTCCTAAAGAGTTCATAGAGTCATGCTAGTAATAGTTCAGTCTAATAGTTGTCACTAGCTGCGCTGACTCGATGTCGCTTTCGTGCAGGCAAGTTCCAGACGAGTCGAAGGCTTAGTGACACTGTGCTCCAATGTGAATACATTACGGGTTGGGCATGCTCAATAAATCTGTTCGTGTAATGCGATAAGGCATGGGGGGGGGGTCTTCGTTGATGTATTATTTTTAGATAAAGATTCATATTTTCCAGAGCTGAACTTTCTCAAGACTTTTGTTGCTTAGGGTTGGGTTCAATTCCTTGAGAGATATACATGATTCAGATTGTAAGCATTAATAATGAAAATTGATATTAAATTACAACCGAACGAAAGCATAAGTAACCATTTTAAAAATGTTTTATTTCTAATTTAGAACCGTACATTTGTAATTGGAAATTTGTGAGACAGGCTTGAGATATGTTTCACCTGGTATATTGCGTATTCTCTACTAAGAAGCATCACTGATGAAGATGTGAATTGAATGTATAAGAGAGAGTCGTCCTGTTGTAGACTAGTTCGATTAGGAAGCGTCCGCGAAGGAGAGGAAGAGCGGCATTAATATGAAGAGCAATGATGTATCATTTATGCTGCACCCTATCAGAGAATTAATTGTCGTTGTCTGTGCCAAGTGGTTTGCATAGTAAGAACGTAGGAGAATCTTATAGCAATGTATCACTACAAGATTTTTACTTTCGAGCTACGATAGGAGTGGAAAAATTGATGATAATTGTGAAAAAAAAAAAAATAATAAAATAAAGAGATGTCAGAAGATTTACACGTTTCATGATCGCTAGAAATCAAAGAAGTGATTTTTGGGGTATCCGCCTGCTGTACGTCCGTATGCACCAATGTAAATGTGTTCACTCGCGTAGAGGCCAATTTTATGAAAAACCTTAATTTTATAATTTGGTGTGGATACCGTTCTACGTATCCGCACCAAATTGTAAAATTAAGGTTTTCATAAGAATCCCCACGGCCTTGTTCGAATTTTCGTTTTACCTGAAAAACTAAGAGTAGTTTACTAAAGGGTAAAATTAAAAAAAAAAAAAAAAAAAAGACACTAACGATTTTCTTTGTTTCATATATGTATAGTTCATTATCAGCCCTATAGTGTGGAATAAGTTATTTCTGTGGGAAAAATCCAGAAGGCTAATTCATCCTTAAGAAGTGTTTTTCTTGGATAATTTTCTCTGAGAAAGGTCAGGCAATTTTCTTCATATGTCACAAATAAATGCTTCACTCATAACCTGGCAATATGGCATAACTAATTTATGAAAAAATTCCTAATGGGTAATTTACTCTTGTTTTTTTTTTTTTTTTTCTGGATGATTTTCTCAAAAATGACCCAGACAATTTCGTTCATGTTTCATTAATAACCCCAATACAATGGCATAAGTCATTTCTCATGAAAAAATTCACAAGACGTAGTTTACTTGTGGGTTGTAAGTTCTCTGTGCCCCTAATTTTATTCGTATTTAACTAATAATTATTTCAGTAATAACTGCATCATAACATGATTTGTGTTCAGATATTGGAGGGAAAAAGTTTAGTGCGGTGGCCCGTACCTTTTATGTTTCATGTTGTTGTAAGTCCACAGTTCATGAATGATAAACCTTCTGTATGATACGGTATAACGAAATAAAACTGTGTATTAAATCATTCAATCTTTTATACTATGATGCTCATTCTGACGAATAGATTTTAATGTCCTTTTGAATTGATGTATCTATATATTAAAATGCAATGTTTATATGTTTGTGGTCAATCCAGTTTATATGTATGTGGCCAATTTCGTTTATATGTTTATGGCCTATTCTTTTCGACGATGAGATCTCGGAAACGACAAGCTCTAGAAACGTGGTGTGTTCACTGGTTTGTTTCAAATTTTGTGTACACCTGCCTGTTTTCATTCAAATTTTCAAAGATCGTGCCGTTATCGTTCTATTCAACATTTAGGAGCCGTTTTGAACCCTTAAGATTAATATTGTAGCTAGGGTTAACGGTAAAATAAGGTTAATATCTTTGTTAGACAGCCAGTAGAAGAGTTACGTGCAGCGGGTTGACGGATATTGCAGGCGCTTTTCTTAAATCGGAATGACAAAACCAACTACATGCTGGCAACTTCAAAAGGCCTCTGAACCGCTATGAGGCATTTTCGGATGGAGTTTTGAAATCACGATATCCGATTTTATTAAGACTTAGTATCTGCTTTCCTTTAATCTTCTGAAATACTCTCCATCGAAACTATGAGGGGGAGGGTAAAGTTGGAAAATCCGCTCACTTTTCAGGTTTTCAAATATACATAATATACAATTTTTAAAGGTAATAAACGTAAATAATAATCTACTTTGATGCAGTGTAATGCATTTTTTCTTTAGAGCTTTCCTATCATCTCCTTTTCTTGCGGTCGAAATTCGCCAAAGGTAAATGGATAAAAGTGGAAAAGTTCTTTGAAATTAGAATTTCCTTATTTAAATAATATGATTAAAAAAAAAAAAACATTCTGATAACTTTCGCCAGAATTATTTTATTTTGACGCAATAAGCCTTATATTTTCTTCCAGGCAGGATTCCCATCATGATATTCGTAAAGACCTGAAATTCGTAAAGAATGAAAAGATGAAATTAAGCCCACTCTTACCTGATTTTTTTTTTTTTTTAAGTGCCATGATAATTTTCGTAGAACAGAG
The DNA here is from genome assembly GCF_964235325.1 of Thermobia domestica. NCBI lineage: Eukaryota > Metazoa > Arthropoda > Insecta > Zygentoma > Lepismatidae > Thermobia > Thermobia domestica. Next base: position 36,903,968 of record NC_137464.1, read on the forward strand.
TCGATTTTTATGCAACATGCTGCAAATTTTCTTTGAAACCTCCAAATCAATCCTATTGCATGGCGTTAAAATATTCCGAGAATGAGAGATGAATCCCTCCTCCCCCATCCATTTTTTAAAGGAGAGTTCCATACTGAACATTATGCATTGAACAAATTATTATGGCTACATTTCGACCCACGTGATCTGGCCACATTAGATTTTATCCCGCTGGTTTCAGACAACGAGGGTTTGAATAGCAGAAATTTGGGAGCCGATGTTTCAGCCGTGAGATTTTGTAATTTTAATGCAATCATTTATTTTTATTATGGCGACAGTAAATTTTCCAACAGTAACATCTCCATCGTGATTATACAGGGGACTTGGTTCGATTTTCAGTAGAAAAATATGTGATTAGAATTCTGCGTTAAGGTTGAGGTCAACATCTTATGTAGCCTTCAAGTCAATCTGCAGGGAGCATGCTTAAAAAATATATTACCTCGTTGTGTAAAGCAAATGTCATAATTGATTTTAACCCTACTTGAAACGTAAAACTTGGGTTTGAGAGAATTTGGATTTGTAAATATCAATACGAGAATAGATTGATTCTATTTTGTAATTGTGGGTAAACTCTTTAAATTCTTCAACTTGTATATGAGATAACGATTTTTAAACGCAAGTGTGTTTGCGCTAATGACATTTCACGATGTAATATGATTCTTTGCGTAGAAGTACAAAAGTGTTCATGTTGTTTTTCTGTGTTTCATGTCTTAGAGAAACTATTTTTATCCCTTAAATTATAAGTTTTATTTTTGACCACTTCGTAATAGGCAATTGTTTCTTTTATCTTGTATGAACAGACGAAGGTTTTCAATCGATAGCAAGTTAAAAATCAATCGTGTCAATAAATAACTTAGTCGGTCATGATGTGATGGTTATTTAGTTCGCCAAGGAGCGTGAAGTATAATTGTAGATCGCGTGCAGAATAGATTTATTCCGTAAATATTCCATTGTCGTAGACTAATATACCATAGTGCCATGACATACTCGCTCTGTGTTTACGTAGATGATGTCTTGTATAGTCTGGTCACGTTCATTGACGTAATGTCCTTCGTTGGTCAAATCCGCTTTTCATGTATCCTGTAATTGATGATTTCTTCGGTTTGGTTCTCTTACGTTCTATTCGCTAACCTAATAGTTAAACATTTCCAAGTATAAACTGTTTGGCAGTGAGAAGGATTTCAGGAGATAGTAAATTTTTTTGTGTCTTATTCTAGGTAATATTCCTGGTATTGTCTTAAAATAAAGTGGGCGTACAAAAATTGTGATGACTGTTCTTAGTTAATAAGTGCTAGATAGGTCATGAGCGATTGGGTATTTAAATATACTATTACCATATAAGAGAGGGTCCAACCCTATCCTCTTGCAAATTTTCAGAGTAAATCAACGAGAGATCAATTCTTACTACTCCTTAGTATTTCTTAGTATTCATAGTACGTATATTGAGGATCCACAAGGCGATGATTTTCAACAAACTTAAAAAGTTTGTTACTGAATTCTCTGTCTGTCTCTGTGTGTATGTCTGCGAATTTTTCAATTTAGAGCCCTCCATTCAATAGAACATCAAAGACTATCTGAAAAAAATGATGGAAAATTTCGCGTCACTCTTACCGTTCCCAAGATATTGGCCAAAAAGTTCCGATTCCGGGAGTTTTAAGGAGCCATATCTCGGGAACCATAAGTCATAGAGAGAATAATACTTTGCGAATTTTTCAATCTTGAGTTCTCAATTTTGAGGATGTGTCTTCGTAAAACAACATATCGTAGAACATTTTAACAGAATTCTTAAACAAAACATGTGGAAAAAGTTTAGCACTCAAAAGAAATTATAAATGGATAGATGTATTACAGGAATTGTTTAGGGAGACAATAATAAAGTAGATAGAACAATTGGTATAAAGCCTGTAGAAGTTAATAAAAAAAAATAATAATTCTTTTAAAATTGGTCCTGGCAATGCCCTTGGAGCATTCTCAACTGGTTTGTATTAAAATTCAGTGGCGCTGTAAGCTGGAGCCAGGCAGATGGGGTACGTTGAATCATGTAATGCGTGGTCTACACATCAGCTTCGAAGCCTGTAAGTTCTGGTTTTATAACTTGGACCTCTCTCTGTAGAGATACGTATGGATAATATGAGTGTTGCTAATTTAATATTGAAAATATAGCCCAATTGAAAACAGTTGTTATAAGGTTTCTTACTTTGGACAATAATGGCGAGATTCGCGTATTCTAATGCCTTACTCGAGATCTTCGAAATTTCGAAATGTATATTTCTTTGGAACTGCTTTGTGTTCATTGTTAGAACTCATATATACACAAAACTCGAGAGTAAATGACAAACCAATAAAATCGATAATTGATGTAGTAGTTCCAGAAATGATGAAGTATTGCATTATAGTTTGTGATAGTTGTAGACCCCACGCTTTTTCTTTTATTCAGTTGAACGAAATAGTTTTAGTGCATAGATGTATTTTGAAGCGCAATGTAACTCCCTTCCACATCTATAAAATACGACTAGGTGTTCATCCTTGCCTCTGGATTCCTGTAAGTGGCCAACGTAACAAAGTAATAATAGGGCATGACCATATATATTCGAGTGGCTTGAGTTAGAGTCTAAAAGTAGAGTCGCAAACATTTAGAAGTTTTACTATATAGCTATGCCAAATACTGATAAAGATTTCTTTATGTACTCATGCGTATGGGCTATTTCAGAAGACACTCCTGGTCGAATTGGACTCTAGAATATGTGCTTATCTGATCGGGATCTTCAATTCACTCTTGTAGTTTGTAGGGATGCGCACGAGACGAGTCGAGACAGGATTTTCCTGACAAAATTCGAGTCGAGACACGGCTCTTCCAATAGTGTAATATAAATTTTTCGAGTTGAGACATCACTTTTACAATACATTTTCGAGACGAGACAGCCATAAATCTTGTCTCGTGCGCATCCCTTGTAGTTGGTTGTGTGCGTGTTGAGCAAAAACCTAGTAGCACACTGAAGCTCTCGTGCATAGTGTTAAAATCAGTGCAGGGTAGCAGCGGCGGGTGTATTGTATGGGGTAATGCTGTTAAAAATCGAATAATGAATTCAGTCAAGGATTTTGTAAAATAGAGAATCTGCCCATATGTATCTTTATCCTTTTAACTCATTGAAGAAAGAAAAAAAATAACCTGTCAGACCACCGAGTCTGATAGGCTTCTCTCGTATCCGCCGTGAATATAGGCTCAAAACATTGCAATCTTATTGGGTAGGGTAAGCAGGGTGTGGGTGGTGGGTGACGTATGGCTTTACGATTTTGTTGTATAGGCAGATTCTCTATGTTATAACATTCTTGGATTTAGTAGCGAATAATGTATTCGGAGGAACCTGGAGGTTCAATGCCGCGTTCACAAAGCTCTCCACTGACTTCTATCCTTAACCTGTTGGATCCAGTTTCTACTTTCTATTCCTATTTCTGCGAGATCCATCTTAACATTGTCCTCTCATCCGCCTGGGCCATCCCAATGGTCGTTTTTCGATTGGACTTCCGGTTAAGACTTTGAAAGCGTTCCTACTTCCTTCCATCCTGGCTACATGACCTGCCCACTGAGCCTCCTAGATTTGATGGCCCTAACATTTGATAAACCGTAAATTATGCAATTCCTCGTTATGAAGTTTTCGCCATTCTCCATCCTCGTTCCTTTTCGGTCCAAATATTCGCCGATCTTGTCTCAGGATCTTGTTCTTAAATACTTTGTCTATGTTCTTCCTTCCGAGTAAGCGAGCGTGTTTTGCAACCATGCAGAACAACTGATATAATTATCGTTTTATATATTTTAAGCTTCAAATTCCTCGAGTGGATGACGAACATTTAGTGTTACTGACTTACAAATATGATGTTCTGAAAATAAAATTGAGTACCGTGTATATGTAAATGATTACAGAAACACAGCCGTACTGGTTTTAGTTCACTTGTATTGCTATTGTTACAAAGGAGGGCTTGAAACGTCAAATAGAAAGTAAAATACGAGACGCATCCAGAAAGTTTTATTGGATTGTAAAATGAAAGACGAACATAAGAAGAAAATTATTTTCTTAGTATGGAAAAAATGAAATCTTTCAGTTTTACGTCTCACGATTATACCGACTAGGCTAAAGGAGACGGCGATGATGAGAAATGAATGAAATGGTGGAATGAAGAAAGTGGAAGGGAACGGGAAAAACCCGAGAAAACCCACGAACACAATTGTTATTGTGGAGTTAGTGATATATAACCTAATTTTCTACATATGTATCATCCTTGTTGAGGCATTTGTGTAACGCGGCACCAGCTTTTGTATTCAAAGAATTCTGCCGCAGAGGACTGGAACTAGAATGTCAAACTGTCTGCAACTCAGCTGCGCTGTTGAAACATTGTCCTGCCAGAAATCGCGTCAGACTGAGGAACAGATTAAATTGTTGGGCGCACGGTTGGTGTATAGGGAGGGATGATCAAAGGTCCCAGCCAGCCACGGTCGGGCCTACAGTGTTATTCTTTGTGCACATTGAAGCGCCTACTGTGAATGGTCTGCACAGTCTGCTGACAATATCTTCTCTCGTGACATCCGATCCATACACTTCACACAATTGCTGATGGATATCTGACACAGACAGCTTCTGGATAAACCTAATTACCACATCATTCTCAGTCGGCGTGAGACAATGCGCGCAGCTACGTGTACCGTAGTACAGTCACGAACATTAATAAATGGAGGCTGAAGCGATTATTTCTTATGGCTCCAACTTCCATTTTTTAATGTTGTGACCGTACAATTGTCTCACTACTGACTCCACATAACTGCTCAAGCGCGTCCCGCTCGTACTTACTCTTGCCCTCTTGCGGCACTTTCGGACTTTGTTGTGGATTCACCTCGTACTTTTCTTTCCCCGTTTGAATTCCTGATTACTGAGTAGTAGTAGTAGCTATATTAAACTTAAATCTTCGCCCGATTTGATTTGAAGCCAACAAACTAAAATAAACACACCCTATTTCCCTTCTGCTTTTCATCTGAGCTAATATGCGATCAGTGTAATCAGAATCACCTGCACCCCCATTTGCCTCTTCTGGTTTGCCGCGGCTTTGTTTCTCTGGCTGCCGTCGATATACGGCTCGCTTTTTTAAAGACTAGTGCTTCATTACCAATTCATGTTTGTGCTTCAGAGTGCATATAAAATTAAATTACCGTCTTAGTAGTAATCTGTTAATTTGATTTTAATTGATTTTAGCGTCCCTTTCAGCAGCAAGGCTATATGAAACGTGGACCTATTGTTTAACGTGGGATCCGAACCACATGAATTGTCACAAATGGGAAGAAATCGATTTTTAAAAAAAGTAAATAATGTCCCTTTTCAGTAATAAAGTTATACAATGTATAATGCATGGATTTACTACCTCGTAAATCGGAATCATATGTATTTCCATAATTAGAACTCCAAAACGTCCCGGTTTAGCCGGGACAGTACAGGATTTACATTCTCTCTTACACACCTGAAATTATTCGAAACTCCAAATGTCCCGGTTTTTATTGAAAACATAAGTTAATATCATTTGTGCGATATTTAGAATACCGCATTTATTGGTCATCAATATTCAGCTTATAGAAATAATCTACTGTGTCATTAACTTTTGGTAGGTATTGACCTATTATTAATTAATTCTGATATTGCAGCAAAAAGTAATTGCATTAACTATAATAATAATACGTTCACCTCTGGTGCTTGGGGTTCCGGGTTCGATCCCAGTCCCCGCCAAGTGGACTTTGTGGTGGACAAACACCGTGTGCGTGGGTTTTCTCGGGGTTCTCCCGTTTCCTCACAATTTCTTCATTCCACCATTTCATTCATTTCTCATAATCACCGTCTCCTTTAGCCTAACCGGCATAACCGTGGGATGTAAAACTCAAAGATTTCATTTCATTTTTATAATAATAATATAAATTTTTATAGTGTGTCTCGATTTTGTTAGTCTGAAAACTTTGGAGCCCTACACCAGAAAAATAAATAAGTTGTAACAGACTTACGTAAGGTAGGCGGAATAGTGTAAGTACGATCATTAATACATTAAATTTGGCAGTACTCATCTCTCTTTTCTTTCTTGAAGAAAGAAAAAAAAGAAAGATGTGGATAGTTATGCTAATGATGGTCGAGTTGAACAATTATAAGAAGAGCAATTATTTAACAAGTAGAATTACGAACAGCCTGACGTAGGTCTCAAGGAAGAATAAACACCTTATGTGAACGATGAGAGATGTTAAATGTGCAGTCTGCGTGGGTACAGTATTGGATTTGGCAGATGACGTTGATGTCTACCGCTATGAATAAATTGTTTTGCTAGTTATATAATCTGTTTTTCATATACTGCCTGTACCATCCATTGGTTATATTTTAGAAACTAACCAATAGACACGGTGTTAACGTTTGTTTCCTGTATTTTAAACCATGAACTTCCTTGTTATACAAAGGAGATCAGTATATGTTTTAAGAGATACACAGTTGAGGAATGTATATTGGTACACTATGGACAGATATAGATTGCTTTAAAATAATAATAATAATAAAAAAGTACTGTAAAGTGTAGGGGGATAGTTTGGAGGGAACTTTGATATTTTCGAGAATACTTTGATAAAACGTGCTTAAGATTGTTTAATGTGGTGTCACTACACCTTAAGAGACCTTAAAATCCAAGCTTCTACCCTTGTAATAACCAGTACGTCATAATTTGCACACTGAATTTTGCAGGTTAAAGCCAATAATTTAAACAACAATAGAAATGGAAGTGAATAATAAGGTATTTTGAGTATTGTTAATGCTTATGTGCTGTTCGTAGTCGGCATCTAAACAATTATTGCTTGAGATGGGTTGTTTGTATCCATCTGGTCCCAGCTGGTTTACAGTGTCGGAAACTTTATTATTAAAATAATTGTTGACGTTATTGAAATGCTAGGTGTATACCAGTTGGAAGTAAGTTATAGCGTAAGTAGCACCTAATTAAAAATGATTCGTAACTGCGAAAGTAAGCCTGGAAGTTGTCCATACTAAAATTATGCCATAGAAAAATCTCCAGAAACCTTTCACGGCAGTAAAAATTAACAAGTTGCCAGTAAAGAAGACAGCAGAAATGTAGCATACAAGATAAAGAGAACCATCTTAATGCATAAATTACGTGATGATCATCCAGGAAAGCCAGGTCATCCAAGTTTTATTCCCAGAAGAAAAGCTGATAACGGACACTAGAGGAATTTCTGCAGATTGGAGATTTTCTATGACAAATACTAATATAAGAACTGTTGTAAGTAAGTTGGGAAACAAAGTCGGGTAGCATCCCAGTGGAAAGACGATGTTCATGACTTCGTAGAAGCATTTGTTTCCAGAGATGGTCTCTTTACCAGGCTAGCCACTAACATAAAACGTCAGAGTGCATTAGTTGGAACAGAAGAAATCAACGAATTTTTGGTAACATCCAAGATTCGCTCGAAAGGACAAAATCTAGCCTCATCTTCTGTTATTGTAAGACAAATCTCACGGATGACTCTGATGCTAAAAGACCTTTGGTACCGCGAGGACGCAGAAGAGTTTAAAGAATTCAAGAACATTCTAAAACAGCAATTAGCATTAGGTTTTGTAAACCAGCAGATGGATCCTTATTACCTCCCATGGTTGTTTGGAAATTTAAACATTTATATGAGTGCTGGACAACTAGAGAACCTACTGGAGCAGTTGATAACAGCAGCAAGTCCGTGTGGTTCGACATGAATCGCTTTGAAAAATAGTTTTTCAAGGTTCTGTTATCTCACATTTGAGCACATCAAGGTAGGAGAGAAAAAGTTATTGTAATAGGAAATAACCTGGGATCTCATTTCTCCCCTGAAGTTGTACAAACTGCAATAAAATATGGAATATGTTGAACTTCTGCCCACCAAACTCAATGCAGTTGCTGCAGTCCATAGATGTCGGAGTATTTGCTCCCCTCAAAAACATTGAAGGTAAATCTTGGACAAGCGGAGGCAAGAAGGACGACGGAAGGGAATTGTACCCAAAGAACAAGTTCCAATGTTGTTAAAGAGATTGATGCATGCTTTGTCTGACAGTTACAAGCAATCGTAAAAGTGCTTTTAGAAAAACTGGCACGTATACCTTCAATAAGCAAGCTGTACTTAAAAAAATTTCAGGCAGTCACAGTGACATATCTGAAAGAGTCTTGGATGCCAGCATTTTGGAATTTCAGAAGGAAGGAAAAGGTTTCAGCTTAGAAAGAATTCACCACAGAAGAGGGAAGAAAGTGAACGTAACAGCAGGAGCACAAATTAGAATGCAACGAAACCAATAATCAACCAAAATCTGAAGAACTTCCAGAGCTTGAAGTAGCAAGTAATGACTTCACTCTGGAAAACTTAACATGCCCTAACACCATAATCCCGTCATCATAGAACTTCTGTGGTTTCTGGTTTATATATATCAGGTAGGTAATGGTTGTAGTTCGTAACTACACATTTCCAGACACATGAACAAATTAACTGTTTTACTTGTCACCCACATGGAATCCACCCCTAAAGTTTGCCCGTACATATTTGTTACACCCTCCTTTGAAACTAACGTAACATCATTCAGAGAATCCTGCAGAGACTGAAACAAATGATAGTCTGACGGTGCCAGGTCCGAGCTATATGGTGTGTGTGTGTATTAAAATCTCCCAGTCAAGTTACCTCAGTTTCTGATAAGTCATTAAAGTAGTATGTAGTCTGATGTTTTAGCGTGGTATACAACACCTTTTCTGTTGACCATGTCCGAGGCACACTCGCACTAATTGTCGACAGTACAGGTCTGAGTCTGCCCTTCTGCTCAGTTTCATCAGCTCGTGATGCACGATAACCTACCAATCCTTTATCGATATAAAATTGTAAAATATAGCGCAGTTTGCGGAAAGTTCACTCATGTGCACTGCGCAATAGCTTATATTTGATTACAAGAACCGACATGTACTGGCTTCAGCTGTAAGATGACGTTAGGCCTGACCCACTGCCACTCAAATCGTGAGATTTAGGACACTATACCATCTCGTGCGTAAAGGGCTTAGTACTTTTTACATGTGATATTTTCGATAATTCGCATTGATGTGTCTAGTTACTGTTCACTGAATAACCATTGAGATCGATTAAGTTTTTTTTCTTTGCCATAATCAATATGGAACTTTCAGAAAGTATCGATTATTACGTAACAAGAAGTAGATGAACCTCTGTAAGTGTTGTAAAGATTTTTGAAAAGAAGACAGTAGATAGCTCTCGCAGCAGTAAATACAAACAAATTTTTAAAAATATGTTATCACAGTTTCTCAATCGCGTAATAATGAAGCTAGGAATTAAATTTACTATTGTCCTCCTTGCTAGTCTAGCGGCTAGCGCGCGCGGTTTTGTGCATGGGTCTCGGGTTCGATTTTCCAGTGGGAATCCTTGAAATTTGAACACATTACAGTGGTTCGTATTCCACATTAAACAGTAAGTCTAGGTCTTATATCTTCGTCGTTTTACCGAAAGTAACTAACTCCCGCAGTAATACATTGGTGTTAGTTACTTCTTTTAGAACGACTTGGATATAGTCTTTGTGCTGAAAAGGGTCGCTAAGTTCCAACTCACCAAATCTACTATTTTTATTGGATCACTATAAAAATAAGTAAATTGGTATACTTGGTTCCAGGTTCGATTTGTTTTGGGGTCATAGAATTGTACAGGGTGGCCCAAAAGTAGGTATACAGTCCCGTCCCGTGTTTTATATCATTTCTTATTGTTATCAAACAGGTAGACCTAGTTTCTTTGTTATTTGTTCTTATCGTCTTCTTACTTGTATCTTAAGCCCGGAACAGTCGAAGCAAATAAATCCATAAACTAGAATGTTATACTTGATCAATGCAGGGGGCGCGGTGACTCAGTGGTAGAGCGTTCACCTCCGGTGCTTGGGGTCCCTGTTCGATCCCAGCTCGCGCCGTGTGGACTTTGAGGTGGACAAACACCGTGCTGATGGGTTTTCTCGGGGTTCTCCCGTTTCCTCTCACTTTCTTCATTCCACCATTTCACTCATTTCTCATTATCACCGTCTCCTTTAGCCTAACCGGCATAACCGTCGGACGTTAAACTTAAAGATTTCATTTCATTTTGATCAATGCAGGGGTGTATATTTACTTTTGGGCCACCCTGTAGATGTGTTTCCAGTATTGTAAGGTAGTTCTAAAAGAAAGCAACTTCGAATTAAGACGGATACAATGGCTCTATGCTATAGTTCCCAGACCTGGTGCCTCGTTCAATCATTGGCCACGCGAGTTTGTGGTTAAGAACATCGTGTCCGAGTTTCTCCCACATTTTCATTCTACCAGGCATTTTATAATCATTCCCTTTGATTAATCATCCGTCTCATTTAGCCTAAACGCCTTAGTTGTGAAACATAAACTAGACTATTCATTTCATTCATTTAAAATGTATTGAGCATGAGTCGAGAAAGTTATAAATACGAGCGATGGCAACTCATGCATATATCATTTAGTACCGAAATAAAATCCATCTTGTCGTCCTGATTCCTTAATTAGCTGTAATGCTAGGGAGGTATAGCTTTTTATATAGGCCTATATATTTTTTGTCTGAAAGATGAGAAAACCTTTCAAACACCCAACTATAATTTTATAATCTAAACATTTTATATTTATACTCAGATGACGATTAAATAAATTGTTAAGAATAATAAAATGATCCAGTTATCGTTGAAAACCCGCACATTATTACTTCATTACAGAACCAAAAGTTTTGGTCTGGGATTTTTTTCCCGCCCCTAATCTGTTATTGGGCATTCGCATCTACTTCCGATTTCCATGTAATGACAAAATATATTTTCCTCAGCTTTTCAAAGAATCGTATGTAGTAGAGTTCATTAATGCAAGACGTAAATGCCTTCAAGGCTAGCCCAAATAGTTTTGTCTGAGAACTATTGATTTACACCTCTCTGCTTCTACTTCCACATGTAGTCAGATTCTTTCCACATGTTTGTCCGGTCACCGACACACGTTTGCACGAGACCGCTGTGCCATCTACCATGTCCCTACGTTACTTGACCTACCTCATACGAAAGGAATACATATGAACAGAGACAAAAGCAGCTAAAGGCGTATTCAAGCGAGAGCTGTAACATTGTCATTGTTAATGAAATCGATAGTGGCTAGTTAAACGCTTTGCACTAACTAGGAGAATTCAATATGTAATAAATAAGCAATATCAACGTTAATGAGGTCATGACGCGGCGCGGCGCACACAACTAACTTGTAAGCGAAAGTTCAAACCCTGATGCAAGAAACACTCAATTTAGTATAGGAGACTGAATTTCGTTAACTTATATCAAACGTTTAAGTATGGTGACATCTGAATCCCATTCCCAAAAAAGCCGTGACCAATCCCTGATTCGAGATTTTGCTTTACATTCGTGTGCAATGTCGAGGTTCTAAAGAAGAAACTCATTCCTACTGAAGTAGAATCCAAACCACTATCCGAAGTTTTATCTGAGACATGCTTTTTAGAGGGTTTGAATTTTCTGCATCACACACCGAAAGTCACTTATCAAACCATAAAACTACGATATAACCCAAGCAGCTAACTTACATAATAGAAAGGTCAGTCATAAGTCTTGCAGTATTTGCACAACCCAAACAGCAGGCGCGTATATACGCAGTGATCGACCGTAAGTACAGGGTCAGACTGACCCAATAGGTAGTGCGGTAAGAGGATTATTTAAAACGGAACCTGCGACTCCGTCGGTTTTTGGTGGCAGTGACAATGAATGCTCAACATCTGATACATTAACTTACTATATGAAGTTTGAACTCGGGCATAACTGCGGCAGCAACCGACAACATTTGTCATGCGAAAGGGGAAGGTGCAGTTGTAACTCACTATACTGTACCACATTTCAAGAATAAATTCCCACGTTAAGCAGGTTTGCATGTTCAGACTCCTAACTATGAAAACATTTACAATCACTCCAGCCCCAATCATGTAATGAATTGAGTCTGTTTTGTATGACGTAAAATCGAACGACACTTTTCTTCTGTGGTCTAAAGATCACAAGACTTTTAGGTGTATTTTCTTAGAACGTGAAGCCATATTTTATTATATTAGAATGATTTTTTTTTATCAGTACACTTAGCTATTTTTGCATTAGTGTTGTCCCTTACACGACTAATTGCATAGCACAATCTACTTAATTTAGTTAAATGAGGTTCCCAGTTGAATTTATTAGATATTTTTACTCCGAGAAATGTATTTTTACTCCGAGACATATGTAATTATTTTATTGTGTATTATTATTGTATTGGTTTATTTTGAACATTATGATCGCTGGCCGTGTGAATTCGTAGTGGACATTATGAGTTCTCTTGGAACTTTTCCGTTTCCTCTCTCCTGCTTTTTTTCTATCATCATTCATTTGCACTTGTCCTTGTAAAGGCATAACTGTGGGATAGACGAAAAATTTCATTTCATAAATTGATTATGGCTACTTTACGTTATATATATATATATATATATATATATATATATAAAGTTTGTGGTATTTAAAGTGGTGCCTTGTGTGAGAGTTTGTGATTATCAGTCTGTTCCAAAGATGGCCAAATTGCAGTTAGAGCTTAAGATATCTCAGACTTCCAATCACTAACATCAGTAAGGTTCGCTATCGTCAATGGAGCTTGAGCGTAATTGAGACGAGATCTAGGGTCCCGAGTTTGAACATCTGGTCTATTCAATGTACCACAAATTGTCTCGCATCCGGAATCATATGAACAGAAAACACTCATGCTAGTTCTCTGCTGATCAGCAGCTCTTCTTTCAAATTGTCCTTTGCACGTGTTCCTTTATACCTGCCTGTACATAAAATGTGTCTGTTGCAGAAGGCCTACGAAGGTATATATATTGTTTACAATGAATATGGACCAAGAAGTTCCTGGTTATAATTACCGTGTTTGACGCTCTGAATAGAGTTTGTTTTCCCGTAGCTTTTAGTTACGTAATAATGTTAAACACCTAACAGTGTTTTGTTTAAAGACTTGTTGTGGTGATTTATCTTCAGTGCATTATCCTTGTTTATTTTTGCACTTCAATACACTGTATCTGTAATGCAGAGTTGTAATAAACCGAGCTGTATCACCGAATTTTAGAGGAAACGTAAAACTCTTCCATCATGACTTATATCAGTACAAAGAATATAGTTACATGAAAACACACGAAAATGTGTATTTACTTTATATAAACGATGCAAGTATCAGTTGATTGATTGTCAGATAGCAGTTTTTGGTTTGCACGGGAAATAAACATAAACATCTGTCAAATAGTCTGTGCTCCGTTGCTGAATGATGTGACCCATCGATTCCTTTTCAATAAAAATAGTCAGCGGCCTAAACTCAGAGTTTGTAAAGTGAAGCTTTACGGAATAATTATAGGAAATGCATAATAAAAGATCCATCGAACTAGCCTATTTAGTAGTTTCGGTACCACCACGTGGTAAAATACTTCAAGACAGTATTTTATTCACTTGTATCTTCGTGCTTTTTCGCAGCAAAAAAACAAAATTAGAAATGAAATCTTTGAGTTTCACGTCCCACTGTTATGTCGGCGAAGCAAAAGGAGACTGTGATGATGAGAAATGAATGGAATGGTAGAGTAAAGAAAGTGGAAGAAAACGAGAGATCTCTGGGGAAACTCACGCACACAGTATTTGTCCATCACAAAGTTCACTTCGCGCGAGCTGGGTTCGAACCAGAGACCTCACGCACCAGAAGTGAACGCTCTTCCACAGCCATTGTGGCCCCACCAAAATTAGAGTAAATGGAAGAAAGTAATTTCATTTTAAAAATTGCTGTTTTCATGTACATGTTTTGCAATGACCAGATTAGTGAAGATCTTAGACTTCAAACACATTGATGCCTAAGCATTCATGCGTCTTGCGATAATTTATGGTTGAATTTCAAGTGTGCCATAGATGTGAATTGGTTATGCTTGCCTGCTGTTAGTTGAGTGACAGTCAGTTTAATATACTAACGTGTGAGTTGAAGTAGTTTTGCTCATGAGGCGAGAAACAGAACGATTGAAGACCTCGCTGCCAAAAGAAGACATCTCCAATTTTACAGTGGTTCAGAATTGAAAACAAACGTTTTAAAAATCAGCTGAGTTGATTTTGTTTTTGGAAGCTAAAGTAAATTTGATTTTTAACACTTTTTTCCCCTCTTTCAATCCTGAACGAAGTGTATAATTGGAGCTGTTCTTTCTTGCACCGAGGTCTCGCTTTCGAGACGAGACGAAAAAATTCTCGAATCTTGTGGGGAACAATAGTTCACCCAAATCTAAGATCGCAAATGTTGTTTTAGTGTTAAATAATTCACGGTATATAATATAGGGCTTGAAAAATTTTGTTTGCAAGTACTATCTAGCTAAATAATCTACTAGCCAAACCATTTTGGGCAGTGGCGTGTTGGCAAGTATTCATCTGCTGGTAAGATTTTTTAAATTCCAAATATGAAAGACAGGTAGAACCACGTTTGTGTCAAAGCCTAACTGTTTCAGCATTAACGCCATTGTTTGGCGAGAAACAATAACAAAATTTACAAAACTATGTACTTAGCGGTGTGGAGAAGCGGGGAGTCGAATGAAAAAAGAAAAAAAGTTGACGATGATGGTGCGTTCAATATTACATTTTTTATTTGTTGTGTGTAATAAATAAAACACGTTTTTGATTGCTCGGACTTTACTCGCCAAATGTAAAAAAGTACTCGCCACTGGCGAGCAGGCGAGTGGATTTTTCAAGTCCTAATATATATATTTATAAAGGGATTGTATGAACACAGTGAAGAGCGTTTATCAACGTTTAAAGATGTGCAAGTAATTACACAGTATACCCTAATAATAAATATTATTTAAATGTTGTTATATCGGAACGAATCGTGGTGCAGAAGGTTTCTAATAACTTCTAGATGAAATTAAGAAAATCAGAACATAAATTTTATACATAAGTTTACAAAACGAGACGAGAATTTGACAATACTTATGAGGCGAGACAGCCTTATTTTTTATATCGTGGATAACAGTGGCGTAACTACAATGGAGCGAGTAAAGCAGTTGCTCCAGGGCACAGTAAAAGGGCGAATAAAATATATGAAAAACTGTTCCTTATGCAAAGAACGTTTGAAAACATTTCAAAAGATACGCTATGACTATTAGCAGTTAATTGGCAACACCCGATACCGGGGGCGTATCCAGGAATTTTTGAGAGAGGCGCAGATCTGATAAATAAGCTTGAGACATTTTTTCGATATTTGTTTTCCTAACTAAAAATGTGGACTGCAGTGCTTCCATCCTTCTGGAGGCGGCATTGAGGAAAGCCTTGTTGTTGAACGCGAGAGAATCCAGGATTACCATGAACTGGAAACGCATACATTATCTGCAATGAGTGGAGAACACACAGAATCTTCCTTTTGAGAGAGATTTTAAAACTTTTTTTTCCCGTAGCCTTTGAACAAGCGCTTCACTAGGGACTAATTTATATATTTTACTCATGGAGGGGCGCGCGAGTCCCGCGCCCCCCTTTCTGGATCCCCACTGGGCGATACTCGGACAATCATCACTGCAATATTTGTCTAGCTAGCTGCCTAGTAAAAGTTTTGCATAATGAGTCATTGCAATCAACGCGTATATTGTTATATCGCATCAGCTAAAATGTGTGGGGCAGGGGCGGGTATGAGTAAATCGATGATCGATCGATCCAGGGCGCAGTAAAACTAGTTACGCCACTGGTGGATAACACTGCTTTGAAGGATTGAATTTTTGCATTCTCCCTCGTTCTCCATTTCCCACTCAACAACTAGTAAGATAAATAAATATTCGAAAATAACAAATACGTATTTAAGCCTTTAAATTTGTCGAGTAGAGTGTCATTTAGTTTCATCTTAGTGTTACATTTCACGGACATATTAGTATTTTGTATCCTTAGCATTATACTAACCTGCCAATCTCAGCAGCACTGCGGGTAGTCTGCCAAATAAGAATATGCATAATTACTCCTACGGGAATACATGCGGAACCGATTTTTGATTGCTCATATCTTGGGAACAACTGATAAATGGATGGAACACCTGAAGAAACAGTCTCGATTCTTAACTTTCGACACTCTAAATTCAGGTAATCCTGGTCCATTAACTACCGTAGTTCTTGAGATTGTCTCTCTCGGAAGAACTAACGGTAGAGTAAATATAAATAAGTTTTCGATATACCAGACTCTTTAAAAAGAAGAAGAAAAAGTACAGTCGAATTCCTATCGTTTGCCCTCGGGTGGTCCGCCACTCCGGTTGATCCGATCGTGCTCGAGGCGAACTTCTCCCGACTTGTCGGTGACTCACGAGTCCCATTGTCATTTACTGCCGTCGCGGCATTGTTGTTAACTTGCTGTTACCGCATAGGCGCGTTAGTGTTCTGTCATCTCTTGAACCGTTTCTTTCGTTGGGCGTATTTTCTGTACTGTATTATGCGGTTTTTAGTGCTTACTGTTCGTTTGTTTTTACTGTAGAGAACAATACAGTCATTTTTGAGTTCAGAGATCGTTTAGTTTACTGTAAATCCGTATTTTTGTATATTTTCTAATAATCCGACCTTTTTGGCGTTCCGACCATACCCCCAGTCCCAAAGGTAATTAGAGGAGTTCTACTGTAACCTTAGATGAAGCAGTAACGACGTCATTAATTCTATTCTGTATGTAGATTACTCACTGCTAAACATTTTATAATGAGATATGTAATGGGTGAATAATGCTAGCTTTTTTCAAACTGCGTCTTCTTTTGTCTTCATTCATTGATCTTCGTTTGCAACGGGACACGTATTAGCAGTTCCAGTTTATATATATATATTGCGCATTCTTTCGTTACGTGTACTGTAGCACACTGTGATCCTGAAAGTTCAGGCGATGCCGTAGTAACAAAAAGCAATATTTTGGATTTATTGTTACGTTCATTTTGTAAAATATTGTACTGTTATGAACTTATTAGTAGGTAGTAATCTTAAATTCGCCCAAAATTATAATGAAATTTAGTAACAATCATGGAAAGTGATTATCAGTTTACCAGAAATGTGTAAAATATTTTAACAGGATTTATTTGTGCATTTTTAAAAATATAATTTATTCTTAATCGTTGCCACTTTAAAGAACTTCAGCGGTTAAGAAATCCTGAACGTCAGAATAGTTTAAGCTATTATCGATGTAAGATATTGAGTCGCTGTACGTTGGGATAAGAACTACATTTTCTTTTCTAATTCTGCAGAGGATTCTATCACTGGTAGGAGTTTACTAAAGCCTTCCTAGACATTTATTGCAAAGAAAGTCCGTTACGATTATTGAGGCTCACCCAAGATAATTTTTCTCAAAGGGAGTAAAAAAAAAGCCCATTTCAGTGGGAAACCCATTAGAATCGTGTGGTTTGCTATTTTTCATCTGGAAGCTTTTCAGCATCACATTACAGTTATCATAACATAGCATATATAGTAGCTACCAACGAAAATACAGCAAATCATGCATATATTGCACCACTTTAATCTGTTTTGATGTACGAGGTGTTATCAAAAATTTCGTGCAATCAGCTAGAAGAAATCCACTCTGGAGAACTCGTAGATTGTGATGGTATTAGTCCTTCCCTACATAGTCACCATGCCAGCGACACATTTTTGCCACCGGTTCTTCACTTTCCTTAAGCTCATTTTGTAAAAGTCTACAGTTTTACACCACAGTTCAACCTCAGTAATGACGTCATCCCTGCTGTCAAAATAGCGTCCTCTGAGTGGACACCTCATTTCTGGGAAGGGAAAGAAGTCACTTGGTGCTAAATCCGTTGAGTATAGCAGTGGGGAGGATATTTCATATCCTAATTCCACTGCCTTCATGATGGATACATGGGCGGAATGAGGTGGTGCATTGTCTGCCAATAGCAGGACCTCTTTTGTGACCAGTCCACGACGTTTCTTCTTCTTCAGTTCCTCTCGTAACTTAGTCAGGAGATAGGAATAATAGGTACTAATAATAGTTTGTCCCTGTGGTAGGTAACTTAATGATAGAGCCAACTTCTATCCATTGTAACTTATCTGCGAAAAAGTCCTCTTCATCCATCTCAAATCAGTTCAACATTTCTCTTACAGCGTCCTCGCGATTTCTCTTCTGGAAAGGTGTGAGCAATTGTGGCATCTACCATGCTGACAGTTTCTGAAGATGCAGTTGGTTGTGTATGATATTCCGGGCAGACCTATAGCTCGTACCTATTACACATATAACACTTTCAGGATATCCTTCCGTTTTCCAAAATGATCCCAACTTTCTCCGTCAAGGCAGCAGCACCAATAAAATCTGGTATTCCAGATCTAGAGGCGTCCGTGAAGGTCATGTAACCAGTTTGGAATTGCCGTTTCTACTTGGATACCATCTCATAGGATGGGCTTTCATTCCAATAGGCTTCTTTCATCTTTTTGTGGATCTGCTTTGCTGATTCCCCTGAAGATGGAGAAACAGTGACGCTCCGTGCCCCAAGCTTGTGTATCATCGCACCTTCAATAATTTACCTGCGACAAAAATGTTGTGATGAGTCCAGAATTTAAAGTTTATTCAAGGAACGTTCAGTACCTCATGTAAACAAATACACGTGGTGAGTGTTTGCTTTTATTGGTTAGAAAGCCTTAGAACATCCATGTGGCAGAAGAAAATAGTCCTTGCTTATAAGGCTCATTACCAGAATTCCTTAGAATTAGACATCAGAAACAACATTTTATCTAAGAACTAAATTGAATTAATGCAATAAGAGAATACGCATGCATTGAAAGTGGTTTTGATCCAACTTTAGCGCGAATCACAGTTAACAATATGGCCACATGCGGGGAATAAATAAAACATCGACAGGGTACAAGCACGTTCTTCTCGAAAGAAGCGCTGACCGATAGCCAATCATTCGATGACTGGCGGAGTAACACAATTCTGCAATGTTTACATCAGGATCAGAAGGTTCGTTGAATGAACTTTACATATGGTTAACATATAAGGACCTAACTATAAAATGCATGCCCGAGGGATTCATAATTCGTCACTTTGTACGTGATTGCACGAACTTTTTGATACCTCCTCGCAAAACACCATACTTCGAGCCAACATTTATCGACCAGGAGGTAATCCGCCTTCTCCAAACGAACTTTCTGGATCCGGTCACGGCATGCAGTTCATATATAATCTTTGGACCTAAGATTTGTATTACTTTTCGGACCATTATTACTTTATTATTGAACAGGAATAAAATAAAAATTGCTCTTGTGCTATTAGGTACTTTCTACCGAAGAAAGAAATGAAAGGAAACCTCTCATCAAAGTGTTCCGGTTTGAAAGATTTGACTCCCACCAAAATTGCCCGGTTTACAATAGCATTTATATTAGTATGGCAACTCTAAATATAAGGAAAGATCCGATGCGTGTCCAACGTGATCCAAATTGAAAATTCCTTGCACACATTTTACTACAATTTTCTTTTCTACTCAGTTATAATATTTTGCCCATGTTGTAAAGGGTAGGCGCAAGAATTACAAATGCACCAATAGAATTAACATTATTCTAAAAGTAGATAATCTGTTTTCTTTGTACTGTTTTTGTGCCGACTGCTTTATAGAGTTCTTATTGTGTATAATTGCTTGTTCTTTTCGGCGGATTACATTACAGTGGTGCTTACATTAATTATGCTATTTCTACCTTATTACGACGCCTGCAGAAATAAGTTTCTTAGATATTACTCTTTCTTTGTGAATTTCTATACTTGTAAATTACCCCAAGTACTGGTCATCATATTTTTAATCTATACAACTTCACTATTTCTTACTAATTGTATAATAAGTGAATGATTGTATAGCCATTATTGTTGTTTGTACTTGCATAACTTTCGCCTCACGCGGTTGTATAGGAAAAAATATGGCAATCACTATGGTAACGAGATGAAATTGCATTACTGTTTCAGTTTGTTGCAGTCCTTAGCTTACCTCTTTGCTCTCACGTGGCAGTTATCGCATTGATATTTGTCCATTAAAACGTCTTCCCCGACTCGTTTTCCTTTCAGCACACCTTCTGATATCCATTAGAATACTTAGGTACATTTTTCTCCTTGTCTTAGACATTTAAAAAAATAGATCATATTAAATATCTTTATCTTCCTTACTGTCTCAATGGATTTCCGTTGCACCCACCTAAACTAGGTTATTCATTCTTCTCCATATGCACATTCAAACCTTTCTAAACCCTTTCTGTTTCAAGTTTGCCCATGCTGGCGCTGCTGTCGATGTGAGTTTGCCCATACCTTCCTCGATAGACAAGGGACGAATTGCTGTGGCCGAGATTCTTCAATAGTTTGATGCGGACAGGGTTGCCACATTGAATTATTTCACGGCCTTCGCTGTGCACTGCCTTGTTAGTCATTCTAACTAGACTACAATCTTCATTCGCCAAGACCAAATGACTGGCAACAAAGCCGACGTCATTTAATTCTTACCCCAAACCAAAAGGGATGGTTTCCTCCGTAAGAGAGTTGCGAGAGTGGAGCCAAAGTATGTTTCACATATTTTCCGAGGACACATTTGAAATAGAAAGGTTCTAGTTCATATGACTTATCATTGGATTTTTAAAATTCTGTCATCGAGAAAAGGGCGAAAATCATTATTATATATGTACTTTGAAGATTCATATATGCATTAAGACGAGAATAAATGTGAGAGACAAAAGTAAATTTTAATGGAAGGTTACATGTGTCTCATATGCGAGTTATTAGTTCGCAAATCTGCTAATTTAAAATCTAAACCTATTCAGGAGAGCAATTTAACATTAAAATAAGAAAATATCTGCTCACCTAGAGATCAGTAATAGGTGTGCATATCATGTTATTTTGAACTTAAATGGGCAGGTAAAAATATCTTAGAGTACAAGGGGATAATACATAACGAAATGAAAATAATTAACTATCAACAAATCACCATGTACTGTGAAACAATATTCACAATGAGTTGCAATTAAAGAAAATTAAATTAAATAAAAGTGCCTGTTCGTAAAAGTATTCTCAAGATTATGATCGTATGCTGTTTTAATGACAAGTAACTGAACCTGTGCTCTCACAGTGTATCATTCACATATGAGCATGAATCTCCTTGTCATTTCCCACATCTGTACTTGTCTCTTTACAGACACATGTGAAAGACGTCTTGATAAAAATCGGCAGGGGGCATCATAAAGGGGAGATTTTTCGATTATTTTTTCAATATTTCGCACTGTTTGCAAGATTTGAGCCCACTTCCGGTTGGAGTTTCTAATTCATGTATGATCATTGTTTTCTTTCTTTCTTGCATGCGGTATGTAATATAAAAATACATTACATACATAATTATAATATTAGTAGTATATGCTGTTCATTAGGGGAAAACACTCTAAAAAAAAATAAAAATAAAATAAAGACTCATCTTAACCTGGAGAAATGGTTATTCTTCGTTTTTCATTATCATTTGGCCATGAAACAAACGCCTGAGAGATATACAACCCCTGTAAACAATTATGTTGTGTTGGAATGTATAACTCATAAGATATGATGCTTTTTTTTAAAAAAAAAAAATCAGCAATCCAGTGTGCTCCTAAAAATGTAATAAAGAAATTATGACCACAGTTTTTAAATATTCAGTTAGAACTGGGCAATCTACACAAAATTTGGAATCGCCTAGCGAAAACGGCACGTCTCTAGCACTTGTGGTTTTCGAGATCTCCTTTTCGAAAGGATGGGATACAAACATATAAATTTTCTTTGGAGACAAACATATAAACCTAGCATTTTAATAAATAGATTTTCTATTTGTCATGGAAATAAATTAGAACTATTTCCAATCATTAATTTATCTGTCAAGTAATGATAAAACAATAGAAAAAGTATAAAAAGAAAGGAATGAAAATTGGTCTAACGTGGGTCGTGCAAATATGCTTTACAATGTGATAGGACATCTAGATTTCCGATTTTTTTTTCAGTACTTGTAGGGTTTATGAGTTTCAAATAAGATACATATATATCCGTCATTACTGTTCCACCAGTAAATAATTTCATTTAACATTTATCTCCTCCCTTTCACGTTGAAATAAACCATTCGTGGCTCCAAAATGTCTACAAATTGTAGAACTCTCTCTTCTGATGAACCTATGCGCAAACAATTTTCTTTATTTTTGTGTCATTAGGGGTTTTGGAGTTACTTATACTTTTAAATTATAATAGTATTTTAGTTTTGATTTTGTTTGCCCGTGTACGACAGCGGGGTTATGAAGGAAGGGACCTACTTTGAGCTCAGAACTACAATTAGGGCTTGAATCCGATAGATTTTGAGATGAAATAACCATCATGCAAAATCGGTTTCTATCGCCACCACACTGTCCCCTCCTAATTAAGCATCATTGATAAAACAAATTCATATGATTTTTTTTTAAACGTTGATTATAGAACGTGTTGGTGTGATGTTACAAAAGCAACAAAATTGTTTAAACAAGAAATCTCTGAGGGGAGCAATGGCCTCTGCTGGCACCTATAGTTATAATAAATGTATGGTATTTGTATGCATACTGTTCGTGAAGAGTACTGTAGCAAAGGAACAGGAGAGCTAAACACAGATAGCTACTGGAAAGAACTTTCAGAATTCATAGCTTCAATAAACCCTTGTAGTTTATCGGTGCTCGGGTAGAAGCTGGAGGCTTCGACCTTGAATCTAAAACTACGTATCGAAACATTATGCAACATGCCAAAGCAGGTACTGCGAGAAGTGAATTTATAAGCTAGAGAGGGTTGTGCACGCAGATTTGTTTTCGTGATGAATGTAAACCATTACTTCATTTTTATGTACTACGAGCTGGCTTTGAAAGAAAGAAAGACATTACACGTTGCAAAAATAAGAGAACCAGATTAGGCTGTGCTAGTCAAGTTTTTCTCCTTTTATTCCTACCGGTACAGTCACCAGCAAAAGTATAGGCCGTCCCATACTTGTTTTTCCTTTAAAACAATAACTTCAAAACAAATAACAGTTCTGAGTAAGATTTTTGTAAAATAAGTTGTTTCTTTGGTTGGTTCTAATTTAGCGTCCCTGTTTAGCACCAAGGCTATTCGATACCTACATTTTAAGGTGGAATCCGAACTACAAGAGCTCTCGCCGGGAATTGAATCCGTCTTTTCCATGCCGGAGACTCGTAGGCTAACCATATATTCACGAGAGAGTTGTATTTTTTTTTAAAGTTAAATTTATTAGGATTACAAGTAAATTCTGACAGGCTGAAACAAACACAACGATCAATTGTAACAATAAGTAGAACAAACTTTGTTCTTTAAAAATCATTATGGCTTAAAAGTTTTCCAAAAAATAACCATAAAAGTTTAAACTAACTAAAACCGCAATT
Source organism: Thermobia domestica (assembly GCF_964235325.1). Classification (NCBI taxonomy): domain Eukaryota; kingdom Metazoa; phylum Arthropoda; class Insecta; order Zygentoma; family Lepismatidae; genus Thermobia; species Thermobia domestica. The sequence goes on from NC_137464.1 coordinate 36,927,513, forward strand.
ATTATTATTATGATAGAGTGTACAAAATTATATACATGTATAGCAAATATGTTTTGAGTGAATAATTTGCAACGTGTCATGCAAAAACTGCGGAGAGGAATGCTACGCTCTGAAATTCTTCTAATTCATGAGAACGCCCAGCCCCACACAGTTGCTCGTACAAGACAATTCAGATATTTCGATGAACACTATTCAATCACCCTGTTTCAGCCCCGACCTTGCTCCCAGCGATTGCTTTCGTTTTCTTCACCGGAAAAAGTGACTTTTGAATCTAAGTTTCAATGACAGTGAAGTGCTGTAGATATCAATTGTAATCGTTATTTACGGTGACACAATTCTAGACTGGCTGCAATTTCAGGCGGCAGATTTTTACACAGAGGGCACGGAAGCTTGTGCCATGGCAATGTCTGAAGCTTCGTGGTGACTACGTCGAAAATAGCCAAGGTATAAAGTCATATGTCGATCACAATAACTTTCTTCTATCATTTTCTTGTTTATTTAAAAATATATCGACCCTTCTTTTTGGCATGCGCCTCGTATATAGGTCTACATATAATGTGAAACTCACATTCCTCCTGATCCCTCTAAGGAATTGCATTTTCGAAATGTCTTTATAAATTTCATGCAGTTCATGACCTTTCATGATAAGAAAACGGTCATGATTTTTTTTTTTAACTAAGAGTTGGGTTACAAGGATATTGAAAAATTCTTCCTCATCTTGTGACGCCATGTTGAATTTGCGCAATTGAATGATTCATTCTGTGTACCGAGACGCTTATATATGTAATTTTGTGTGTTCAGCAGTTCAAAAGAAACATGTAATTGTAGTAAAACGTCCATTCACCTCTCGAGTTGAATTTCGAAAAATTCGAGATAATGAAAAGCTTACTACTACTACATTGATTTCTTCTCAATCACATCACTGCAGTGATGGAATGCCACCTTTTTATATATTGCTTTGCAGACTTTTCTTCTTTTCATCCCATTGTTTCACTATAAAATGGGTAAAGAAGCATTGTTAATTGCTAAAGAAATATTCAGTATTGTCAATTTTATAAAATGAAAATATTTCAAGATTATCTGCAGCTTTCATCAATTCCAAATCATTTTTGTTGTCGGATTGGAGTTCAGTACCTCTTTTAGCACCGAGGCTATGTGAAACGTGGACCTTCTGTTTAAAGTGAAATTTAAACCACCGTAATGCTTTCAAAAATTTCAATCCTCCCACTGGGAATCCAATCTGAGATCTTGTGCACTAAAGGCGCGCACGCTAGCCACTAGATCAACGAGAAGGCAGTTCCAGATCATTGTTGCTATAGTTCGTTATCTTAATATTCTGAAGGGCACCTATATGTTCCTCTGGAGCCAAAAACTGTAATTACAGTATTTTTCCCTCATTCATTTTAGTATAGTAAATTTGAGTAGAGAGAGACTCAGAATTATTAATTTTCCTCGACCAGCTGACAGCAATGAGTTCTGGTAATACGTTAACCTTTAAGTCACCATGAAGGTGCGGTGTCTTGACCGTGTAACTTACCTAAGTGACCCGGTCAAAGCCGGGAATACCTATGAAACAGGCGACAAGGAATGTTGATTTAATAAGGTCAAACAATTGTAAGGACAGTAAAGAAATTAGTAAACAATAATAGTTTGTCTTATCATGCATATATGTCAATATACTTAATTCGTTAACATTTTAGCTACTTGTTTCGTTAAAGGAAAGCACGTTTCATGGTAGTATCCGGTATAGTGACATTCAGTTGACGTTGCCAGGATTGGATAACAGATTAACAAGTGTTGCCACTGTGGATACGTGCTTATGATGAGAAAAGAGTGAAATAAGTGTTGGAACACGTTCACGTAAACGACAGCAGATGGCACTATGCTACAGCTGGTGATATAAGTGTCGAAAGTTGTGTAGTTGTTCAGCACCACCTAGTGGGGAAGAGTAAAAACTTGTTCGAAGGCTATAAGCGTGATATACCTAAACTTTTTGTCTTAATAAGACAAGTACTAATTAACTCATTTCTGTAACTTTTTTTTTAAAATAAGGAAAACTGTATAAGCACGTTGGTTTTATTGAAATTAATAATTATAAAGTAATGTGAAGCTGCAGTGGCGACGCTAGAGGGGGGCGCTCCTTGATAGCACCGCCGCCCCCCAGTGCGCCGAAAATATTATATTGTAGTCGGTAAGCATAAAGGTAGTCACTCAAAAATGTCTCTGCTTCTCCGCTGCTCCCCAAAAAATTTAAGCCAGCACTGTAATTGTAAAGCAGCTTTTATTCTTCCAAAGGCTGTGTGTTCTTTGCTGTCTTTTTTGTTCTGGATGTGCGTGTGCCTTTGATATATGAGGTCCCAGAGTCGATTCCTAATGAGAGACCATGGAATTAACTATAGGATTCAGATTCCATTTTTAACTAGGTTTTATTCTATATAGCCTCGTTTAAATACTTATCAACCAAGGACGTAAGTATTAGGATGGTCAAAATTTTCTGGAATCCGGATTACAGAAAATTTATTTTCCGGATTCGGAAATTTTACTTTCCGGATTTGGGAATTTTTTTCCGACATCGGAATTTTTTTCAAATTCCGGAATTTTCCGACTTTACTTTCCGGATTCCGAAATTCCGGAATTGGCCATCCCTAGTAAATACAAATCAACCAATTAAACTATTTTTGATAAGTTGAGAACCAGTACCAGTGGCAGAAAATACCATTTCTAAAAGAATTACCTCGAAACTCTGGTTTCATAATGTATTATATAAAACGAGAATTGTGGCATAATTTGTTTTCAGAAATCTAAAATCCTTGACAAATTTCTCGCAATGTATGTTACTGTATAAAATAATTGAATTAAGTTTCCTTAGCTGGTAAACCATTTTACACTGGCAACTTGAAACACGGAAAGTAATTTTAGCAGGAAGTCCATCAGGACCTCTGTTCTGTTTACATGTTAGGGCTAACTCTGGAAAGATGTCTGATTGCGGGATTCGAACTCAAGACCTTTGTTTTCTGAAGCAAGATTGCTAAATGAAGTTTAGCTGTTCAAAGTTTGATTAATTTATACCATCTGTAGTATTCGTGGTCTCACATGTACTTAGCCTATAATTAACGGCTAAAATTACATAGTTAGCAGATGATGAGATGTGATTTAGAGTTTAGCATCCCTTACAGGAGCGAGGCTGTATGAGACGTGGACCTATAGCTCAACGTGTGTACTTTTGGAGATGCGATATGATTTAGCTTGCTCTAGGGCAAAAATTCTTTAAATGATGTGCCATTGTGACGCAGGCTTTCGTGGTTATGGTGCAAAAACCCACAATAGTATTTTATTAAAATTGGAAACCATGAACATAGACAAAACGTATGTGATCAACGTTATTACAAAAGTGTCACTTGTTAGAGAAATGAAAAATGTAATGCAGACAGCGCTAGTTAACATGTATTCCTTAAATTGAACCACCTATACAAATTCAGTGAAAATATATTAATACGCGATGGAATTCCAAATGAACAAATGTATAACTTATGTTCTCAGAAGCCTCCATCGTTTTTAATTTTTCGTGTACAAAGTGAAAAAAATTGTGTTCACATTAGTAGGTTGTTCAAATTGTAATGTAGATAGGGCATATTCTAGTTCACTCTTCAGTTATTTATTTATTTATTTATTTATTTATTTATTTACTTTTTGCTGAAATTCAGAGTTAAAGTAACATTGTTTCTCAAAATTTCAGTTTCAGAGTTCTATCACCATGAAATTTATTCAGCTTTCTACGTGTGATTGTGATCTAGTCGTATTCGTACAGATCGAGGAAGTACTGCTGTAGTTTGGACTCTAGACCCGAAAGATGGTCTAAAATCAAATTAACAGTAATCATTGAATCAATATTAACTAGAGACGGAATACCTAGGTTACTTTTTTTAACTTTTGACTTCCACCTTTTGATTTTAATGAACTCATTTATGGAATGATAATTTCTTCCCAACATATTACATTAAATGGTCAAATGTTCAGAAATATTAGCTAGGTATGCAGTGTTTGAACACTGATTTGTCTTAAATGATGGCCGGAAAGTCAGGCTTCTCTATGGCAAGTATTTATAATAGTTCTTTTTTTTTTTTTTTGTTATTTTTATTTATTCATAAAATTGATTGGGGAGTACCTTTTCTTTTAATAGCTAACGAACAGTGGTGTAAAGAACCATAGTTTCACGAAAAACACCTGCATCCTACATGCATGAAGTCCGTTGGTATACCTTCAGTTTAGTTAATTGTGCGATAGTTGAGCGCATTACGGATGTTTTTAGCTACCAAAATTTCTCGGTGAAGGAACAATGTATGGATGTAAAGTGAGAAAAGACTAACTTCAATCTTGTTTTAGTTCTTCGTCATGCCGCTACGTCTTCATACATATTTCACTTGGTGTGAAGTTTACACTTCCGGAACAGGAAGTACTCCGCTGGATTTTTTTTCTGTTGTCAGAACTATCGGACAATGTTACAGTTGTGTGAGGAAACATCGTTGTGGAGAAGACACACCATTCGCTGAAGAGTGGTGGCCGCGGTGGCTCAGTGGTAGAGCGTTCACCTCTGGTGCATGGGGTCCCGGGTTCGATCCCAGCCCCCGCCAAGTGAACTTGGTGGTGGACAAACATCGTGTGCGTGGGTTTTCTCGGGGTTCTCCCGTTTCCTCCCACTTTCTTCATTCCGCCATTTCATTCATTATTCATCATCACCGTCTCCTTTAGCCTAACCGCCATAACCGTGGGACGTAAAACTCAAAGATTTCATTTCATTTTTTTCATTCGCTGAAGATTTGCATCATGAGGTGTAGATACAAGCCGCTATTGAATAAGTCGAATTTAATAAATTGATTAAATATATATAAAGTAATCAAAAACTTGACTTCTGCATGCTAATCATGGTTGATCTTTGCTCCCTGGATTGACCCACGCGGACGACTGGTGTTCGGAAAGGTGATACTTAAAATACCATGCCACATCCCCGAGAACAATGGTTTTAAGAAAATTGGCGAGAAATTTGCTGTCATGGCGAAGACATTGAAACATGACATTGATTTCCTCTGCTGTTTCAACATGCTGTGTGTACAGCGTCTCTTTCCGCAAATCCTCGTGATGGCACGCCTGTGTATTAATGCTAAAGATACTGCTGATTTTTTCAGAGCTCAGATGATTTTGTCAGCAAGAAGGTTCTTCATGGAGTCTATTCGTCTATTCTCGTTTATTCGTGTGTTTGGACGCCCTGTCTTCTCATCGTCCTTCTGATTCCCTGGTGTCAGGAAAGTGTTTGTGCAACTCAGATGTGCTTATTTTAGATCTAGGCAATGTCTCATACTCGTAGTATTCTGGGTTTCCGTAACTAATTTTCCCAATTTTATACCAACGTTAATTGGAAGCTATTGCTTCATGTTAAAAATGACAGAGATACTGCGTAGGATGTAGTACTGTTAAATTCTACTGTTCCAAACTCACTTTCTAGGCGTTCGAAATACTGAATCAAACAAACTTGAGTCTGCTAGAAAACAAAACCAAAGAATGGTGTAAGTTAAATTGGAAAGTAATAGATAAATGATTTAATAATAGAAATGTTATAACTTGATTTGCTATATAGTAACTATAAATCATAAGTATAATATTCCGTGTCAGAATGCACAACAATGTGATTATTCCATTTGGACCCTGTTTGGTGTTATATCCATGAAAAATATTTCCCCAAATTTTCCAGCCTGTATGTTGAATTAGATCGTCGAATAAATATCACAATACATGACACTACTTCAGCCATTGCTGTACACCAATACTCAAGTGTTGTTGGATTTGGATTTAAGAGAGTTACTAGTGATCTTGTAAAAGAGTGATGGTGATTGGTTTATCTTCGTACGTGTTGCAAGAATCGAAAACTTTGTCGCGATCGTGGCCCTACGCCGCGATCGAAAAATTTAAAAAAAGTACTGTTGTATGATTTAAGTCTTATCTTGGTCTCCTGAATATTCAAGCACGCTCTTGGCTTTACGTTCATCAACAGTTGAATTCTGATGCAGTGTTCTTTATTAGTCTCAGAGCATGGGCTTAGTCCGAAATATACTGTGTAGCGTTACAGTCCTCAAAGATCTATACGGGGCCTCGTGGCATACACGGTTTATGTATGGATTTATCCGTTGAGTTTGTTCAGTGGCTGTGGCTTGGGGACAGGAAGAGAATGAAAAATGATAAGATGAAAATAGTGAAATAATGATAATTTCATACCCTAGGCTAAAATCCGACTCATCGTTGGTACGTTCTGTGTACGCCAGCCTATCGCTACAAACCATCCAAGATTGTCAGGCACCACTATTTCCTGAATAGGAATAGGTACTCATACCCTCTTTAAATGCCAGCAACTTTGGATTAATATCCTTTAATTATAGAATCCCTTTAGTTGTTACAGGTAGTGATTATATCGTAAACTAGCGTTTCTCAAACTTCCTTCAAGTGGGGACCACTTTTATTAAGCAGAATGTTGTGTTCGTGTCCCTTTCGAAAGCAAATTTATATACAAGGTGGCCCAAAAGTAGGTATAAACCCCTGCATTGATCAAGTATAACATTCTAGTTTATAGGTTTACTTGCTTCGGCTGTTCCGAGCTTAAGATATAAGTAAAAAGACATTAAGGACTAATAATAAAGAAATTAAGTCTACGTGATGGATAACAATAAGAAATTATATAAAAAGCAATGAGTTGATCAGTACGGTACTGTTTACCTATTTTTGGGCCAGGTAGACTTAATTTCTTATTGTTATCCATCGACTTAATATAAAATTAAGAGAATTTTAAATAGGGTATAGGGTATATTGATATTAGTAGATATCAATATACATATATTTTTAGAAGAGCATTATACCCTATTTAAAATTCTCTTAATTTTATATTGGTATTAATAAATTACGTAGTAGTTTTTATAATTGAAGGCTAACAAGAGTATTTTATATATTTATATAAGCTGTCGACTTCATTATATTTATATAAGCTCTTGATTTCATTTATACCTATTTAAAATTCTAAACTATAGCGTGTGGTACATAGTTCATTTAAATTTTATTTTTTCTCCCTCTTTTTCTGAACTAATGTTCAGTCTAAGAGACCACAATTTGAGAAACATTACCGTAAATAATTAAAACAGCTCCAAGCTGACAAATGCTGCTTATATTCACCAGCTGTAGGTTTGAAAGTCGGAATAAGATCGTGAAAAATTAAGGAACATTTACCTGGCTTACATAGAAGTTAGCTTATTTGTTGCCTTTCTTCAGAAATTACAGTGGATGAAAAGTGGAGATAGAATCACTTAAACTTTAACTTATATGTTTAAAGCTACAGAAATGTGCTGTAAAATGACAGAAATTGTGCTAGATGTGTGACTTGAAATGAAACGAATAATTCCTTTGAAGAATATGAAGAGTGAGAGTTGAATTGAAAAGCCGATTTCACTTCGTCATTGATTTTCAATTGGAAAAGAGCTTTTGAGAACGAAGAGACTAGTTGTATAGATTGGCGCAATCGTGTTTCTTCAATAGCGTCTACCCATGAATGTAAAGATACACCTTCAACTCGCAGTGCTTGCAATTTCCTTGTAGAAAGGCCAGGCTCATTTCAAAATTCTGTCACACGTACAGCTCGATAAAAGCTCATCCGCTATTGGTTTGGGGTCACTTACTGCACACTATTAATGCGAGTCGTGCTAATGGAACATAGGCAAACAATTGATCATTAGAGGACATGGCTGGAATTTCTATGGACAGAGAACGCGGCATGCATGTGATACGTGTGGTTCCACGGAGGACATTTAAATTGGTGATCAAGCATCATCGAAGCCAAATAAAACTGTTTAGAAATTCATTGGTATGCAAGAATTCAAATAGGATATTTAAATCAATGGCTAATCATCAGACTTGAAATTGCTAATGCGAGGTCGAACTTTGTATATAGATAATATTGTGACTCCAACCAACATAGCCATACATAAGTTAAAAGCGGCTACTAACCATTAGTTTTCAGTAGGTAACCAGAATCAGAGGTAAAGTTCGAGATGAGTGTAGGAAACTTGAGAACTTGATATTAGTATTAGTATTAGATAGGCCTATAACGAAATTAGCAAATTACCTCACGTGCTACTATGTGCAGTATTTTGCGTTCTTCTGCAACTTTCATTAGAATTCGCCTACGCTGAAAGTCTCCCACGAAATTCAAGCGCCTCGTATAGACATCTTAGTGCCCCCCACTCGCTTTCTTTCATTATGGATTAAGCCTGTAAACCAGTTGAGAATGCTCCAAGAGCACTGCCAGAACGAACTTTAAAAGAATTAATTTTTCTTATTAACTTCTACAGGCTTTATACCAATTGTTCTATGTACTTTATTATTATAGTTATTAAACAAGTCTTGCAAAATATATATCCATTTATAATTTCCTTGTACTTTTCCCCCCACATGTTTTGTTTACAAGTTCTGTTAAAACGTTCTACGATTTTTTTTTTTTTTGAAGACACGTGCTCAAAATTGAAAAATTCGCAAAATACCATCAGGTTCCCGAGATATCGCTCCTTAAATTTCCCGAAATTCGAACTTTTTTTTTTTTGCCAATATCTGGGGAACAGTGGCCAGTTGGACAGTGGCTACCGGTTGCTATTTGGTACTAAAATATTTACCATCCTCTTAAGTACTGATCAACATCAATATTACCTCTCTATAACATACAGTTCCCAAGATATGGCTCCTTAAATCTCACGAAATCGGAACTTTTTTTTTTTTTTTTTTTTTTTACCAATATCTCTGGAACGGTAAGAGTGACGCGAAAAATTCCATCACTTTTTTTTCAGGTACTTTTTGATGTTCTATCGAATGGAGGGCTCAAAATTGAAAAATGCAAATAACAGACAGACACACACACAGAAAGAGAATTCAGTGACGAACTTTTTAAGTTCGTTGAAAATGCTGAAATCTCTCACCTTAAGGAATTGGGACATGGACGTTTTGTTGTCATAATTGCAACCCTTACCTCTTTCCTTTCCGACTAGGTCAAATAAAAAAACGGTAAAACAATATGTTTAATTATTTTAAATGAAAAGTTTTAAATACCAAATTTCACGTCTCTAATACATAAAGACCCAAAGCGGTGTTCCAAGAGCTGATAAAAGTTTAAGCATCTTAGGAAACACTCGAAACCTCCTGTTATATTTTTATTTTTAAATCCAATGCATACATTCACTGACACACATTACGTATATACAAAATAGCAATATAAAAGGATTATATAATCATAATTTGTAAGACAAGTCTGTGTAGGAGTACCGGTTTGTGTAAAACCTTCTCATTCATTTTCCTTCTTCTCCTTCCTACCTTCTTTTTGACTGTTAATTCCATTATAACTCTTCATTTCATTACAACCTTTTAATATTCATAGTTGCTGAACCTAAATAAAAATACAAAGATTTAATAATACGCACAACTTAGTAGCTATTAATCATTATAAAATGCACCTCAGACCAAGTGAAGAATCATAACAATAATACGTACTCTCTTAAAAGTCGAAATAAAATTTTCAAGGCATCTCAGTTACTTTTTAAATCTACAACGGTATAAAAACAATAAATAAATATAATTAACAAGAAAATAATTATTAAAATAACCAAACTCATTAAATTGGGGTCCCGAGTTCGATCTTAGCCCCCGCCAAGTGAACTTTGTGGTGGACAAACACCGTGTGCGTGTGTTTTCTCGGGATTCTCCCGTTTCCTCCCACTTTATTCGTTCTACCATTTCATTCATTACTCATCATCACCGTCTCCTTTAGCCTAAGCGGCATAACCGTGGGACGTAAAACTCAAAGATTTCATTTCCAAACTCATAAAATCCTTTTATTCTATGTTAAGGAGATTCCAAGAAGTGGATGTTACAATACTTGTAACTGCTGTTCTCCAGTGCGTCTTCTACGTCGAATTTCCAAAAATCTTTCCTTAGTGGGACCTTACGTCTCTAAGCCTATGTAGTGCCCAATTTTCAAGTTTATGGTAGTTTGGTGTAGGTATTGATAAGTCAATCAAGACTCTTAATATAGATCTATAGAGAGAAACATTGATTTTACATCTTCAAACGTAGATTCAAGTTTTCATTCTCTTTCGTGGAGGGGAGATCCTCTTTCGTTTCAAGAAGTAGAAGCATTTAAAGATCTGAAACGAACGTAGAAAACCGTGACCTCAGGCACGAAATACGCACGCGCTAGCCACGAGACTAGCGAGGACAGATGCAGTTTCAAATAATAGAGAATCATCTTTTGCTCGGACGTGAGAGGTGCAGCCTTACTTTAGAACAGATATTCAATATTTTCACTTTTTTTTTTTTTTTTTTTTTGTTATAGAAATTAGATCTTTTGGATAGTGCCCCAATGCTTCATTCCAAATTTTGGCCTTAAAAAAAAGTGCTTTTTGAAAAACTTATAGTCACTAATTGGGACACGTTTAGAAACAGAGACCCGCTACTGTACCAAGACAATAGTTACGCTCAGTAAAATCATAGATTCACTTGTCTGTGCATTTATAGACTTGAAAGCTTTGGTTTCTTCTATATTAAGAGGACCAGTTGAAAAAGAAATCTCTTCATCTTGTAAAATTAATTTTGAATTTTAGATAAATTTTAGAAAGAATTCTCAGTATCAGAACTTTATTCCGAAAATGCGAGAGTATCAGAACTTGATTCACTTAAATATCACTTCCCTTGCAATTGTTAAGTTATAGATATTCCGAAGCAGGCCACAAGCATTGACTGGACCATCCATCCATGTCGTAATTGCGTTGCATTAGGGCTTCATAGAATAGAACAAACGATGGTTTACGCAAGCAGCAGTGAGAGAATCGCTACTAATAAAATAATAGGACACTAATAGCGTATAAATAATTCATAACATGAATGATTACGTATGGATATCGAGAGATAGTGTGAGTACTTTGCCCCTTTAATATACAGGGCGATTATAAATGTTTCATCGGATTTAAAGTGCAGCTCGTGTCGAAAATATCAGTACAATGCATTTGTGCTAATAATAAAACGAAAGAATACATTTGAAAGTTTATCATATTCCTACTTTTCGCGACACATGGCAGCACGTGGCTAGTTTCCAAAGTAACGTGTATGCAGCAAACAGTTTTCTGTATTTTGGGATATTAGCAGTGTTCCATTGTTACCGTACAGAGTGAATTCAGTAGACAGGAACATGTGAATGTGCTCCACTAACAGTAACTTTGGGTGAACTCAAGGATCTCATTACAGTTGCATTTACGGCTGTTAGTAGGGATATGATAAGAGTTCGTATGGGGCGAACTAGACTACCGCATACATGGATGTCGTATGACGAAAGAAAAGCATCTTTTAACATTTTGTAACAGTGAATGAAACTTGAACAGTTCATGTTCATACATCATTCCTTATTGTATGTGTTAATATATTTTTCTTAATACAGCTCTTTCAAACCCAGTGCATCATCTATAGCAACGCTAACGCTCTCGCCTTCGGTGTGAGAGGTCCCGGGTTCGATTTCCGGTGGGGGCACTCGGTCGAAAAAATGTAAAAAGCTTTTTCAGGCCAGCCATGCTGAATGAGGTTTTCTTGGGTTTTCCTCGTTCACACCATGCACATGCCGGGATGGTACCTAACGTACAGGTCCCAGGCCGCTTCCTTCCTTCCTTCCTTCCTCAATCCTTTCTTCCGTCCCTTTCCCCGGATAGTGTGCTCGCCGAAGAACGTCATCCCTCAAAACGTGATGGGCTAACATGGCCATAGATGCCTTAAGTCCAGAAATCTAAAATCCTAAATCCTGCACATAGCAAGAATAAATGTTGAACCCATATTAATCTTATCTTTAAAACAGTGATTCTTGTAATGTTGACGAAAACTGTTCTAAATATGCTGTTCGTCGCATTTAATATTGAAGGATATGCTAAATGAAATTTGAGATTCAGACATAGTTTCTACAAAAATAAATGTAAAATAAGAAATTGAATTTCATATCCGTAGGATAATTATTAGCGATTAATTTTTTTAGATTCAGCAATTGACTGATTGTTGTGTTCGTAGGTTATTTTTTGTTTATTATGTAGTCTCGCATGTCAGTAGGAGGGAGTTTGCATTTATCGATGTGAATCCAACATCGAGGAAGCGATTGGGGGAACTGCTTGAATTAACAGATAGTAAATGTTGGTCTAGGAAACCAGAAATATTGGTGCTGGGAGCAGATGCAACAACACACATTGTGTAGTCATCTGGTCTCTTAGGCATTTGTAAGTTGTAGATAGCATTCTCCTCTTGTGCATGAGGTCCTTGGTTTGATGTCAGCTCTTTTAACGTGGGGGACTCGGGTTCGATTCTCGGGGAGCTCATGTGGTTCGGATTCCACGTTAAGCTGTAGGTCCACGTTTTGTATAGCCTTGCTGCTGAAAGGGATGCTAAACTGAAAATCTAATAAATCAAATCGATCCGAGCTTGCGCCAAGTGATGGGCTTTTTGGTAGACAAAGACCGTGTGCGTATTAATAATAATAACCCAGAAAAGATCTTTTTTTTTTTTTTTTTTTTTTTTTTTTTTTTTTTTTACATATTCAAGTTAAAAGGTAGTCGTGTGACATTTCTAGCGAATTGTGTTCATTTAATCGTGCAAACCTAACCGAAGCTTGAAGATAACATTTAAGACAATTCATTGAGACGCCGGACCATAATTGCATCACGGGACAGCCAGGTGAGAGATCCAGGATTGTAATAAACACATTTCCAGGGTAAGTTTAGATATGTATTATTTTAATGGAAAGAACGAAAAGTTATAATCGAACTCTTGCGTTCCAGCGCAACGGACAAACGGACGGAGACGGAATACAGTGATCTCTTATATTTGGAATATAAAAATGATAGTGGTAGCATGTTTATTTGAAGAAGGAATTACAGAGAAATGAACATGTATTCTAGGAAACGCAATAGAAGGAGCTCTGTTTGGTTCGAATTCCAATTTAAGCTGTAGGTCCACGTCTCATATAGCGTCGCTGCTAAAAAGAATGCTAAAATCTAATCCAACAAACGAAAAATAATAGGTAGTTTGATTGATTTTTATGATTTCCTTTTAGGACCTATAATGGTTCGAACTTTAGACTTGATGTAAGTTATCTCCCCTGATCAAATGTTTCTAGCTACAATTACTTATAGGTGGGTTTTAATAAATATTCGTCTTAAATCTTAGAGATCCAGATAACATAAAATGTTCCGTTATGCACTTCCAGTTTCTGTTTTTACTTTTAAAATTGTATTTTTGTTCCGTTATGCACTTCCAGTTTCTGTTTTTACTTTTAAAATTGTATTTTTTTCTTTTATCTTCACGTGAAAGAAAACATTTTTATTTATCTTTACGTAAAAGAGAACTTTTTTTTTACTCGTTCTAAATTTATTGGAAAAAACGCATGTATGATGTTTATACATTTCCCCCCCCCCCTGATACTTGTAGGCGATAAAATAACAATACGCTGACTTTCGCAATTAGTCATTCTCGTAATAAATACTAATAGTTCATTAGTAACAAAATGTACGTACGAACAAAATATTGTACTAGAAAGAAAATGTGGAAAAAAGGTAAAGTAAAAGTCCATGATAAAAGATGATACCTGCAAAGTCTGTTATGAAAATGAATAGTGTTTTTAGCATCTCGTTTGCTTTTTTCTTTTTGAAATTTATCAAAATGTAACTAAGTGGTTAAGTAATATTTGCGGATTACTCGGATAAGTAGCTTTTTTCTTTGTTGGATTTCTTCTATACCATTCTGGTCAGAGATCGACGTTCCGAGCCGTCTGTAAGCAGTTTTGTTACGTCTAGATTGTCGCAGCTTTATTCGGAACTAAAAAACAAACACTTTGAGATCTGGCATGAGAATCTCTTTGAGAGTATGCTGAGAGCTGTTGACACAGAGTCTGCTTCACCTACTTCTCTCAAGTTGTCTGGAATAGAAAGATATAGACTGAAGAGGAATGAATTTGTTTTTGCCACTTAGGTTCTTCAACAGCCGCTAGTACAATAGGCACGTGCCACCCAAGACTGCTATTGGTGGCAATGTGGTATCCTCATCACATATGGAGACCTGTAGAGCATTCTCCCACCAATTCCCCTTCTTATGGTTGAATAGGTGCCAAATGTGGCTGTGTTTATTTCTCTGCTTGTGCTGTGACGACGCCCTCTCTGGGTGCCGTTGTGTAAGTTAAGTGTTTCTTTCTTCGTGGATCGAGACGGTCTGTTCCGACCCGCTGCACAGGTTATGTGACGGTAAGGCGAGTTACTGAACATTTCGTGCGGATTCGTCAAGTGTTAATTTCTATAGCCAACAGGGGGAGCTTTATTATTGTTGTGGTGTGAGTGTCCAGATTTAGTCGTTTCAAGTGTTTCGCTTTAGTGACAGTGTTTCGTATCTTCCCTAAAGTATTTTGGATGTGATTTTAAGAAAATGTGTTGTATGGTAATAATAATAATGTGTAGTGTTCTGTGGAAGTTTTTAAGTGAATATTAAGGTGAAGATAAGTGCTTTCCTTTATTAATTATTATTATTATTTTAAAGTAACAACAATGGCGTTTGGTAACATGTTTCGTCGAAAGAAAAGCTGGACTTTGGAGGCTGTTCGTAATGCGGCGACCAACAGTTTCAAAGGCTCATCAGATTCAAATCGTAATTCAACGACGGCAAATTCAAAATCGGAAGGAACGAAAACTGTATGCGCTAATAAATCTAATAAAGTTTCGGAATCGGTTAAAAACACACTCCCAACGAGTAACGGGTCTAAATTGCTAGACACGACTGAAATCTCACTTGCGCCTAACATCAAAGTAACAGACGATGCCCAGAGCACAGAATCTGATAGTACTAACAAGTCAGAGATAGTGGCGGATTCCGAAAGTGAAACTACGAATATGACAGAAGACCAAGATGATTCAGCAGATAGTACAGAGGTAAATAAAACTGTGTACCTTTTATGATTATTGCGAAGTAATTAATGCATATCTTCATGATAATGAAAACGAAATTTTTACAAATCAATTTGTATTGTTTTCTGTATTTCTTTGTTGTAATTTTCGCTTAGATTATTGCATGACAATGCCAGTAAAGGTACATCTGGAACTACGAGTTACGTTAGCTAAATGGAATGTATTCATTAGAAAATTAAAATTTAGGCAGTCAGGGCAGCCAGAACCCAGGCTATGATAAATACACCATGAGTTTAGTATAAATTTTCAAAAATATAATTAATAGCTTAACTTACTTTTGTCATTCAAAAGAACTGAGAAGAACCTATGTCCCCGGCTGTACGCCACATTGGCCACTGAAATCAGGAATAATTCCAAATTCTAATTTTTCATTAATTTGTTGTACATATGTCGAAAGTTCATTGTTGTATACCGGTGCTAACAATCGTCATGACAGGTTGAGTCCGAAGTTCTAAGTTAGCTGGGAAAACGACAGAAAAACTTACCTACAATATGCTCTTGTAGTATAAAAGTAAATGATATGCACAGTCGTGTATAGAATTAATGTGATATTCTGGTAGTCTTTATTCAAGTGATCCCTTATTTATTATATTTACTGTAAGTTCGAGTACTTGTAAATAGCCTTTGGTATGACAGATACAACATATAATACGGAATCGAGATTTTTTTAAAAATTTATATACAAAGCTCCACGTACAGTATTATGACGATTTTGCACGGGAAATATTAAAAACTAGTGACAAGAGTGGGAAGGAATGGTATTAGCAACATTAAATTATAACTACATTTGATATTCTTTCATGATTCCTCTTTATGGATATATATGACTTTTGTGTTTTTCGAAACTCGCCAATAGGAATAAGCTTTCACTTTCCAATGAGAGTACAGAACATTCAAATCAGGGATATCAAGTATTTTGAAGAAAATGAAATAAAATCTTCAGTTTCACGTCCGACAGTTACGCCGGCTAGGGTGAAGGAGACTGTGGTGATGAGAATGAATGAAATGGTGAAATGAAGAAAGTGTGAGAAAACGGAGTAATCCAGAGAAAACCCAGGCATACAGTATTTGTCCACCACAAAGTTCGCCTGGCGCGAGCTGGGATCTAACTAAAGAGGTGAACGTTCCACCACTGAGCCACCACAGCCCTGGTATGAAGCAAGTCTGTTATTCTTCCAAACCAATCGCTATTATGCAAATTATGAAAGCTTGCTTATCTTTCAAGTCCTAGCTAAGTTTGCAGAAAAAAATTAAGTCGATAGTCGGTTGAGAAACAAGATTCAAGATGATCATACAAAGGAGAATGAGAAAACATTATGCTTTTCGCGAAGGTATAGACTTTTATGATTGCTAATTTTGATGAATGCTTCGTAATTGAATTTTTGTACTTAGTAATTTTTTGTATCAAAAAATTTTAGATAGCGCTATAGTACTAATATCTACCAAATATTTGTTCTATCCTTATGAATATTCTAGAACAGAAATCAATTCTTGTTTATGTTATCTATGAATTTCTGGTGGTCTTTTGTGGAAATAGGTCAGAGACTCCGTTATTTATTGTTATCTTAGCATCATATTTTCCTTTTTGCTGCTGGTGAAAATTTCTTGCATTTCGTATGATTAGTACTGAACAGAGTACAGAAGTACACACACTTTTTCAGTGGACTGACTAGCACAGCTATAATATGCTTTCTAATATAGGAATCGTAGTAATACCAACAGAATAACAATAGTAATACATGAAATAAAATTATTTTTGAAACGGCGAATTTAATGGACTGTTTTAATATTTTCTTTTTGTTTCTAAAACTAACACTTCATTCCTGTTAAAGTTATTATTCTTTCCGGTGCTTTGAGCCTTTCGTGTCTCATTTTCCATCCATATAGTGATGTGTGTATTCATTTATTTAATGGGTGATTTGTTTAGATAATATAGTGCATGGCCACTATGACAATTTGGAATGTCGTTTACAGGTTTTATAACAAAATCGCAACCGTTATGTGATTAAATAGCACTTCTGAATAAATAATCCCTTTTAAGTCGCGTGATAATCACTATTTAATGATAATGGTTTAAATCGTGGGTCCTTAGCTGTCCATTGCACAATAAAAATTTTCAAGATGTTGCAGTCAATATCGTTTGTAATGACTCTGGAGTAACGTTCAAAATTGAGTTGAATCAGTAGAATATCTTTGGAGTCATACATTTTTAAAAAAAACATTTTCCGCAGAAGTGGAGTGTGAAGTTATGTAATAAAGAATTTGTCATTTTACAGGTCTTCAATTGGGTTGAGTTTATCGTCCATTTCAGCAGCGAGGCCATGAGATGTGGACCTATAGCTTAACGTGAAACCCGAACCACGTAAGATCACGTCAGAAATCGAACCCGGGTTTTACCAAATCGCGCAGGCTATATAGCTATAAGGGACCTGTGTAGGGCTTAGAGTTTTTAAAATAAAGGTATGCCGAAGACTTAATTTTATTGGTAATACATATTGCTATTACGTATGAAATATGTTTTTTTTTTTTTTTTGTGACGATTTGAAAGGTGAGTCGTTATTCTTTGTAAAAAAATAAAAAATAAAAATGAAGCCCCTCCCTTACCTTACGACACACATTTTAACGAAAATGACATATGACCCGGCGTGAGCCAAGTGCTATGTGGAATTCATTTCGAACAGTTCAGCCGTTTTCTCATGGTGATCACACGAACAACGTCGGTGTTACTTGAGAAAAAATATAAAAATTGGTCCCTTCTCCGTCCTTTAGAAGTGGAGTCCTTTATTTTAGTAGAGTTTATATACCATGTTCTATCTTCCTAACCATGGAGGGCTCATTAGCTGGTCTATTCTTGGCGTAAATTTTGAACTCTTCTCCCCCTTAGGATATGCATTTTAAAAATTCTAAATAGCCAACAATCTCCTTCCTGCAGTTACCTAGGAATATGTCAAACCAGCGGTTTGAATTTCTTTGTGTAAAAGACAAACATATGTTAATTTTAAGATTATGCAATTTCAGAAGGCCTTTCATTAGGAAAAAGAGATAAAATCATTACTAGGTTCTGCAGTGCTCAATATTGATATTTTGTTGTGGATTTCACTTATTTTGCGTGTAAACCACGTACACTTTATTCCCGTTTTTTTTTTTTAAACTTTTTCTTAACTCGATAGGTAAAAACGGAAAAAGTTTAATAACATGCAACAAGATGTATATAGTACACAATCGTTGAAGTGTTGCATACGAATGTAACTGTAATGCAATAGGATATCATGCAATTATGGTTTATATAACTCAGTGTTGGCAGATTGCTACTGTAGATTTTTAACAGACCGTACATGTCTCCGCCTACCGACAGCAATAATACGGAGTGCATTCTTTTCAGTTGAAATCTAGATTGATAGACTAGAAACTATAATGCATAATTGTTACATTGTGACAGTTTCTGATATGTATAGTACTCAGTGCATTTTTTAAGGAATCGCTACTGGGTATCCACAAAAGGGCCCTTGAGACACACAGCAAAATTCAAACGGACAGAGTTTTTTTTGAAAGTGCATTTTTGTGTAATGTACACTTTTGAAATAATGGCATACAAAATGACTTATTTGTCAGACTTCTGCTAACCATTTCATTTCCTATTCAACACATCGCCATCAATATAGGAGAGGATATTTTCTTTTTTACGTTTTGGCTTAGATCTGCCTTCAGGTCGGTACTTAAAGATAAAACCGTACGGTGCTACCATAATTGGATATTTTCCTCCATTTCTTTACTTATTTATTTTTATATCCATATTTTTAAGTTGGACATAGACAGGACAAGGACAGAGAAACGCGACTGGTACAGATGGGGAGGATAAAAAAAAAATACAATACAAGACGCAATACAATCACAAGACACAATACAATTCTAATATCAGTGTAAGGGGAAAATAAGGATGGGCACAAAGGTAACCAGCGACAGATTTAGGAAAATATTTTGGTAGGGGCTTCTATTAGGAATATTTCGTGTTTAGAAATTCCAAAATTTTAGGGGAAGGGCTTGAAGGTTATGAGTAACATTTGATTCTACAAAAATCATAAAATTTTGGAGGAGCTCAGCTCTTTCCCCGCCGGCGTAAATCCGCAACTGAAGGTAACTATGCAACAAAGAGAGTCAAAAATTGTTAAAAGTAGCGCTTTGTACTTAATGGACAATCCCTTACTTTCTTACAAGTTTGTGGCATCTATTAATTATGTCAGAAAATTTGCCTGAAGAAATCTCAATTACTGATATTACCCATAACAAAGACGAAATGTTTGGTTTGCATTATATGTTAGGCCAGGATAAAACAGGTTAGGTTAAAGAGAACAATCATTGGGAAGAAGACTAAAATTGGGCGATAATGAGAATTGAGAATCTGTGGAAAACGAACCAAATTACGAATGCGCGAGTGTAGCTCAAGAATAGCCGAAAGCTAGTCTCAACAGGCCTCTCAAGTAACAGTTTTAGTATTATGTATGTATAAACAATGAACTCAATGTAACCCAATCTAAGCAAAAAATCAAGTTTTTATTTTTTTAAAATCAAAGGTTATAACTTCATATGCGTCCCATTAAATGAATATCAACAATATAGTGCATAGCAGATCGATGTGATGATAGGATGTGTGAAACAATCACGTGGTGGTAAAGAATAAAAGGCAGTCTGACTTTAAAGGAAATATCGTCTGTGATCACTTCTGAATAAAATGAAAATGGATTCTAGGAAAATTTGATATTCAATTGTCTCCAGAAAACCTACAAGCAACAAAATAAAACAAACATGACAAGTCTAACTAATTCTGTCGCTCTAGTTCCTTCCTATTTACCATAACCTCCTCTTCAATAGACAGGTTAGCTTAGATTCAAATATGTTCTAACACGTGGGCCTACCTTATAGATGACAGACGACAATCCTGCTCTAAGGTTCCCGTTTTCGATCTGAGCCTGTGGACTTTGTGGTGGACAAACCTTTCGATCTAAGGTCCCTGGTTCGATCCCAGCTCGCGCCGTGTGGACTTTGTGGTGGACAAACATCGTGCTCGTGGGTTTTCTCGGGGTTCTTCCGTTTCCCCCCACTTTCTTCATTCCACCATTTCATTCATATCTCATCATCACCGTCTCCTTTAGCCTAACCGGCATAATCGTGGGACGTAAAACTTAAAGATTTCATTTCATTTTCAAGTCAACGAAGTCCCCCACCTGTTCTTGCTTATGGATTTTTGTACGATTTCCGTTTCAAAATATGTAGAGATCTGTAATTGTAGACTTGAGTAAATTAATATGGTGCAAGCCTTTCATTCTCTGTGGACGTTCGGTATCGCTTCTCGTGTGGGTGAACAGCGGGAGATACAGATTTCCGCCACTTTAAAAAAAGAATATTAATTTTTTTTTTCGCATTAAGGTCAACGTAAAGCCGCCTGCTCTTGATAAGCAATTATAGCTATACACAAAACTAATGAACAGTGAAAGATTTCATGTTTTCATCACTTACAGTTGGAATATTACGCGTTGAAAAGGTGGGCCACGTAACTTTTGGGACACCGTATATGATATCATTTCGAGAAGAAGTCGGTTTTACAGCCAGACTGAAGAAAATAAAACTTATGTACAAGCTCAGGAAAGCAACACACGAGTTAGAAATGAGATTATATTGAATATTATTAGGTCTCAATCGTTAATATTGCGATAGTATGTTTCTATAGTTGTGATTTACTCGTACTTGTAATGTGCTTTATATTTGCTACTGATGCTACCCGGATCTTGTGAAAAATTCTCCACTGAAGCATATATATATATATATATCCATTCGAAGACATTGGTTTTTCATGTTAAAAAATAGTTTAGAGGTTGTCATTGTTTTCGAAAAACGAAGACTACGATATTGCATTCGTGCTGACAGGTTTCACTCCGTTGAGTGTGAAAAAGTCCGTAACGTATTAGTTCCCTTTTGAGCATGGAGCTACTTCAACGTGTATTGAAAGAATGATTTTTTGCTACATTTTCTTACGTAATACGTGTTGGATGTGTTTTATGTTCTATTGTTCAATGTTTTTCTTCTGAGTAGTAATTTTTAAAGGATTATGTACTCTCTGAAATCACAATTCTAACGTTAGACCTATCTACTGTAAATGGTCTGGAAAAAAATCAGAACGATATCTTCCTTTTAATGAACATTATTTCTAACATGCTACTGATGTGCTCTACTCATTTAATTATATATGCCGTTGGGAAGAAAAGAAAGGGCTTTAGATAGAACCAATGTAAGTGTCTTAAGAATATTATGTACTATATTGCGGTAAATCACTATTTTAAAATTGGTGCAGCTGTTCATCTTCGTCTTGATAGAACACGGTACAGTTGTATCAAACTTGGTACAATGAGAATATATTTGAAATATTAATTAGTTTGTAGTATGTAGCTGGCAGTCTGAACGATGGGAACGTTTCCCAAACTAATGCCGTATCAAGACATCTTTTTCTCCCCTGTTGTGAATAGCTGTTCTACAGGAACATTAAAGTGGCGATTCAGATTTTTTTTTTTTTCAAACCTTTTAAAGGATTATTTGATCGTATGCAAAAATAGACGTGTACTATATATCAGCATGATACAAAATAAAATATAGAAGATGATTGGAGAAAATTTGAGGACACAACCATTTTTTTTAGAAATCTGTAAGGGATGCTTCTTCTCCATTTGGTCTAACTTACTAATTTCTTTAGGGGGAAGAAAATAGGACTTGAATTTAAATGTTACGAATATTCCTTAAAATTCTTCCCTTATACTTGCACATAAAGCTTTTCTCAGATTTATATAATCTTTTTAAAGATTTGTACTGGTTTTAATTTATTAAAAACAACTCACTCACTCACTCTATGGCCTATGGAACCCGGAGGCTCAATGCCGCGTTCACAAAAGCTCTCCACTGACTTCTATCCTTAGCTAACTGCATCCAGTTTCTACTTTGTATTCCAATCTTTGCGAGATCCATCTTAATATTGTCCTCCCATCTGCGCCTAGGTCTTCCTAAAGGTCGTTTTCCGATTGGTCTTCCAGTCAAGACTTTGAAAGCGTTTCTACTTTCTTCCATTCTAGTTACATGACCCGCCCACCTAAGCCTCCTAGACTTTACGACCTTAACAATGCTGGGTAAACCATATAAATTATGTAGTTCTTCGTTATGAAGTTTCCGCCATTCCCCATTCCCGTTCCTCTTGGGTCCGAGGAACCACTCGTCTGAAAAACTGTAAATAAAAGTGTGGTTACATTGTTAAGTATTAGAATCAAACTTGTTCTCTTGTAAATGAATGTAACATTTTATCTAAATTCTGTGATGATGTTTTGGATATAATAAATTGGAATCGAACAAAAATGTATATATATATACAGGGGCGGGTCCAAGGGGGCTATAGCCCCCACTTGACACTTATGTATACACTGGATAAAATGGACTTTAATTCTGTTTTACACTGGATAAAGCGGAAAACTATGGTTTAGCCCCTCCCTTGATCATATCCTAGATCGCCCAATATATATGCGTGCTTCCCAGGGTCCCGGCCGGTTTCATGGTTAGTCCCGGTCAGACGGAGAAATTTAGTTTCTAGTCGCAACGTTATTTAATAACTTCTAGCGCTTTTTTCAAGAAGAAGTGTAATGGAAAAGTCAACAGTAACAGGACTGCACTCTGCAAGATGAAATTTGCAATGACTTGCAGTGAATTCTTTGATAAAATCTTCCTCGTTTTGCGAATCTTAAATTAGTTAGTTATTAAATTTTGTCTTGCTAATTTTTTAAAACATATATACTCTTATGTATGTATTTCAGCAGAGACAAGTCTTAAAAGAAATTCAATTGCTTGAGAAACTACAACACTAAATTTGACATACTGAACAACAAATTTTGAGACTGAAATACTTCAAACTGATTCCTGCATTATTATTATTATTATTATTATTATTATTATTATTATTATTATTATTATTATTATTATTATTATTAAAGTACTATGTCAAGTCAATCAAAATAGTGTTATTGGGCATACTAATAATTTTACTGTGTAAATTGATTTGAATTCTGAGTGGTGTGTAAGAATAAATCTTATATTAGAATTTTGAAAAACGTGAACAATGAATTTTCAAACAGAATTTATCATGAGAATTTTTGATAAAATATTGACATTAATAATGTCCCGGTTTGGAGCTTTAGAAATCTGGCAAGTATATATATATATATATAGCCGCCCCCCCCAAAAAAAAATGTTCAGAATAGTCTTGAAAAAAACTATAATATGGTTGGATCGGGCCCCCTGTAACTTCTACCGGGCCCTCCCTACATTTTTGGGCTGGCTACCGGCCTGTATATATATATAATATGCTAAAAATGGCTATATCTGTGAACAAATTTTATAACACACATTTTCGATTAGAAAAGTATAACGAAGTGTTAATGATGGTACTTCTAGATTTTACAACAGTTGAAGTACTGAAATTATCGTTAAAATTCTTACGTTTTGTAAAAAAAATTACTACATGACTCTGTACGTCATCATTACATAATACAGACGTTTTCTTCTCATTCAGCTAATGATAGAATATAGAAGAGAGTGCGTGTTATTTTATTAGATGCTGTTGTAAGACTGTAAACGATCCTGAGTTGCAGTTTTAACACCTGTTGATTTCAAGGCCAACAACGATGACAAAGGAATAAGTGATTTCATTGCGCCTTCCTGTGATTGTTAATTGTCTTGTTCTCCTAAATAAAGTGTTCAAAAAGAATTCACTTGAACGCAAAAATAAATTGTAAATGAAAGCTTTGTTAAGAAACTTAAACTATTATGATTGGAAATCTTAATGACCGTGTGACTTCGCACGAAACCGTAATTATTTGTAGGCCCTAACAAGGACTGTAACAAGTTGTGATATACGTTGATGCATGAAAACGATGTTAAGTTTGCATATTTAAAGGTAACATTGTTGTACAGGTACCTTTAAAAAAAAAAAATAATTATGAACATTCAAACCAAACCTTTTATTTTCTTTTGTTTGAAAGATTGTGTGGTAAAATCGGGACATAATTAACAATCTTAGGAATCTTTATTTTCTTACTTTACTGTTATCAGTAAAATGTGTAAAAATATTAATTTTATCGAACATTTTTATTTCTATTATCCTGCTGTTATTAACATCAAATGAAGTTTCCTGAGAAGCAACCACTGAAATTGAATCACATATGGAAATTTAGAATGGCATTGTAAATACACAATATTACAGCCAATAGACTGTTTAACAGCACCACACATCCTTATGTCTGTCACTCCATTCATCCGATTTACAGCCTGTATGGAGTGATAGACAGTCAGTGAGCTTTGTAAATGTGAAACCCACATCTAATGCATATGACGCTGGCGAAGGATGTCGATAGCATAAAAATTTTCCAGGTGACCTCTTGTTATGTGTGTCAATATTAATCATATCTTGTTGAATAATGAACCACGAAACCACACCAGGGAAACATGAAGTCTTAGCATCTTCTGAATACGACTGTGCCATCGATCGAAGACTGGAAATTGCCTCTCAAATCATGATCGCGTGTCCTGATGGTACAGTCACTAGTAGTATAGTCACATTCGTCGCTAAAATGAACGTGCCACTATTTCACAGCTGTCGATATTTTCTAAATAAGTGCAAACGAATCCACTTATATGGGACGTCAATAGCTAACGGTTAAGGAACTTCAGAAATGCCGGTGTTTCTACAGTTCTGGTATATACAATTTTTAGTTTTAACATACTGTATCTAATTAATATTCGAGCGTGGCCACAGTTTTGAAAGGTAAAATTTAAACCTTAACAATCCAACCTTTCCATCTAGAAACAAGTTTATCATATTCTGATATGCATTGATGTTAGAATTTAATTTCTAGATGTGTTTTCTGTTTCCATAAGGAGATTCTCGTGTTCAGTTGGATGTGAGGCCAGCTCCACGCTGTATTCAGAACGTCTTGAAATCTAATATGCAGTATGTCTATTGAAACACATGATCATTGTGTGACAATATGACAATTACGAAATTTCCTCCAATTGGTTCTACCATGACCCTGTAATGCTACTATGCTTTTTAGTTATACCATTGTCGTGCGTATTCTTTTCAATTGCCAATTTTAATACCTGCATAAAATTACATGTTCAGAGAAGCAGAAACATACACAGTCTGCTTGATACAGATCTCTTCTTATGACCAAGTGTAGCAGATATGGCTATCTACTATAAAATTGCTGTAAGTAATGAAAATGTTGAAACAACTTAATTATAGGGCAGTTAGGTCTGATGGCTTCCTGTACAATGTACTGTCAGTAATGATTTTGTAGTACACACACTTCTGTCGAACAATTTCTAAGGTGAGATTATTAGTTTTTATTATTTGTTTTCGTATAGTTTGAGATACATCCGAAATAAAGGATCAAGAGGTAAATTTACAATAAGTAGACCTAGATAATACTTTTTTTTTTCTTTTTTTTTTGTGCGTTTGATAAAAGCAGGTGGAACAAAATCTTTCCATTTTTTGTCGCAGTATTACTTTCGAACTTTCATGTATGAGCCAAAATACATGTTTATTCAGTGTGTATATAACACCAAAATACATTCAGAATCTGAGAAGAAATTGAAATTGGGTAAACCATAAATCACATCGCTGTTTGAGGTACCAACCAGGAACCATAGATATTTGGAACAGACGTGTTTGGTACCGTATTACTTGTTTCAGGAATGAGTTACACGCACGATGCTGGGAACTGAAACAACATACGTTGGGCCGAGGGAAATATTCGCAGCGTCTCAGGCGTCTTATTTATGATCGAAGTGTCTTTTGTTTCCGTTTTAGGGTGAATATCCTTTTACACGTTTCATTGTCGGTTGGTTTATTTTCTATTTACATGCTCTATAAATTTTCCACGTTGAAAAACATAAGCCATCCATCATGCATGACTTCAGTTTGGTGCGTTTAATTTTGCTGGGAATTATTAATGAATATGCAATAAATGAAGGAAGTAGGCTGTTGAAGTCAAATAGAAACATTATTTCGCGCGATGCCAGTGCAGCTGTGACATTGATTACTTGTGTGTAATTTAATTTTATTTTTTCCCAAACATTATAGTATTGTACAATACTCATATTCTTTTAACCGGCAATTACAAAGTTGTACATGAAATTTTATTGGAAAAGAAAATGTGTAGCGAGAAAGTACGGTGTTTTTTAAATTAACAGACATGTTCAGCAAAGAGTAATTCATTGTTATTTATCTTAAGTGTTCTATCTGGACAGATTCTATTCTAACTCATTTATCCTGAGGTAATTCGAAGGGGTCAGTAAGCAATCAGGGCGGGGGTAAAGTGATCTGTTCTTTGTATTCAAGACTGATGTGGAGTACTGGAAATAAGAGATGAGGTGCAGGTACAGGTCGAGAATTAGAATTGGGAATGCTACTTATATAAAGAACTCAGTAATCGTGGGCTTTTTAATAGCTACTAGCTGATCCTGATCTATTTACACAGCGCACAGTTCTAATATGAGTGTGAATCTCCTTCCCACTTCTCATTATGTCTGTGCAAGTCCCTTTACGAACACAAGTAAAGGACAGGAAGTCTCTAAAAAGGAGTGAATTGCTATAGACAAGCATATAAATGTAGTATTTTAATATATAGAATGTTGGGATAAATTTGTGGCAAAGTTGGATAAGTGATAGATGATATCAAATGCAAATATTTTTTCTTATCATTCCATTTCCAAATACGCCTCATTGTGAATCCACAAGCCTTCGAAGTTGCCAGCTTGCAATAGGTTTTGTCATTCAGATTAAAGAAAAGCGCCTGAAATGTCCATCAACCAGTTGTACGTAGCTCCTCTACTGGTTGCCTTTCAGAAGGGTATCAATCTTAACATCCTAGTGGCAATATTAAACTAATAGAATCGAAAGGACGCTTAAAATGTGGAATATATATATAATATTAAAAATTGAACGAGAATTAGCAAATCTATACAAAATTTGGAATCGATCAGCGAAAGCTGCACGTTCTATCACTTGTGGTTTTCGAGATCTCATTGTTGCAAAATTGCCCGCAAATATATAAACATTTCTAACAGACTAGCTGAACCTGCGCTCTCTACACAGCGCATCATTCACACATTAGCAAGAATCTTCTTGTCATTCCTCACAACATCTGCACAAGTGAAAGACTTCTACATAAAAATTTGGCAAGGAGTACCATAAAAGGTAGATTTTTTCGATTATTTTTTTCAATATCTCGTACCGTTTGCAAGGTTGAGCCTACTTCCGGTTTGAGTTTCTAATTATGTATTATCAGTGTTTTCTTTCTTCTTGCATGCAGTATGCAATAAACAAATACATTGCATACACAATTAATTATTACAGTGGTATATGGTGTTCATTGGGCAAAACACTTCTGACAATAAAGATTCATCTCAGACTGGGGACATGGTTATCCTTTGTTTATCAGCATCATTTGGCCGTGAAATAAACGCCTGAGAGAGATACAACCGCTGTATACAAATATGTGTTGGAATATATAACTCGTAGGATATGATGCTTTACTTTTTTAAATTTCAACACTTCCAGTGTACCTCTGAAAAATGTATCGAGATTTCAGTGTCGAAAGGATTGAGGACAAACACATAAACCTAGCATTTTAATATATAGATTCACCTGGAATATCAAAACATTGTTCCAGTATCAAAATTCAAATTCTTAATAGAATATGTCTACTTGAAATATTTAATCCTTTCTTTATACCATTTTTTCTTCCTTGCTTGCTTGCTTTCTGGTCATACCCTTCCCCCTTTCCCATAACAGTTTATTGCTAAGATATGATATACGAGGAAGTATTCCCCGAAATGGAATATTTTTACCTTGTTTTATTTTGCCTACTTGTACATTCTTTAGATACATTTAGTTACATATGTCTGCATATAGATTACTTCAGTCAACTCCAAAGTATTGACCATGAGTTTCACTACATTTGTTCCAACGTTTTTCCCACTGTTGAGAACAGTTTCGAAACTAGTGTGACTAATACTGTCTTTTTTTTTTTTTTTGGTAATGTTTTTGACCTCATTGATGTCACTGAATCGCTTCCCTTTCAGATTATTCTTAGCGACAGAATCAACAAACAAAAAAGTCACACGGCGCTAAATCGGGTGAGTACGGGGAATGGGGCACAACCACCATGTCTTTTTGCAAAGAACTGTCGCACAGACATGGTCATGTGGGCTGCGGCGTTGTTGTGGTGCAGTAACCACATTACACTTCTCCATAGTCCTGGACATTTCCGTCGCACACTTTTACGCCATTTTTTCCCAAGACATCCAGGTAAAGTTGCTGATTCACGGTTCGTTGTGGGGAAACAAATTCCTTGTGGACAATCTCATTCACGTAAAAAGAGGACAAATTAACATTATTTTCGCATTGAATCGAACTTGACATGCTTTCTTGAGATGTGGTGAATGTGGAATTTTCCAGTGACTGAATGCTTGTTTTGATTCAAGATCGTATCCGTAGTACCAGAACTCATCCTAAGTTACAGTTCGTTTGAGAAAATTTGGGTCATTGTGCAACTCACTCTTGAAGTTGTAACAAACAATCACTTAAGGTTGGTGTAAACGGACAGGTTTTTCCGATAGATGTCACTACAGTCTTCGTCTCTCTTTCATGTGTTTTTCACCTTCGAAAAATTTACAATTTGTCTTATAAATTTCAGCCTAGAGACTTGATTTTTTTTTTCAGAAAGAACTTCATAACCCGTCAAAGACAAGAATCCGTGCCGATTTCTTATTTAGTATTTCCTTCATTGTTGAAACTGTTCCATTGTTAAAGGTTTGGATACCCATTTCAACAATGAAGAAAATTCTGAATAAAAAATCGGCATGGATTCTTGCCTTCGATAGGTTATGGAGTTCCTTCTCAAGTCTGAAGTCTCTAGGTTGAAATTTGTAAGAGAAATTTTAAATTTTCGTGAAAGATAAAAAATACATTAAAGAGATTCGAAGACTGTAGTTGCGTCTATCGGCAAAACTTTTCCTTTAAACCAGCCTTAAATCTTTTTTTCACCCTGACAGCAAGTGAGGCACAAATTTGGCGGAAACTCCTCTCATCTTCAAATCGGAAAATAAAATGCACTGGCAGGTACTCCAGTTTAACCCCACTTGTTCAGAAATATGCTCGATAGACTTTCTACTATCTTCATTAATATAATCTCGAACTTTTTCAATAATTTCTTCATTACTTTTAGTCGAAGGACTGCCAGACTGTGGTAGTCTTCAGTTTTGAAGTGGGAAAACCACTCATAGACCTGTCTTTCCCAAAGTAGCAGCATTAAAGTCTTGGTGAAGCAAAACAACGGTCTCAGCTGCAGTTTTTCAAAAACAAAATATACGTGCATCCTGAAATATTCTGCATGTTTTAAAACCTTGATTCATACATTTGGTCTACAGTATTGTGAAAAGACATCATACAATTCACCAGTGGCGTAGCACACTTTTTCGGGCCCTCCCGCAAAGTATAGAGAAGGGGCCCTAGTTGTAAAGCCGATAGAAGTAAGATTGAAGTTCTACTTCTTTAAATCTTTATTCATAGCAAGACTTCGGGGCCCCCTATACCTCGGGCCCCCCCGCACTGCGGGGGTTGCGGGGGCGGCTGCTACGCCACTGCAATTCACCTTCCCTAAAATCTTGGTTTTAAATCCATTTCATGGAATAGGTTCTTTCAGGGGTTAAATTACAAAGCAATGGACATGAATCAACTTATATATTTTAGTTTTAGGGGCACTGAAAGTCTATAATACATACACAGACGCTTTTATAGCCCTTCCGAAGTGAAGTGAAGTTGTTGAGTTGAGTTTTACTCCCGTTCAGCAACAAGACTATCTGAGACGTGGATCTACTGATTAACGTGGAATCCGAGCCCGACGGGAATCGAACCTGGGTCTCCCACGCCAAAGACGCGTACGCTAACAGTATAGCCACGAAGGAGCTCGTCCGAAGTTAAGTTGTGACAAGTGAAGCATCGCCAAATCTAGCAAAATAGTATAACTTTTAAAAACATGTTCATTTACATCGTATATGCGCTGTTTACATTTAAATGTAAGCTGGTGACATTTTACGTTCAGACATCTGTCATTATATGAGGCACAGTTTGAAGGGTTCCTGGTTCGATCCCAGGGTATGTGAGTTTGTGATGGACAATTATACTTGCGGTAAGAATAAAATTACTAAGGATATGTTGTTTTCTGAGAGACCTTCATTATCATTAACTTTCATTTAGATACATCTCTTTCCTTTAACATACAGGGCACAATCGACACACTGAAGATTTTATTTTTAATTACTGTTAATTAGGGAGAATGGATAGTTTATTTTATTGGGATAAACTTTTTATTGTGGACTATTCGTACTTTGTAACAAGGAAATTCGACCAATTTAAGTTACGTAGTTAAAAATAAACCTATTGCAATATTGAGAGCCTTTCATTCACATATGGAATGGCCATGTGCAATTTTTTTTTCTTGGAATCGCTTGATACGCTCTGTTTGGTAAGGTTGGATTTTCGAACTGTGTGATAGTCCGGTGGACGGTATTTTTAGTTTTACGAGACGTGGTTAGCAGTAACGTGCAGGTTCTGCTCACGTGCCTCGTCTTATTGTGATGCTACTGTTAATTGTGAGTGCTCGAGCAAATATACCAGCTAGCTTCGCAGAAAACGGTGGTATTTTCCGATGTTACGTGAATTTTATTGTTCCACTTTCGTGACTATGTTATCTGAAAGGAATTGTGAGTTCATTTTAAACGAAAATAGATGCTCATGAGACTAATACGTGTGTTGTATAGTAGTCAGAAGAGAGTTTTCTCATTTTTGGATATTTTTATTGTATTATTCTAATTATATATAGACTCTGCATAGGCCTGTATATAATACGCGGTGAGCTTTTTAAATTTGATACTGCTAAATATCTGGAGAAATAAGTATCGGACAAAGAGTTCGAAATAAAAAGTTATTACTTTGGAGGAGAAAATTTATCTCTGATGAAATGAGGCTGTTCCTGCCCCCAGGGGCCTGGATGGGGACAACTTTGGAAACTGAGATAGGGACCTCCATTTTTTAAATTAGTACAGATTCGGATTCTACTAGAAAAAGCAAGTAAATATTCTTTGAAAAAAACTTTTCGATTCGTGATAGATGGCACTGTAATCAGTGAATACTAGCTTCACTAAAGTCTGTTCAATTGGGAGCTCCCACGCTTAATTTCAGAATAAAACCTCCGAACGTTTGTCTTAAACGTTTTCCCAGCTTTTGGAAGGTAGCGTGAAAGATGGGTCTGCATTCGACGTGAATTCGGATAATTCAAATGTGGCAGTACAGTTAAGTAAACCGTCCGGTGGAATCGTTTGGCTACAAGCATTTTATTAATAGCGTCTCTCCACAGTCATGAAACCAGGTAAAACGAGTTGAAAACGAATACATGAACGCAGTTCAAAAGAAGTGTCCAATGGAATGTAGTGTCAATAGTATCCAGAATGTGAAGTAAAGTAACTTCAAAATGAATACAAACTAAACGAATGAAGCGATCAGTGGCGTAACTAAGGGCTTGGGGGGCCACCCCGCAGACAACGTGGAATGGGGCCCCTTACGTCCTACATCACGATTTGGGGCCCTGTGATGGCTTCGGGCGCCCCGCAATGCGGGGTCTGCGGGGCCCTTATTTACGTTCCTGGAAGCCATTAATAAACTAATTTCTTAGTTAACAATTAGATTAACATCTTTGTCAATTAAAGGAGTGAGTATTAAAAAGTATCGGATACTTCTAAAATAGGTACACTTCCGGTCACAGAAAGCGGGTCTACCTTCCAGGGACTAAGTCCATAAAGTTGAACCTAGATCCTTACGTCCCTGGGATCTCCTTACAAGGGAAATCTGTTTTCCCTACATTCTGTTACAGAGCAATGCACATGTTCTCTAATAGAAATAGACAATCAGGACATTGGTTCCAAGTACATATTCAGGTGGCATGTAGAAATCAATCATTAAATACGACAGTAAATGAATAAGGTAAAAAAAAAAAAAACTGCATGATACGAGATTAAAACCTATGGAAAGTACACCATCAGCAGAATAGTAACAGAAACAAACGTATAAAGCTAATAGAAATATGCGCCATTGGTCTAGTGGATAACTTAATAGATTCACGTGCTAATGTTTATTTTTATCATGAGTTCGAATCCTGGCTAGATAAGTCTTTATTTTACTGACAAAGAGCATTCATGTTTGAATGCAAGAATTTATAAATATATCAACTATGTAATATAGTACATTTAAACAGAGCAAAAGTCCTCCTCTCGTATCTAACGTTGACTCAGGCGTGGGAGATCCATATTCGATTCCCGACGGGAGCTCATGTGGTTCGGATTCCACATTAAACAATATGTCCAGGTCGTCTATAACTTCGGCATTGAAAGAGATGCTAAATCCCAATATAGCACAGTCTAATGTTTACTCGTGAACAGAAACCAATATGGAAAGATGTTCATCTTAGAAACTAATTCTTTAGTAATTTGCGTAAGCAGAGGCCTCATTTTCTGGAGGGCAGGAGGCTATTGCTTTTCTGAGTTTGAGATGTTTATACATTTTAATCAACAGTGTAATAATATACTAATGGAAAACGTGAAACTATGTATATCGGAAAGGCTCCCCCCTCCCAGGCAAACCTAAAATGACTACTGCGAACAAGGGGAATCATTATGTAAGAAAGTAAATTTTACCAATTTGCTAAATTTGGTCACTAATCAATACTAACAAAAGTGGCCTTTTTGCGTTCAGGAAGATGTAATAAATATAAAACCGGAAATTTGGATTTCAAATATGGATTTTTTAAGAAAAATTCTAAATCACGTATTTTTAGAGATATTTGAATATTTCATAAGATTCCCCCGTTTTCTTCATTAGACAGGAGTTTCCGAAAAGTATATCCGTAGTTGTAATTAAAAGTTTATACACGAAATTTTACACCTCCAAATTGAGCATGCTTTAGGTAGGTCATTTTCTGAATAAAGAAAAAAGAAATTTAAATATTATAGAAAAAGTTATTTCCATTCTCAAGAGTGGAATTTTTAGAAGCACATCCCTTATCTATCTATTAAAATGCTACAATAGCAATTAAAAGCGCCTGAGCTCCAACCTATAACTTTGGCTTTCAAATCTTTCATTTACGGTTGTGAGAGATTTCACTTTTAACAGAGACAAACATTTTAAGTATTTGTACTTTAAATAGTCCAAATTAGTTAGCTATATCTTTTTCATAAAGTTCATGATATAAAATTATTGTTCAAAGCCTTTGTATTTTTAATAAGCCTTTTCTGAAATCAATGCATGTGAATTGTGCTTCCATCTTCCGAGTTCTTTTAAACTATATGTTCAGGACGTTTATATGTTTGTGGTCAATTTTTTCGACAATGAGATCTAGGTAACTACAGGCTCTAGAAAGATGACGTTTTCACTGATCGATTGGAAATTTTGCGTAGATTGTCCAGTTCTAATTGAATATTAAAAAAAAAAACATGGTCATTATTTCTTTATTACATTTTTTAGGCTACACTGGAAGCGTTGAAATTTAAAAAACAACTAAAGCATCATATCCTATGCGCTATACATTCCAACACCACATTGTTGTATATTGGGGTTGTATATGTCTCAGGCGTTTGTTTCATGGCCAAATAATAATGAAAAAGGAAGGATAACCATTTCTCGAGTGTAAGATAAATCTTTATTTTTTGAGTGTTTTGCCCAATGAACACCATGTATAACTGACATTATAATTAATTGTATATGTAATGTATTTGCTTATTACATACTGCATGCAAGAAGAAAGAAAAAACACTGGTCATACATGAATTAGAAACTCTAACCGGAAGTAGGCTCAAATCTTGCAAACGGTGCGATATATTGAGAAAAAAATAATCGAAGAAATCTCCCCTTTATGATACCCCTTGCCGATTTTTTTTTTTTTTATGAAGACGTCTTTCACTTGTGTCTGTAAAGGGACATGTACAGCGGGGGACACTTCTAATGGTACACCTTAGCCGTAAATCTCCATATGGCTGTACCATTTAGAAGTGTCCCCCGCTGTACATATGTTGTGAGGAATGAAAAGGAGATTTATGTTCATATGCAAATGATGCGCTGTATAGAGAGCGCAGGTTCAGTTAGTCTATATATTAAAATGTTAGGTTTATACCTATGTTTGTCTCCAACGAAAAGTTTATATGATTATCTCCAATCCTTTCGACAATGAGATCTCGAAAACTGTAAGTGCTAGGAACGTGGTTTTCGCTGGTCGATTCCAAATTTTGTGCAGATTTGCCAGTTCTTGTTCAAATTAAAAAAAAAAAAAAAAAGTATTTATTTTTCTATTCCACATTTTAGGCATCGTTTTGACCGTTACTTTAATATTGCCACTGGAACCTTAAGGTTGATACCCGTGTGAAAGGCAACAATAGAGGAGCTATGCTTAGCGGGTTGACGGACATTTCAGGCGCTTTGCTTTAATTTGAATAATAAAACCTATTGCAAGCTTGCAACTTCGAAGGCTTGTAGACCCACAATAAGGCGTACTCGGATATGGAATTATAAGAAACATATTTGCATTTGGTATCATCTACTACTCATCCAAGTTTGCCACAAACTCACCTCAACATTCTATATATGAAAATACTACAGTTATGTTTATCTATAGCAATTCACTCTCTTTAAGTGTCTTCCTGTCCTTTACTTGTGTCTCTAAAGGGACTTGCACAGATATAGTGAGAAGGTGATTCATGCTTATATTAGAACTGTGCCGCTATGTAAATAGCGCAGGCTCAGCTAGTTTTTAATTAAAAATCTATTTACTAAATTTCATACCTCCATGTTAGACGAATCCTTACATTAAGCACTTTCAAAATAAAGAAAAGGAAATTTGGATATAGAACTGACCCCTTTAGAAGCAGAATTTTTTGAAACACTGAAACATACTTCATTATTTTTAATTAAAAAAAAAAAACTATATGCCAAATTCCACACCACCAACTTAAGCAAATCTTTACATTCTGTATTTTCTGAATAAAGTGAAATTTGAATATTATAGAAATGATACCCCTTTCCTTCTTAGAAGCGAGGTTTTGAAAACATCGAAACACGTATTTCCTTGTTTTTAATAAAGTCTCGTTTCTGGAAAGTTGAATGGTCTTTATGCCCCCTTGATTTATCACGATGCGATTATTTTTTCTATGGACTATTTGAAGGATATGTTTTATTTCCACCGACTTAACACTACAAAAGAATCGTGGTGTTTATTTTTATTGTTGTTGCTATTTTAGATCATTTGTAACAATTTCCTGTCAAATTCACTCAATTGATTCAAATAACCAGGACGGAGTTGCATTTTTAATCCTTTTTAGGTGCTTGTTCCAATTTGTAGGTACTAAATAGTGTCTTCATTATTTGATTTAAAAAGTACCAATAAAGCTTTTTACTTCGTTTTTTTTTTCAAGCATAGAGGCATAGTAGAGCATGTTACATATGGTTTCATGCTTTCCCACGTCGAGACATAGGGAGTGATGACGTCATAAAAATAATCTTTCGTTAGGTCACTTTTCATTATTTTTGGCGGGCTTACTTTTGCACCTAGAAAATTGAAATTTTGTACATACATTCATTCCAACAAGTAGTATTTATTTATTTATTTATTTATTTTTGCACATCTCTGCGTTAACACAGGGGAGTCCAGAGGGACAAAAAGATAAAGAAAAGAAATATTTTTTTTCCAAAAATCCCTTTTTACGAGATTTTCCACTTCAGATACATGATGGAGACATGTGAATTGTACCGTTTTTAAGGCTGCTGTATTCTGAGGAGAATGACGAACCATGATCCTAGGATAAATATGGATGTCTCAGGAAATTTTTACCTGACATCCTTTTTTATACCGGAATCTGGGGTATATTATTTTTGACGGGCTTACTTTTGCACCTAAAAGTTAAAATTTTGCACAAACATTTAGTCCACCGAGTAGTATTTATCAGATTTTTTTCAAATCTCCGCTTTAACACAGGGGGGAAGAGGGACAAAAATGATAAAATAAAGATATATTTTAACCAAAAAATCCCTTGTACGATTTTTACGCTCTAGATACACAATGGAGAGATGTGAATAGTACCGTTTGAAAGGCTGTTCTATTCTGAAGAGAATGAGGTACAAAACATGACTCTTAAGATAAATAGGGATGTCCCAGGATTTTTTTTTTTTTTTTACCTGAGATCAGGGTCTTTTGCGTTAATCTGGAGCATTGTGGGGATCATTTGTAAATATTTTCCCGCCCGTACTATTCAAGATAGAAGTTTGAAATTTAGTACACCACTTAGTATTTTTCAGTTGATTTCCAGATCTCTCGGTTAACACGGGGGGGGGGGGTCCAGAGAGGCTTAAAATTTGAAAAAAGTTCTAAGAATAATCCCGATTTCTCTCAAAATTTCCCGCGTCAGGGACATGATAGGGAAGTGTGAATGGTATACACGACTCCAAAAGTGCATTACCACCTGCAATTCTCGTTTTCCTGCAATAGCAGGCAACCCAAAAAGCTCGGCGGTTGGGTTGGTTCCGAATTCGAAAGGCGTTGGACCAAACCTCAATTTTGTTAAAAATATATCAGTATGGCAAACTGGAAAATAAGGAAATAAAACAAATTGTTAAGAATGACAATTTTATTATCGTGACGGAGTTGGATGACATCAAAAGTTACAAAATGATCTTACTTAAGCAGTTCAAAAAAGATGAATGGCAAAAGACACATATCAGACAAAACATTTCTCTCCTTCTCCCCCCAAAAAAAGAATTTTAAAAAAGAAAAAGTTACATAAAGTAAAGGTTTAATATAAAAGACCTACCCAAAATTTTGAAAATTGACACGCGAAAGGCAAGAATAACTGAACCCAAGTGAATAAAATTGTGCACAGATATTGCAGACGTAAAAAGTGGGAATACAGGTTTCATATTTTATTGAAAAAAAACGGTAGGGTGGGGCAAGTACCCCTCCAAACCCTTGATCACGAGATATCAAAAATGCTTGTAACAGTATGTCAGATGTGTGTAAAGGACATGAACAATTGTAACGAAACTTTTTCTATGGACAACACGTAAAAAATAAAGGAATACGAGGTTTTAATGTTCTGCGGAAAACAGTTTTAGGGGGCAAAAGCCCCCACGAAAAATTTTGAAATTTGACGTCCAAAAGGTAAGAAGAAGTGAACCGAACTGAATGAAATTCTGCACAGATATTATAAACATAAAATGAGAGAATACGGGTTTCTTATTTTCCTTTAAAAAAACGGCTGGGTAGGGCGCGGACTCCTCCAAACATTTGATCATGAAATATCAAACGTACTAGTAACAAATGTCAGATGGGTGTAAAGGACATGAAGAATTACAACGAAACTTTTTGTATGGACAATACGCAGAAAATAAAGGAATACGTTTTTTTATTATTATTTTCTGCTGAAAGACCCACCCCAAAATTTTAAAGTTGACGCGAGAAAGATAAGAAGAAGTGAACCGAAGTGAGTGAAATATTGCAAAGATGTCGTAGGTTTAAAATGAGGAAATACGGGTTTCGTATTTTCCTGCAAAAAAAGGTTCGGTGAGGCACGGACCCCTCCAAACATTTGATCACGAAATATCAAAAGTGCTAGTAACAGTATGTGAGATGTGTCTAAAGAACATGAAGAATTGCAACGAAACTTACTGTATGGATAATATGCGAAAAACATACGAATACTGTTTTTTTTTTATTTTCAGCGTAAAAATGGTTTTACGGGGAAAAGCACCCACCCAAAATTTTGAAAGTTGAATAACGAAAAGCAAGGACAAGTGAATCGAAATGAAGGAACTTGTGCAGACATATTGTAGACGTAAAATGAGTGAATACGGGTTTCGTATTTTCCTGGAAAAAACTGTTGGAAAGGGCACGAACCCTTCCAAAGTTTTGATCACGAAATATCAAAAGTACTAGTAACAGTGAGGTGTGTGTAAAGGAAATGAAGAATTGCTACGAAACATTTTGTATGGAAAATAACCATAAAATAAATCAATACGAGTTTCTTATTTCCTGCGGAAAAACTGTTTTAGGGGTCAAAGGCTCCCACCCAAAATTTTGAAAGTTGACACCCGAAAGACAAGAAGAAATGAGCCGAAGTGAATGAAATTTGCACAAGTACTGCAGACGTAAAATGAGGATAAGGGTTTTATATTTTCTTAGAGAAAACAGTTAGGTGGGGCGCCGACCCTCCCAAACGTTTGATAACGAAAAATCAAAAATAATATTAATAGTATGTGAGATGTGTGTAAAGGAAATGAAGACTTTCGACGAAACTTTTTGTATGGGAAATGCGCTGAAAACAAAAAATACGGGTTTTTCATTTTTGCGGAAAAATGGTTTTATGGGGCAAAAGGCCCCACCCCAAAATTTTGAAATTTGGCACCGAAAGGGAAGAAAAAGTGAACCGAAGTGAATAAAATTTTGCGCAGATATTGTAGACATAAAATGAGTGTATACGGGTTTCGCATTTACCTAAAAAAAACGGTTAAGTGTGGCACGGACTCCTTCGAATCTTTGATAACGAAATTCCATAAGCGCTAGTAACAGTATGTCAGATGTCTGTAAAGGACATGAAGAATTGCAACGAAACATTGTGTATGGAGAATACGCGAAAAGAAAATGAATACTTGTTTCTTATTTTATGCGGAAAAATTATTTTGTGGGCAAAAGAACCCACCCCAAAATTTTGAAAGTTGATGCCCGAAAGGTAAGAAGAATTGAGCCGAAGTGAACGAAATTGTGCACAGATATTGTAGACATAAAATGGGGGAGTATTGGTTTCGTATTTTCCTTGAGAAAACGGAAGCGTGGGGTGCCGACCCCTCCAAACCTTTGATCACGAAATAACGAAAGTACTATTAATAGTATGTCAGATGTGTGTAAAGGACATGAAGAATTCCAAAGAAACATTTCGTATCGACAATACGCAAAAAATAAAGGAATACGGGTTTTTTATGTTCTGCGGGAAAACGGTTTTAAAGGCTATAGCCCCACCCAAACTTTTGAAAGTTGAAGCCCGAAAGGCAAGAAGAAGTGAGCCGAAGTGAATTAAATTGTGCACAGATACTGCAGACGTAAAATGAGGATACGGGTTTCGTATTGTCCTGGGGAAAACGGTTCCGTAGTGCGCCAACCCCTCCAAACCTTTGATCACCAAATATCAAAAGTACTAGTAACAGTCAGTGA
Source organism: Thermobia domestica (assembly GCF_964235325.1). Taxonomy (NCBI): domain Eukaryota; kingdom Metazoa; phylum Arthropoda; class Insecta; order Zygentoma; family Lepismatidae; genus Thermobia; species Thermobia domestica. The sequence goes on from NC_137464.1 coordinate 36,966,961, forward strand.
CGACGCCAGAGGGGGGGCAAGGGGAGCGAGCGCCCCCCTAGTAGCTACTTCTGCCCCCCTGACTGCCACTTAGACTGCCCCCCAGACTCCTACAATCTTTAAACATTCTACATGTAGTATTGTATATCAGTATCATAACCAATCTCACTGTCAAATTGTAGTCTACTTTTCATGCATTTACTATGTGGCAGATTAGTCCTCAAGCTGCTTTCTTTGAGCTTCTGGGTATGCACGCATATTTATGTTTTCTAATTTAGCGCATTTTGAGGTAAATTTTAGTTATACTTCTTTCTTATAATTTTTAATTATCGTGCCTAGCGAATAATAGAGATTTGGTCGACTTACTCATTGGATCAACTTCAACTTCGATTGGAAACAAAAGAAAGGTAAAACCAGTTACGTAACTTGTTTGTATTTATCCAGGTTTGAAGTTTTCAGTTTAATATGTTGTTTTATTTAAAACTTCTTTTTTCTGAAACATTATTCTCGGCTTTCAATATTCTGAGGATGTGCTTATAACAACTTAGTTCGCAACTACCAGGGCTTAATTCTTTGAAGGGGATAAAGGGGGTTATGTTTGCCCTTCCTTCAAATGATAATAATAAATGTCTGGAATTAAATTGATTCCCAATAAAACGTATTGTCAGAGTGCTATCTTTCGTAAGTAATTGGTAATACTAGTGCTCGCTTACTTATTTTGTTTCAAAGTACTGACGTGACGTCTACCATATTGACTAGGAACTGCTGAAAATTTCGTAGCCCAACCCAGAAGGAGTGCACGTGGAATGGTGAAGTTTTACTTCTTCTACACTTCCCCCGAAAGTCAATATACTACCTTGTACAGTGCTCCAGTTTCTGCAGTAAAGTTAAAAGATTTCCTCGCACCACTGTTCGTAGCACTACCCATATCAGATCTAAAATGGCGTCCTTTCAAGTGTTATTTAAGTTTGGAAAATAAGTACACGTAATAGTTAGACGGAGCTAAATCTGCGGAATAACAATGATGATCTAGAAATTCAAATCCTAGATTATGCAATGTCAATTGTATTCGCAGGGGCTTGATGGACAGGTGTATTCTCCTGAAGGAACAGAATCCCTTTCTTTTCATTTTCCGCGGCGTTGAAATTTGAATTTTTCTTTCAGTTTTGTAAGTAATGTAGAGATTCTGGATTAAATATCTGACCGTTGCGGAGGTAGTCTATGAGTAGGACTCCATACTTATCCCAGAAGAATGTTGCAAACAGTTTCTCAACCTACTTCTGTGTCTTGAACTTCTTGGGGCGAGGAAGAAATGAGTGCTACTACTCTATTGACTGTTGTTTCGTTTCAGGATCATAGTGGTACAACCATATTTCATCTATAGTTACTATTCGTAAGCGAACTTGATCAGCATTACAGTCAAATTGGAAGAATACTTCTCTTAATGCCGCCACTGTTTTATTCTCCTGACAGATTTTTTGAGAACCCATTATGCCGAGAACTTGTGCATACCCAAGCCATTCTGAATTTGCTACCTACGAGTTTCAAAGAAATGCCCAGAACTGAGAAAGCGGGGCGCAGCCAGACCTCTGACTATAATAAGTATATCGTGAGTTTACTATACACTTTAAAAACTATACAAATAATAGCTTAAATTATTTTTGTCATTCAAAAACTGAGGTGGCCTAGGCCCTCTGGCCCCGGGCTATATTCACCACTGGCTGAAATGCTCCAATTTTCAAATGTCACAAATTGGATCCATGATTTTGGGAAGAGTCATTGCTTTTAATCATCTTGCATGTAAAGCATAATTTGTTGAGAAATCGTCACGTTTATACTAAGCCACTTCTTCACCACAGTCTATAACGGAGGAGAGTCCCGAGGTGTTTCACTGATTTCCTAGTTAATTTACTTCGGTGACTTTCCTTGGTGGAACAAAAATGTTATAACAGTTAGGATCTGAGAGAGAGATAGTTACAACAGTTAGGATATATATATATATATATATATATATATATATATATATATATATATATATATAGATAGATAGATAGATAGATAGATAGATAGAGAGAGAGAGAGAGAGAGAGAGAGAGAGAGAGAGAGAGAGAGAGAGACGTAGTACTAGAGGAATGTGTTGCTTGTAGCATAGCGAAAGTATTTCAATTTATGTTTAGGCTTCAAAAGTTTTATTGAAAAATATTTCATGTGCTGTCGTTACTTATAATTATTTGTTAGTTACACATTTTACTTCAAATAAGTTTAATTTATAATCATATAGGTCTAATATAAAAACAGCAACGAAATACACAATGTAATGTAAAATAAGTCAAACTTAATAAATATATCATTTTTGGTATGGCAAATAGCCGTTCCCCCCGAAAATGTATCTGCCCCTCCTTTGCCCCCCTAAGAACTTAAAGCTGGCGTCGTCACTGGTAACAGTATCTGAGATGTGTGTAAAGGACATGAAGAATTGCAACATATCTTTTTGTATGGACAATACGCAAAAAATAAAGGAATACGGGTTTATTATTTTCTGCGGAAAGACTGTTTTATGGGGCAAAACAACCCACCCCAAAATTTTAAATTTGAAGCTCGAAAGGTCAGAACAAGTGAACCGAAGTGAGTGAAATATTGCTCAGATATTGAAGGCTTAAAACGAGGGAATACGGGTTTCGTATTTTCCTGGAAAAAAAGGTTGGGTGAGGCACGGACTCCTTCAAACATTTTGATCACGAAATATCAAAAGTACTAGTAACTGTATTTGAGATATGTGTAAAGGACACGAAGAATTGAACATAACTTTTTGTATGGACAATACGCAAAAAATAAAGGAATATGAGTTTCTAATGTTCTGCGAAAAACGGTTTTAGGGGGCAAAAGACCCGATCCAAAATTTTAAAAGTTGACGCCCGAAAGGTAAAAAGACATTAGCCGAGGTAAATGAAATTCTGCACAGATATTACAGACGTAAAATGAGGATATGAGTTTCGTATTTTGCTGAACAAAAAGGTTGGGTGAGGCACCGACCCCTCCAAACCTTTGATCACGAAATATCAAAAGCGCTAGTAACAGTATGTCAGATGTGTGTAAAGAACATGAAGAATTGCAACGAAACATTGTGTATGCAAAATAACCAAAAAAAGTAAATGAATACTGGTTTCTTATTTTCTGCGGAAAACTGTTTTAGGGGTCAAAATCTCTCACCCAAAATTTTGAAGTTGACACCCGAAAGAAAAGAAGAAACGAGCCGAAGTAAATGAAATTTGCACAGATATTGCAGACAGAAAATGAAATTACGGGTTTCGTATTTTTCTAGAGAAAACAGTTGGGTGGAGCGCCGACCCCTCCAAACGTTTGATAACGAAAAATCAAAAGTGCTACTAACAGTATGTCAAATGCGTGTATAGGACATGAAGAATTGCACCGAAACTTTTGTATAGACAATGCACTGAAAACAAAGGAATACGGGTTTTTTATTTTTGCAAAAAACGGTTTTATGGGGCAAAAGACCCCATCCCAAAATTTTGAAATTTGACGCCAAAAAGTAAGAAAAAGTAAACGGAAGTGAATGAAATTTTGCACAAATATTGTAGACATAAAACGAGGGAATACGAGTTTCGTATTTACCTAAAAAAAACGGTTAGTTGTGGCCCGGACTCTTCTGAACCTTTGATCACGAAATATCAAGAGTGCTAGTAACAGATTGTCAGGTGTGTGTGAAGCCCACCAAGAATTCCAAAGAAACTTTCTATAAGGACAATACGCAAAAAATAAAGGAATAAGTTTTTTTTTATTATCTGCGGAGAAACAGTTGTAGGGGGCAAAAGAACCCACCCAAAGTTTCGAAAGTTGATGCCCGAAAGGCAAGAAGAAGTGAGGCGAAGTGAATTAAATTGTGCACAGATATTGTAGACATAAAATAAGGGAATACGAGTTTCGTATTTTCCTGGGGAAAACGGTAGCGTGGGGCGCCGACCCCTCCAAACCTTTGATCACGAAATATGAAAAGTGCTAGTATGTCAGATGTGTGTAAAGGACATAAAGAATTGCAACACAACCTTTTGTGTGGACAATACGCAAAAAATAAAGGAATACGGGTTTTTTATGATCTGCGGGAAAACGGTTTTAGGCGGCAAGAGACCCACTCAAAATTTTAAAAGTTGACGCCCGAAAAATGCGAAGAAGTGAACCAAATTGAATCAAATATTGCACAGATAATGTAGGTTTAAATTGAGGGCAAACGGGTTTCGTATTTTCCTGAGAAAAACGGTTAGGAGGCTCGGATCCCTCCAAACCTTTGATCACGAAATATAAAAAATGCTGGTAACAGTATGTCATATGTGTGTAAAGGCCACGAAGAATTCCAACGAAACTTTTTGTATGGACAAATACGCAAAAAAAATAAAGGAATGCTTTTTTATTTTCTGCAGAAAAACAGTTTTATGGGGCAAAAGAACCCACACCAAACTTTTGAAAGTTGACTCGCGAAAGGTACATATTGTCTCAAAGGTCGAGGGCATTCTTTATTGCTATTTTAAGGAAAAAATTTCTAAGTCCAGCTTCAGGTATCTTCGGGAAAAAGCAAACCAGGTTCGAACCTCGAAGTCAACCTTTGCAATCGGGAGAAATTTTGCAGATGTGTTTTTCTTCTTTCAAATATAATAAGACTTGTTATTAATTGTATAAAAAAGCAACATTGATTGAAATACTTAATAATTCAATATTTCGAAACTTTGTATTAATATCAGCACATGCCTGTTTGTCATTTAGCTCTCCATACGTAATGAAACATTTAGATACGTAAACGAATCTTTCCATATGTGAAAGAATGCAGAAAATTAAAACAGAACACAATTCTCGTCTGAGTACTAAAATAAAAGTCAAAATGGAACAAAAACAGCGTTTGCAGTGGTATGAATCAGAGCCCTGCACGGGCTGGGCGTGTCCTGTTCGGTCCGGACACAAATGCTGTAAGGCTGAACCGGGCGCACGTATTTCCGGGTTGCAACCGGCACTCAAGGACGGATTGGAAACTAATGTTGTCATTTTTTCCCTTAAATGTCCTCCACTACCCCTGCCTTTGCCGTGTTCGTACGGTCTTACTGTCAGTCTATGTTAATCGTAGTGTGTTTGGGAAACTGACTCTTTATTCAAGACTGCAAAGTACTGTAATACTACTAATATTACTACTACTTCTATTATTACTACTACGACGACAGTTAATACTACTATAACTGCTACGAATTCGCGTCAGAGTTGACATGTCTGGTGGTACAGAATTTGCCTTCTAAGTACAGTATTTTATAACAAGACTTGTCAAACAGGGTGAAATATCCCTATTTTCATTTTCCAACCATTTTTGACCATAAATCGACTTTTGCGAGGTGAGAAAGGAAGATACGACAGAAGGAAAACAAAGTTATTGTAGAAGCATTATCATCAATATCTTGCATTCCAAAATACGGAATGTTACTTAAAAAACATAACTTTAAAAGAAATATCTACTAAAATGAAAGAACAATCATGGCATTTTAGGCGTGTGCGTAACAGTAATATACAAAATAAATAAATAAATATTACAATACTTTTGAGGGTCTAGATCATTTAGATTAGATATTGGTATTACAAAGATAAGAAAATGAAATGTTTTTTTTTCTTTTCACTGAAAACGTGATTTTTAATTATATATATATATATACAGACTGTTATACAATTCGTGTAATTTTCTACAGCACTGGGAGAAGATGAAGTTTTCACACCATTAATATAAAATTTGGCACTCTTATTGAGAAATATATGAATTTTTCGAATTTCTAAAGGAAATAGAAGAAAATTAATGTTTAGCCCCCATTTTGGAAGTGTAAACACAGAAGTTCATTTTCCTTATGGGAGGTTCAATGTTAAATTTTGGAAGCAGTTTTCTCCAATAATTATTCGTAAAGATTTTGGGGCAAATGAGTTGTATTTGTTACGAAATGCAAAAACACTCATTCACAAAGCTAGTAAAGCCGTCTCAAACATTATTTTGGGAAGGCCCCCCTTCGGGGGGCAAGTGCCGTAAAAAGCTGGTGGGTGATGTGTTACCAAATCCCAAAATTTATTTTCGGAGTGCCAGTAAACGTCAGATTAATCACGAATGTCACATAATTAATGCTCCAATGCTCCTTACATGTAAGAGTGACTGATAATGGGGCTACAGCCCCCTTTCAAAAGTAAGAAAATCACCAGAAATATTGTTAGTAGGGACATACGAGAAAAAGGTGTTTTTGTTAATTAGTGTGAAATTTGGCGTCAGTGTAGCAAAAGAGTATGCATTTTTGAAATATGGAATGCTATTTTGATAACGCACCGCCTTAGGGGGGCACAGGGGACGAAGCATTAGATGATGTACCTTTATAAAAATTCAAAATTTTGTTCCGGAAATGCCAGTGAGCGTCAGATTTTTCACAAATGTCACAGAATTAATATTCTAGTGCTCCTTGCATGTGCCAGTAACTTGTGTGGGGCTATAACCCCCTTTCATAAAATATCCGCATAATTCTTCAATTTATTTGAGGTGACCTTTCTGCTGCCTCTGTACCATATCGGGTTGTGCATTAATGGAAGCCATGACTAAAAATAATATACATTTCCCTTCCCCCAACTTCGATCCGACATTTTGTTCTCGAGTTACGGCTGTTTTGGGCATTTTTCCGACTGGTTTTTGGCTGGTCATAGCGCCAAAAGGAAGCATTGTGCGCCCAGGTTGTCTTATCATGGTGTCAGGAATGAGCTCTCAAACGTTGTAAGTGTTGTTTTGAAACACGCTCTATATTTCTATCCTGTTTCTGATTAGCTTCTCTTTGCCAATCAATTTCCAGTATTCCCAAAATAAACCAAAAGTGAACTAAATTCACTAAATCGCCTTCCCCCTATGCTTTCTTCTTGTATAGTACTTATTATATATTTATATTGTAATTGACAGAGATACATGTAATATTGATTAAAATATCTGGTTAAAATTCTATTAGAGGAATTCCCTCTTCAGCACAGAAATTCCCTCCTTGCATCCTACCGCCATTTTAGGCGAGATGGGATTAAGTAAGATGGAAATTCCCATCTCGCCTAAAATGGTAGACATTCTTATTTTGGAGATATAAGTGGCTGATAAATCGTTAGGCGAGGTGGGATTAGGCTAGATGGGATGGAATCATCTGAAAATGTAGGGGTACGGTAGGTAGCTGCATGACGTCACGCCGTCCCCCATGCCTATCTTTGCCCATTGTAATTGCTTAGAAGTGGGAGGACGCCGTACACAGTTTTTTGGAGGTGAGGATAGGGTCCCCCGCGTTCCCACGCACTTTAACCCCTGCTGCTAAGTATTAATTGCTGTGAGCACTAACGAAAAATATTATGTGATAACAACAACAACAACAACAATAATAATAATAATAATAATAATAATAATAATAATAATAATAATAATAATAATAATAAAGTATCTGAATGATACAGATATTTTTCAACTTTTATTACAATTGCTGTGGGCTCCCATGAATCTGGTTATATTGTTTTTGAAAGGAATAAAAAGGCTTCAAACAACAATATGATTTGTATAAAAGAAAAAAAGCCTTATCAGTTGCAAGAACTGACAAGTGGCCTTGTGTCTGTTTTTTTAAACACAATGTTACGAGGCACAGAAGCCACCACGCCTGCGGTGTGCTTGCGTTTTTGCCTCAGGCAGCTTCAGTACTAAAGTTAAAGACTTTGCTTCAGGCAGACAGTACTAAAATTCTGTCAATTTATGTGTAGCTATCAGCAACCACACAGGTTCTTTGAAACGCTGAATTTTACAAGAAAGGTTTTGTCCATCGGATAGGAAGCGAACGAAGTCCATCGTACTTTGTAATCCCTTCCCCTCTTTTGCACACTGTGTGAAATTTAACTTGTATACTGTAGTAAGTTATAGAAAAGAGAATGCTATTTTTTAAAAAAAATGACATTATCGAATAAGATTGACCATTATTACAATATATTCAAGATGAAAAATATTCTTTTAACAGTCGTCGTACTTAGTTGTCTGCACTGAAATTCCCATAATGTGCTTTCTTCTTTTCTAATATGAGCTCCGAGCTTCTTCGTGGCTAAGTGGTTAGCGTACGTGCCTTTGGCGTGAGAGACCCGGGTTCGATTCCGGTGAGAGCTCATGTAGTTCGGGTTTGTCAATTAATCAGTAGGTCCCGTCTTATATAGCCTCGCTGCTGAAAGGGACGACAAAATCAACTCAACTCATATTGAGCACCATAGGAGATATAACTCCGAGGTGAATTTTGTTCCTGGAAAACCTCCCAAAATCATCAACGGTACGAAATATGTCTGCAATGCAACATGTTCATCATTTCCAACTCTATGGTCTGTGATCTAGTTTGCTTTTCATGTTTTCAGTAAACTAGACAGACAAAAGGAAGAATAGAGGCTTTCTTCCAGAAAATTGTGTTCGAGGGTGGGGGGTCACACAGGCTCGTATCCACGGGGAGTCTAGGGGGCCGGGCTCACCAAATTTTTTTACATTAGAATGATTTATGAGCATTAAAGTAGTCAGCCAATAGGATTTTTTTTTGTTTTAGGATGATACCAGATTCGACTCCTGGTGTAAGCTCAACTTTCAGTATTGTGTCATTTGCAGGTCTCGTCTCATACAGATTCGTTGAAAAACCTCTAAACATGTGCAATGACTAGTATGCGAACTAAAGTTTTTTTTAGCAAAAGAGAGAGAAATTTCTTGCTTTAGACTCTGCCCTGTAATCCAGCTTTTCTGGAGGCTAGATAGTATGGTTGGAAACGACCTATCAGATTCAAGTTCCGAACCCACATATAAAAGACCTTCCTTTATAACCTTGGTGTTCTATAAAGACGAAAAACAAAAATATACTGATAGCTCCAGTAATAGATATTATAGCAAAGAGATTTAAAAAATAGGTGGTTTTGAAATAGAGAAAGGACAGTACCTGAGTTTTGTTAGTATTACTAGCATATATTACCCGCTTTGCTAAGTTAAAATGAAAATTTTAAAGCACAACTCCGTATTTCATGTGTTTATTCCCCGTGAAATATGCTGTTTTCGTTTTTAATGGCATCGATTTAAACAGCATCGGAAAGATCATTGATCATCTCGGCGACCCCAAAAATCATGGATTCGACACCAATAATGGTCATTTTCGGTCATTTATATATATATATTTCCTCCTCCCCTATGTTGCGGCCCATGGCAACGAAAGTGTCACTGTTCATCTCAGCGACCCCCCACAAATGTGGATTCAGCACTAATTAACGGTCATTTTCCATTATCTTTAAGGTGGCTTCCCACTTGCGACAGTCCTATTAGCGACAGGAACTGTTAACTGTCCTATGAGCGACCGATTCGATCTGTTAACTGCCCTATGAATCACCGATTCGTTCATACTAAGATAATGGAAGAAGATAAGGTTCTCTCTTCTTTATCTTGTTTCATGCTAATGTGATTTAGAACCTAACAAAATGTTCTATGAAAAATTTCGCTCTACCTGAATTTAATACGTGAGAATGCTCTCATTACATTAACAATCTTTTATACGTTTTTCCTAATATTATATTTTTGAATTAATTTCTATGAATACATTGATTCTATCAAGGGGAAAACTAACTAAATACTTAGAGTAGCCTTTGCCTATGATTCTAATATAATTAAAAATTTCGTGTTAAAATGATACGAAGCGTAAGTTTAGATTGAATATGTTTATGGCATAAGAAAGAAATCAGAAGGAGGTAGGGGCGCCCGAAGAAAATTTTCTAGGGAGAGTCATCTCCATGGTTACTGTATCACGTCTGGTATATCTGGTATTTAATATACGTGGTTTGCTGTATTACGTATACATTTTTGTGAGCTAGGGGGGCGACCCCTGCCTTCCCATCGGGCGCCCACGGAAAAAAGGTGTTCACCATTTGAGGATATCAAAGAAATCTAAAAAACACGGTCTATTCGAAGAAATTATTACACAAGTTACAAATCTCTCGCAGGACTTAACAGTTCGTCTAGTTATAAGGGATTATTTCAGATTGCTATACGACAAGCTTTTATGTATAAGTCAAAACAAGGGAGGAAGGCAAATTAAGCAATTAGTTTACGTTTTAGTAGCTTACAATAGGGGGGAATGTAGTTTAAAAAGTTTGTTTACCTTTTGGATTGTTTAGAGTGAACTGCATTGTAATTGGTGCGATTGGTTGATAATAGCCAATCAGATGTAAGGGATCTCAAAAGCTGTCTTTTATCATTGACATTTTTTTTTCATGTTATTCATAAAGTCTTAGGAAGTCTAAAAAGTAGATAATTGGCGAAACTGTCACGTTTAAGTTTTCCAAATAAAATATATTACTGTGTTTACTTAGTAATTAGATTTGAATCAAATTAAGTACAGAAAACAGAGCTTTTGAAGAAAGGGAATATTACAACTGGATTTTCAATAATTACATACTAGGAATATACTTTTCATGGAAATATCCCTGTTGTCTCGTTAAGTTATTTGACTATGTTTTATGTCAAATCTAACTCAAAATTAAAATAAGTTTTATTTGCAATCACAGTAGAGGAAAATATAGTTGAACTGTATCACTGGTACGTACATATTTCATACGAAGGTTGTGCGGGCGCTAATAACGCCACAGGCAAACATATTTTACGAGATGGGATCATATCATCTTCCATAATCTCAATGTAAATGAATCGGTCGCTCATAGGACAGATAACAGTTCCTGTCGCTAATAGGACTGTCGCTCCTGGGACTAATTCATTTTTAAATATCTCTTCCTCCCTTTCCCCCTAGTTGTGGGGTTGAATTTGAATTTAAACATGATCGAAAGTACCACTGCTCATCTAAGCGACCCAGAAAACTATAAATTTGACACTGATAGTGGCCATTATCGATCATTTTATATATCACTTTCTCCCCTTCCCGCAAGTGGCGGAGCTGATTTTGCATTTAAACCAGATCGAAGATGTCACAGTTCATCAGAATGATCCCGAAAACTATGGATTAGGCACTAATATTGGTTATTTTCGATTATTATTATTATATATAGCTCCCCCGCCCCCGTGCTGCGGCACACGAAATCAGAATTGTCACTGTTAATCTCAGCTACTCTTAAAACTATTGATTCGACACTAATATTACTCAGTTTTGATCATTTTTAAACGTTTATCCCCCTCTCCTCCATTGTACCCTCCACCTTCCCAACTATTAGGGCTGAACTTGGATTGAAACAGCATCAGAAGTGTTACTGTTTGTCTCATCGGGCCCGAAAACTATGGATTCAACATTAATATCGGTCATTTTTGATCATTTTTAAATTTCTCTCCCTCTCGCCCTCCCCTACGTTGTTTCGTCAAAGTAAATAGCCTAAAGTAATCCCTGCCCCTATTCTCATGTATATTGAAAATTTGATTTAGATCGGTCGGGTGGTTCAAGAGTGATAAAGTCACAGAGACAGACATTTTTATTTATTTTTTTTTTACATATATCTGCCCCCTCTCCCTCCCCTACGTTGGCTCGTCAAAGTGAAATGATAAAAAAACACCCAAGGCCCGACCCTCATATTTGTTGAAAATTAGATCGAGATTGGTTGGGTGGTTCAAAAGTTATTAGGTTTTATTAGTTTCTATTTCTACGTTCCCCCCTTCCCCCTAGGATGTACCGTTAAAGTAAAATTACAAAAATGTTTCCAGATCGAAACCTCATATATCTTGAAAATTTGATTGCGATCGGTCGGATATTCAAGATATAGTTCAAGAGTTATTAAGTTACAAAAATAGTGGCTTTCAGTCTTATATAAATTGATTATATATATATATATATATATATATATATATATATATATCCTCCTTCTCCGCCCCCACGTTACTTCGTCAAATTTAAATAACACGATCCCAAGCCTGAGCCCCATCTATGTTGAAAATTTGATCAAGATTGGCCGAGTGGTTCAGGAATTATTAAATTTTATTTATTTTTACACACCCCCCCCTAAGTTGTACCATCAAAGTGAATAGCCTAAAACCAGCTCAGCCGTAAAACTCATCCATGTTTCAAATTTGATTAAGATCAGTGCAGTGGGGCGGTTCGGGAGATTTATAGTCACAAACATAGTGTTTCTCAATTATATATATATATATATATATATATATATATATTAGTAGTGTCGAATCTAGATTTTTTCCTATGGGGGCAACGTAAAATTTTACGGCACATTCCACCAGCCCCCCTTCCAACAGAACGGCGAATATGCATCGTTTTTACCACTACCACTCTACATTGAGACTTTTCCCAAATAGGCAGTACTGGCTTCGATAGAAGGAAAAAAAGTTTGAAGAGCCGGATCGGGACAGTGAAGAGAAGAGTGGCAGTGTTGGGCAAATTTCAATTGAATTGATAATTAACAATTAATCTGTAAATTTAATTGTTAATTGCAATTGACAACGGAAGTAAGTAATGGTTAATTGTTAATTGCAGTTGCCCATTAATAAAGGAGAATCAATTGCAATTAATCAATCGATTGAAAGTAATTGCAGTGGAAAGTAATTGCAATTGAATTCAGTCATTCAATTGCAATTGAAATTAATTAGCAATTAATTCAATTGCAATTTTTGATTTCCACAGCAATTACTTTCAATTGATTGATCAATTGCAATTGATTTTCACTGATTAATTTTCAACACTGTAGTTCAGAGAGAGTGTGGGGCAATGAAAACTTTAGCCACGACCAACTGACCCACCACCCATCGTGACCCATGACCCACCGTGACCCACTCTGTCCCACCACCCACCATGAACCACTGTCACACACTGTGACCCAAGACCCACCGAAACCCATTGTCATCAACTCTGACCCATGAATCATGCCCTCTTCTCTACTGACTAAAGAGTTTAAACTTGTAATAAAACAAGGCTATGAAATTATCACTCATTGGATTTTGAATTTCTACGATCAATCACTCAAGCACCGCTCTATTACAATAACGGTGGATCTGACCTTTCTAATATAAAGAAAATAGAGTTTGCTTGAGTGTCTGTCTCTCTATCTGTGTGCGGCCCGTGGACCAGACGAGTGGACGAAAGTTTTCAAAATTTGGTCGCGGGTAGCTTGGTCTAGGCCACAGATCAAGACGAAGAGTTTTTTTTTTCAACCGGGACCGGCCTGGGAACCAGACAAGTTGGCAGAGAGTTACCAAATTTTGGACACGGATACCTTGGTTCAGGTCCCAGACCAAGGTGAAGCGTTTTTGACTAAATTCAAACCAGGGGGTTCTCAGGAGGGCGTTAACCCAGACATGTAAAAGTAGTAGAAAATGACCGATATTAGTGTCGATTTCATAGTTTTCGCGGTCGCTGAGATCAATAGTGATACTTTCATTAGCGATGATTTTCTAATTCAGCCACCATTGTATGTGGGCCGGGAGTCACCGGGGTGGAGAATTGCGAGACATGTAAAAATAATGGAAAATGACCGATATTAGTCTCAAATCAATAGTTTTCACTGTCGCTGAGATGAATGGTGATACTCACACGCGTTGACTTCCAAATACTGCCCCCATCGGCTGCTGGCCAGAGGCATGTTTTTTTCAAAATTGGAACCAGAGGATCATAGGGGCTTTTATCGGAATATGTAAAAGTAGTAGAAAATGGCAGATTTTAGTGTCACATTCATAGTTTTCGCGGTATCGGCTGGAGGCCAGAGGCGATTTTTTCAAAATTCGAACCAAGGGGGTCTCAGGGGGCGTTTACCGGGACATGTAAAAGTAGTAGAAAATGACCAATATTTGTGTCAAATCCATATTTATCGGGATTGCTCAGATGTATAGTGACAACCCCGATAGTGTTTACGTTCAAATTCAGCCCCCATCGGCCTTCCCAATGAAAACACATGTAAACATTAATGTCATAGTAGATTAAATGATAAAATTCGAGTTAGTAATTCTGTTTTCCATTGCTCCATACATACACTGCAGCAAATCCCGGGGGGATGAAGGGGACATGTCCCCTCCAATCTTGGAACTGGGGAGATTGTCCTCCCCAATAATCCGATTTGAAATGTGTTTTTTGGGAGAGAAATTTGATTATTTGTGTCCGATCGCTAGAAAGGAAAGTGAGATGAAATTAATGTCCACTCAGAATAAGCCTCAAATCTGCCCGCCTCCCAATGTTGAAGACAATTCTGCTCCCCTGATCCTGTACAGCATTGTTTCTCGGCTACAGAAATATTTTGAACATCGCTATATATATATATATATATATATATATATATATATATATATATATATATATATATATAATATGGGAACGATCTTACCTGTCATCCCCCCCCCTAATGTTGAAGACAGTTTTGCGCTGTTGCATACATACCTGTCGTTTCTCGTTTCTTTTTGTCCATGAACTCAAAATCCTGGACAAGGCTTGCATAAATTTCTCGCCGTGCTTTTTGCTTTTCAATCCTGTCCTTGAAAGAGTCTGTTATCTTATCCCATATGCAAAGTCTACATTCCACAAGTTCAATAACGGTTAAAATATCGAATGGAAAAATTCCTGCCATCTCTAAAAATCTAAGGAAAACTAGAAAGGTAAGAATGCAATAATACACAACCATTTGATCCAGTCACTGTAGCTAAAATGCAGAACTCTATCAGGGGGTCGATCCCGGTACAAAGGGGAGAGGGAAAACTTGTATACATAGCTTTGGTCTTTGTTTTCAATTGCAATTCTACACATTATTTTTTAAAATGGGAGATTTGGGATAGTTTTGGAAGTGAGAGAAAAAATCTGTAACAAGTGAAGCATGAAGTCACATCCCTATTGTTGAGATCACAATCAAGAAAATGCCAAGTGAGTAACTTGTTCTTGGAGCTTGGGAAAGAGTGTTTGATTATGTTGGTTTCGTTTCAAAATAATAATTCTACTTTGACTTATCAAAAAATATTGTATTCAATCACTGCTTATTGAGTGGAACCGGGAAAAGTGATCTGCACACAATTCTAATGAAAATAAAAGGAAGTAATAATAATCAGGATTTTTTCCATATGCTTATGTTCACAGTCTATCAAAATTTGAAAATTACGCTTAAATTAATTTCCAGAATGTATTGAAATTTAAATGCATTAATAGATTAAAAAATATACCATCAAAGAGTGTGTGTGTGTGTGTGTGAGAGAGAGAAAGAACAAAAATTAAAAATTAGTGGAAAATAATCAAGAATTTGGTTATCTAAATTTTCTATATTCTATTTGGTAATAGCTATTTAGAGGGAAACCAGTACTCTTCAAACTTTCCACATTTTATACTTATTTAATAAAGGGAATTAGCTACTCCAAAACAGAGACTGTAAAAAATAATCTGTTCCGAAGTTGTTTATAGGACAATATAATAATAATATTATTATACAATTATAATAGAAAAAAATGGAAACAACAAAATTCCAAAGACAAGAAACGAAACAAAAATATACAGCGCCTTGTCACTCACGCTCTTCATCTAACCCACTGGCCGGCCGACATTATCGGCCACATGTGCATCCAATCATAAGAAAACATTGCCACCGACAAAATCGGTGTCGGCGATACCGCCCACATTATCTGGGGCTTGGCCGACAGCATCTGCGTGTCGGAGGATCGGCCGATAATATCGGTGGCGTGTGTAAGCTACGATTTGAGTACATTGAAGTCGATTTCACCGCCGACATTATCGATGCTTCCACCGATATTATCGTTGCCGTGTGCAAACGCACTAAGACTTCTCTTTGATCTGTATGTAAACTTTTGTCAGTTGATGCAAAAAATAAGTGAGTTTGTTCTACGCTCTACATTTCGAAACTGATTTTATAAGATGAACAGACTCCCCACACTTGAAAACAACATAGACAGATTTTCTGAAACTTTCGTACGTTGTCAGCTGCAATATTCCTCTACAGGTAATTATTCGTGGAGATGTTTACATAGAATCAAGGAAATCTTTACGATCTATGAAGAGAAAGAAAACAGACTTTGTTCTTATTTGCTGTCAATCTGCATTCCATCGGTTTCTTTTTCTCCGCGGACAATCCTAAGTTCACGCACGTGACCTAGCGAGGGAAGAGAGAGAAAGAAATCTACCTGGTTAGATTCCTATCTGCTGTTCTGCACTGTTGCAAAATGCAGCCAATATCTTAAACAGCTTTTAAATGGAAGAAAATTAATTTTTAATTACCGCGCTATAATATTACCTTAGCAAGAAATTTTAAAAGTGAACATGCAATATTAATACTAATAAACATTTGGCCGAATTTTGAACTCTATAAAATAAATAGTTTTTATAAAATTTTGGAAAGAAATATGCTATGTTATTATATATATTAGGGATGGCCAAAAATTTTCGGATCCGGATATCCCTCAGATTTCAGATTCCGGATATCTTGATTCGTATCCAAACCTACATCTGAAATTGTGATCTTATAAAATTGAATATCTAAAATTCGTTAAAACTTTTTTCAGATTCACTGATATAGTAGGTTGCTGTGCTTTTAAATGTTTCCGTAACACGTTTGTGCTACCTTTGTTCTTTATTTTATTTTAACCTTGCAATATTTACATGTTGCACTTTCTGTCGAAGTCGCTTTAGTAAAATGTTTCCAAGTTTGATTTCTTCCCATTTCAGAGTATAGTGAACTGTCTGAAAACTGATGTAAATGGTAACAAATTCCTCTGTTTAGCTCCTCTTCGAAACTTAATGTTAGCTTCACATTGATAATATTTATTTTATTCTTAGAAAATAAACTTTTTCCTTTTCTCATATACAAATGAAATATCTTTTAGATAAGGCCCTTTTAATCGCAGGAATACTAGACAAAACAAACTCTTTATTAATAGTAGTTTCTGACTCACTAGAGTCCAACCATCAACAAATGTAATAATGAATATCTTTCACTTCGAAGGTATATACAACAAAAAATATAGACTGGTTGGCGTGAGATTTTCAGGAGAGCGATATGGTTGTGTTCGTTGTATGACTTTATTACCTAACTTATGGCTTGCCCTTCTGAGGTCGGTCGTTTGTTGAAGGAGTAAATATAAAAGAGATTTCTATTATTTTTTCTTCACCCTCCACGTTTCTTTAAACATACATTGCAGGAGGTAACCAAAACATATCCATGCGTCGTATCATTGAAGCGTTTTGTGTTTTGTATATTAAAGTGTTCATAAAAATTTAACATATTCGCATTTGTTCATGTGATCTCAGGTTCAATTATCGGTGGGAACATACATGAGAAAATTGAAAGCTGAAACAATATGAAAATAGTATTTAAAAGTCAGGAAATTGATATTAAAACTTTAGCTATATATTGGGAGTGTAAGGCTGTAGTTAAATTAACCCACACGTTTCGTGAAGATATATTACGTCGTTATTGTTTTTTCACTATAAACTACCAGATACATCCTCAGAGGCTACTTTACACTGTAGTAATCAACAGATGAAAACATTGGAAAAGGAATGGAAGGAAGGTCTCCAGAGCCTTAGATCAAGGTACTAACCTAGCATTTGCCCAGTATAACTGAGAAACAACCCTGGAAAATCCTCAGTCAGGATGGCTGGTCTCCGAATTCGAATCCGGTATTATCCAATTGCGGAGCAAGAATCATAACAAGTAGCCTGAGCTCGCTCCGTATTATTATTATTATTATTTAATTAATGTAATGTTTTAAAATTAGTGCAAATTAAACCGTACTTTATTTATTGCTGATGTTATAGTTAATAAGTCTACATGAGACATCAGTCCGATATCAAGAAATAATAATAGAACTGGAATTCAGGAAGCGGGGGTAAAGAGATTAATTAGGATGAGGAAACTATGTACGATGCAAAAACTGAGTAATTATGACTTCGTCACAGATATATTCACTTACATACGTCAATTAATATTTCTCTGATACAGTGCACTCTTACTTTCTATAGTGGCATGAAAATGGCCCGCTTTTGTAAACGAAGACACTAAGCACGTGGGTATAGGCGCAATGTCCGTGGAAAGAAATATAGGTAAAAGTAGAAAAAAAATAGGGAAAGCGAGGGGAAATGATAAACCGCCCTTCAACGTAAAAAAAACTAAAAATAACTAAACGTAGAGCTACGAAAGACGCGAGACGAATTTTATTGAAAAGATTGTTTTTCCTTAGTGATTAGTTCTTCTAACTATGAACATGAATTAAGGAGAAAACAAGTAGCTAGCTCCGAGTTTCGCAAACTAGTTGAAAAGAAAATATTGGATAAAATTTAATAATAAAGAAGGCATTTATGATAATTAAAACAAACCAAATTCTTGGCACGACAGTCCTTTGGTTCCTACCAGCGGCCTTACGTTCAAAGTGGGGATGTGTAGTCAGCGCATCAACACCCGAAGTCCTTATGCCGGCTTTCTAGACTGGAGTCCGCTACCTCTTACTTAAGATAACTCCCCCACGATGCTGGGTCAACATCGAAATTGTTGAGTGCCTCTCCGGAAATTGAACCCATGACCACTGAAACCGAAGGCAGGCTTTCAGTCTTCTATAGACGAAAAGCTATAGTTACCCACATTATCTAATACAGAAATAAGTTCTGATTCTCTAATAGCTGCTGATGGTGATAGTCAAGGTTCACCGAAGCATGAACCCAAACCCAAACTGAGATATTGATGTCACTGGAACGCCTGAAAAGTCATTGTGGATAAGTGAATTGCCCCGGATGTCCGAAATTGTCAGGATGAAGGGCGATGGTGATGTGAAATGCGGGGGGGCTGTCAGAGGTACTACTTATGATAATTGGATTTATAATCTATGTTGCCATAAACCCTCTTCAAGAACATATCTGTTAATCTTAGCTTATAAAATGTTACATAAGGAGTTTTATTGCTATTATTAGGTTGCATTAGGAATTATCGGATTTATTTTAACGCTTAATTTTTACATCTCTTCTAATTTACGAATATTTAAATCGCAATTATACCCTTAAGGTCAATTAGTGATATTTTAAATCATGAAATGAAATGAAATCTTTAAGTTTAACGTCCCGCGGTTATGCCGGTGATAATGAGAAATGAGTGAAATGGTGGAATGAAGGAAGTGGGAGGAAACGGGAGAACCCCGAGAATACCCACGAGCACGATGTTTGTCCACCACAAAGTCCACACGGCGCGTGCTGTGATCGAACCAGGGACCCCAATCACCGGAGGTGAACGCTCTACCACGGAGCCACCGCACCCTTCATTTTAAATCATTTCGAACCAACTTTATATACGGTTAGTCTTACTATATTTGAATAATTGAGACCAGAAGCAGTCTACACGCTAAGTTCAAAAGAATCTTGGCCGACCTCCTGATAAACCACGTCTTTCAGAAAGGTGAATTGTGACAATCCGATACCCACATGAGGAAATCTTCGGTTCAGTGTGAAAGCTTCCATAAGAACCAGCACTCTAATCAGTGAAATATGCTTTGCTAATTTTTATTCAATGTGAAAGTACCTAACTTTATTGCTAAAAAAATGGCATTTATTTCAAACAAGTCGCTATTACAGTTTTCGTATTTAAACACAACACTCATGAAAAGTCATGTTAAAGCGCGACTTGCCCCTGAAAAAGAATATATATATCTGTTTTTAGTTTCTCGTGTTCCGCAAAGTACACCCTGACTTAGTGCAAGTGCCTTCCGCTCGCACTACCTAGGTACAAACGGCTACGATCTTGGTACTAGCACTTGTTTCGGTTTCCAGATCTCAAATATTTATCTTTCAGCCTGATTCTATGTATGAATCCGAAATTTCAAATCTAGATAAGGGGCACAAAAATTCATAGTTTATTCTCGGTGCTTATATTGTGATTTATTATATAATTATTAAATCTAATTGTAAGTTATACATTTGATATTTTGAGCAGACTGAGCAAGATAAATATACGTAAAAACTAGTCAATACTTATCTTAACTGTTTATGTTCTCTTAACTGTCAATGAAATAGGTGTATTGAGGAATTTTAAATATTCGTGTTTTGTACTCCGGTTTCAAATATAAATATGTATGTATTTCATCTCGGTCCTGCAACCGGGTGGACCTAGATTCGACATTCGAACTCTCATCCGGATCAAATCAGATTATTTTTTAGTTAGGCAAGCATTTAATCTTTAGTGTAGATTGAAGGAGAGAAATAGACTTGCCAGTATTCTTCTTAATTTTCTGTTTTCTTCTTCACTGCCAGGACTTCGTGAAATTTCTTTCGGCGAATTTTTGATATTCAAGTTTATCACAATTTGGGTGGGATGTGGGTTTGGATATGAATCAAGATCTGAGATCCGAATTTCGAACCCAGATCCGAATTTCGAAATGAAATGAAATGAAATTTTGAGTTTTACGTCCGACGGTTATGCCGGTTAGGCTAAAGGAGACGGTGATAATGAGTAATGAATGAAATGGTGGAATGAAGAAAGTGGGAGGAAACGGGAGAACCCCGAGAAAACCCACGCACACGGTGTTTGTCCACCACAAAGTTCACTTGGCGGGAGCAATCCGAATTTCGAATCCAGATCCGGATCCAGATCCGAGATTTGAGATCCGGATCCAGATCCGAAATCCGAGATCCGGATCCAGATCCGAGATTCGAGATCCGAACCCAGATCCGAGATCCGGATCCAGATCCGGATCTTCGAATCCGACCAGATCCGGATCCGGCCATCCCTAATATATATAACGTTACCCTCGCGTTCCCCTTCAGTTTTACCCCTACTATATATGAGAATTAACATTTCCCTTTATACTTATTATGGACATAACAAAATGGATACTCAGAACAGTTTTCGTTTTCAAACACTAATGCCAAGAAGCAAGCATATCTCCATGAAACAAGCATGTCGTTTTGTTTATTTCTTTCTTTCTTGACTCTTTGATCTAGTCGATCGCCTGAAGGCAAAACATCGCACAGCAAACAAGCTGCTTCGACACGTGCCAACGACAGAACGAAAGTCTTGATTTTAGTACTGAAACTACACTCAACTCAACAAAAAAAAAAAACAAAATGCCCGCACGCTTCTGTGCCTTGTAACATTGTGTTAAAAAAACAGACATAAGGTCAGCTGTCAGACACCTGATAAGACTTTTATACAAATCGTCATTGTTTCAAGCCTCTTTAATCCTCATAAAAACAATATATCCAGATTCGCGAAAGCCCACAGAGATTGTATTAGAAAGTTAAAAAATATCTTTATCATTCAGATCATTTATTATTATTATTATTATTATTATTATTTGTAGTAGTAGTAGTAGTAGTAGTAGTAGAATTAGCACATAATATTTTTCGTTAGTCCTTACAGCAATTAATACTTAGCAGCAGAGGTAAAAATGCTTGGGAATGCAGGGGACGCCGTCCCCCACCTCCAAAAAATGTGTACGGCGTCCCCCCAGTTCCTAAGAAATTTCAATGGGCAAAGATAGGCATGGGGGACGGCGTGATGTCATGCCGCTACCTACCGTTCCCCTACCTTTTCAGATTCACTTTATCTTTGCTTAGCAGGAAATCGATACAAGAGTTAGTAGGACAGCCACTCTTTATTGATAAAAATCGTAATTTGTCGTTATTAAAAACAATATTTCTGTGTCTAGAGGTAGAAGAGAGGGGACCATGGAAGTTACTATTGCCACGTACAAAAATGAAACCTGTATTCAACACTGACTACGTATAATTCAATGATTTTTTTAAAAAAGCAAAATGCTTACACCTTTTCAAAAGTAAAATTAAAATAATTACTAAGAAATACATTCATTGAAAAACTCAGGGGTGGAAAGTCCACCGTTTTAAATCCGCTGCAGAGCGTTCGAGTCCAAATTCAAGTAAAGTTAACGCATGGAAGACCCAGGTTCGATTCCCGGTGGGAGTTCATGTGATTCGGATTCGACTTTAATTAGTAGGTCCACGTTTTATATAGCTTCGCTGCTGAAAGGGAAGTTAAGCTCAAAATCAACTCAAGAAAAGTTAAAACAATGAGAATGTTTTCTACTGTTTTGTCGTATGCAATTCTATGTTAAATAAAACTACATACACTATTTGATAATGGAAGCATCGTCAGAAATACAGTATCCAATAAATAAAACTTTTCACGGAGGGTTTATCTGAAGATACATACAAATATTGAAAATAGTTTAAAAAGGTGCATAATTCGGAAATACTATTTTATCGCGTATGAACTTAAGGCTTCTAGAACAGCAAGTTCTGACCAGATATTAACACCGCAGAACCAGAATATGATCAAGGGATGGACTAAACCAGCGTTTCCCAACCGGCGTGCCGCGGCACAGTGGTGTGCCGCAAATGGGTCGCTGGTGTGCCGCGAGGAAATCGGAACAAAATTATTGATTCTATAGCAATCAAATTGCAAGACATACAGAAAAAGGTATATTTGTATTTCAAATTACTACTATGAATCTAAAATTTAAAGTTTCATACTGTGTTACTTTTCTGTAGAACATTTTTCTGTACATTTCTAATTTTGAAAAAAAAGTATTTGTTATCATTGTTATGACCATTATTGCTTCTTTATTGTTGCAGACTATTTCGTAACTTGAAATTTTAAAATATTATTCAATCCTTCCGGCAAAGTAAACATGCATACGAATTACCTATATTTGTGTTTTAAAAGTAAAAGAGATTCGTTTGTTCGTTTGTTATTTAGTGATCCTCCTTCTTAATGAAAGGTTGGATACAGTTTTCGAAAAAAAAAAGTGTATTTTTAACAACTTGAGCCCTATATCTGATTGTAATTGTTTTCTATTTTTAAATTAAAATGAAAAATATGCATAATGATTTACCACGGGGAAAAAACAGTGGTCTAGCATTCTTCTCTGTGAGAAGGATGTCAGTAATCAGAAAAAAATACTACAGTATTTTATATTTTCAAATAATAATAATAATAATAATAATAATAATAATAATATGTGTGCCGCGAGAATTCAAGTTACCCTGAAGTGTGCCGCAAATTGAAAAAGATTGGGAAACGCTGGACTAAACCATAGTTTCCAACTTTACCCAGTGTAAATAAAGTAGGATTGAAATCCACTCTATCTAGTGTACACCTGAGCGTCATGGGGGGCTGTATCCCTATCCCCTATAAATTTTCTCTTGGATCCGCGCCTGTTGAAACCAATTCATATTTCATAACTTCATACACGGCACAATCAAGCACTGAATCTATTGAAATCTTACTACATAAAATAATTATCGAGTGTATACACTTTTTCTATTAAAGCTCATAGTATATTCTATCATAATATAAATTGTCACTCAAGTAGTGTGTGCTAATATAACTAGGGATGCGCACGAGACAAGATTTGTGGCTGTCTCGTCTCGAAAATGTGCTGTAAAAGTGATGTCTCGACTCGAAAAATGTATATTTCTCTATGGAAGTGCCATGTCTCGACTCGAATGTTGTCAGGAAAATCCTGTCTCGATTCGTCTCGTGCGCATCCCTAAATGTAACTCATGACAAAAATGTTTTGTTTTAAAACAAAATTAAACGGTTGAAGTGGACTCTGCCGAGTAGAAGACATCCAATTTATTAAACTGCCTCGCAACTCACTTGGCAGCACACTTAGGTTACACTCTTCACCTTTTTCCCATGCTATCTAAAGTATCGGCTCATCTTAAATTCGCATAGCCGATTCGGGTTTTCTAACAAGAATTATTATGTTGCAACTTAATTTTGATGTGATATCCTGACTTAATTAGCATTTAAGAACTTCGAAGTCTGCATTAAAATCATGACAGAAATATAGTTAAATCTCAGTTATAAATTTTATGTCTACCTTGCATCTAAATACTTGTGCTGTCATTTCTTTCAATGTTGGTAGGAGCCGAAGTTCCAATTGATCCCAATTTTTTGGTTTAATTCCCTCTATTTGTTGATAAAATTTTAGAGAAGTATTATTATTAACAAGCAACACTTCTGAAGTGTAACACTCCGATCTTGATAAAATTTGGAAGGTAGATACTATACATGAAATAAACGAATACGTGTTTCTTATTTTCTGCGGAGAAAACGGTTTTAAGGGGCAAGAGACCCCACCCACAATTTTGAAAGTTGACGCCTCAAAGGCAAAAACCAAGGAAACCGAAGTAAACGAAATTTTACACACATATTGCAGATATAAAATGAGGGAACACCTGTTTCGTATTTTCCTGGAAAAATCGGTTAGGTGGGGACCGGATCCCTCCAAAACTTTCATCACGAAATATCGAAAGTGATAGTAGCAATATGACAAATGTGTGTAAAGGACACAAAGAATTGCAACGAAACTTTGTGTATGAACAACATACCAAAAAATAAAGGCACACGGTTTTTTTTATTTTGTGCTGAGAAACGATTTCAGGGGGCAAAATCTATCACCCAAAATTTTGAAAGTTAAGGCCCGGAAATCCAGAGGAAGTGAACCGAATTGAATGAAATTGTGCACAGATATTGTCGACACAAAATGAGGGAATACGTTTTTCTCATTTTCCTGAGAAAAAAAAAGAAAACCGTTTAGGTGGGACACACACAACTCCAGAACTTTGATCATGAAATATCAAAACTGCTAATAACAGAAGTGTTTGAAGGACATGACGAATTGGAACGACACATTGTGTAGGGACAATACGCAAAAAATAAACGAATACGGTTTTTCTTTTATTTTCTGCGGAAAAACGGTTTTAGGGGGCAAAAGCCCCCATCCCAAATTTTGAAATTTGAGGCCCAAAATGCAAGAAGAAGTGCACCGAATTAAATGAAATTGTGCGCAGATATTGTAGACGAAAAACGAGATAATTGGGTTTCGTATTTTCCTGGGAAAAGCGGTTGAGTGAGGCACGGACCTTCTAAACCGTTGATTACGGAATATCAAAAGTGCAAATAAGCATACGCAAAAGTTCCTAAAGAATATGGAGAATTGGAACGAAACTTCGTAAAGGGACTATTTGCAAAACAGTATATGAAACGTGTTTTAATTTTTGCGGAAAAACAGTGTTGGGGCCTAGGTCCCATCCAAAAAAAAAAAAAGGAAATATTACCGTAAAAGCTCAGAAAGGAGTGGACCCAAGCAAATCAAATTGTCTGTAGACATTATATGTAAAATAAGGGCTCTCGTGTTTCTCAAGTGTTCCTATCCGTTTTGCTTAAAATTTGGCATACCAATAGCAAACTGGAAATAAATCGACACGTGATTTTCTTTATGCTGAAAAAACATTGCAAGGGTTAAAGGTGCCTCCTGAAATACTATAAAATACGCTATACTGTTTGTGTTTGCTGTTACTTGATCTGCCAAATTTGAAGAAATCGGATGGAGACACGACACTTGTGAAACACGAGAGGCCATATTTTACATATCCAATATCTACATACAATTGCTTTCGCTTCGGTCCACTTCTCCCGCAACTCAACGCCTCGGTTCACTCACAATTTTTTTTTCTTTCAGGAAAATACGATACACGTATTCCCTCACCTTACCTCTACAATATTAGTGGACATTTCATTCACTTCGGTCCACTTCTTCTTGTCTTTTGGGGTCAAATTCCAAAATTGTAAGCGGGGGCTCTTGCCAATCAAAACCGTTTTTAACCAAAATTAAAAAATATATTCGTTTATTTTTTGCGTATTGCCCATACACGCAGAGCTCCTCCGTGGCTAAGCGATTAGCGTACGCGCCTTTGGCGTGGGAGACCCGGGTTCGATTCCCGGCGGGAGCTCATGTGGTTCGGATTCCACGTTAATCAGTAGGTCAACGTCTCATATAGCCTGGCTGCTGAAAGGGACGCTAAACTAAAATCCCATACACGCAGTTTGATGCAATTCTTCATGTCCGTTACACACATCTGATATACTGTTACTAGATATTTTGATATTTCGTGATGAAGGGTTTGGAGGGGTCCATACTCCACCTGGCCGTTTTTTCCAGGAAAATATGGAAACTTATTCCCTAATTTTGTGTCTACAATATCTGTCCAAATTTCATTCACTTCAGTTCACTTCTTCTTACCTTTCGCGCGTCAACTTTCAAAATTTTGGTTTTGGGTTCTTTTGCCCCTAAAACCGTCTTTCCGCAAAAAAGAAAAACATATTCTTTATTTTTTTGTCCACACAGAAAGTTTTGTTGCAATTCTTCATGCCTTTTACACACATCTAACATATTGTTACTAGCATTTTTCATTTTTTGTGATCAAAGCTTTGGAGGGGTCGGTGCCCCACCCAACCGATTTCTAAAGGAAAATACGAAACCCGTATTCACTCACTTTATGTCTACAATATCTGTGCACAAATTCACTCCCTTCGGTTCACTTCTTTTTGCCTTTCGGGAGTCAACATTCAAAATTTTGTTTGGGAGGTTTTGCCCCCCAAAAACCGTTTTGCAGCAGAACATAAAAAAACCCGTATTCATTTACTTTCTGCGTATTGTCCATACACAAAGTTATGTTGCAATTCTTTATTTCCTTTACACACATCTGACATACTGTTATTATTACCTTTGATTTTTCGGGATCAAAGGTTTGGAGGGGTCTGTGCACCACTTTACTGTTTTTCTCAGGAAAGTACGAAACTCGTACCCTCATTTCACGTCTGCAATATCTGTGCACAATTTCATTCACTTCGGCTCACTTCTTCTTGCCTTTCGGACGTCAACTTTCAAAATTTCGGGTGGTGGCTTTTGCCCCTGAAACCGTTTTTCCGCAGAACAAAAAGAAATGTATTCATTTTTCTGCGTATTGTTAATACACAAAGTTATGTTGGAATTCTTCAAGTTGTTTGTACACATCTGACATACTGTTGGTAGCACTTTTAATATTTCGTGATCACAGGTTTGGAGGGGTCCATGCAGCACCCAACCCTGTTTTCCAGGAAAATAGAAAACCGTATTCCCTCATTTTACGTCTACAATATCTGTGTAGAAATTCATTCACTTCGGTTCACTTCTTTTTGCCTTTCGGGCGTCAATTTTCAAAATTTTGTGTGGGAGCTTTTGTCCCCTAATACCATTTTTCAACAGAACATAAAAGAACCCGTATTGCTTTATTTCTGGCGTATTATCCATACAAAAAGTTTAATTGCACTTCTTCATGTCCCTTATACACTTTCTACATACTGTTATTAGAATTTTAATTTTTTGTGATCAAAGGTTTGGAGGGGTCCGTGCCCCACACGACTATTTTCTCCAGGAAAATATGAAACCCGTATCCTTATTTTATGTCTACAATATATGTTCACATTTGCACTCACTTCGATTCACTTCTGTTTGCCTTTTCGAGTTCAACTTTCAAAATTTAGGGTGGGAGCTTTTGCCCCCTAAAACCGTTTTCCCGCAGAACTTAGAAAAACCCGTATTCGTTTACTTTTTGCGTAGTGTCCATACACAAAGTTATGTTGCAATTTTTCATGTCCTTGACACACATCTGACATACTAGCACTTTTGATATATTGTGATCAAACGTTAGGGAGGGTCCGTGCCGTACCCACTCCTTTTTTGTAGGAAAATAGCAAACCCATATTCCCTCATTTTATGTCTACAATGTTCGTGCACAATTTGATTCACTTCGGTTCACTTCTTTTTGCCTTCCCGGCGTCAACTTTCATAATTTTGTGAGAGTTTTTGCCCGTAAAACCGTTTTTCCGCAGAAAAACCCTTCTCCATTTTTTTTTGGCGTATTGCCCGTACATAAAGTTTCATTGGAATTCTTCATGTCCTTTACACAAATCTGATATACTGTTACTAGCACTTTTGATATTTCCTGAGCAAATGTTTGGAGTGGTCCGTGCCCCACCTAACAGTTTTCTCAGGAAATACGGAACTAGAATTCCCACATTTTATTTTCACAATATGTGTGCAAAATTTCATTCACTTCGGTTCACTTCTTCTTGCTTTTTCGGAGTCAAATTTCAAACTTTTGGGGTGGGTTCATTTGTCCCCTTAAAACAGTTTTCCTGCAGAACATTAAGAAAACGCATTCTTTCATTTTTTGCGTATTGTTCATACACAAAGTTTCGTTGCAATTCTTCATGTCCTATACACACATTTGACATATTGTTACAAGACCTTTTATTTTTCGTGGTCAAATGTTTGGAGGTGTCCGTGCCCCACGCGGCCCTTTTCTCCAGGGAAATACGACATTCGTATCCTCATTTTACGTATTCAATATCTCTGAAAATTTTTATTCACTTCGGTTTACTTCTGCTTTTCAGAGGCCGCCGTGGCTCAGTGGTAGAGCATTCACCTCTGGTGCTTGGGGTCCCGGGTTCGATCCCAGCCCCCGCCAAGTGAACTTTGTGGTGGACAAACACCGTGTGCGTGGGTTTTCTAGGGGTTCTCCGTTTCCTCCCACTTTCTTCATTCCACCATTTCATTCATTACTCATCATCAACGTCTGTCTCCTTTAGCCTAACCGGCATAACCGTGAGACGTAAAACTCAAAGCTTTCATTTTTCTTCTGCCTTTCGGGCGTCAACTTCCAAAATTTTGTGTGGGAATTTTTCCCTCTAAAACCGTTTTTCCGCGGAAAATAAAAAAAAAACAATATTCATTTATTTTTTGTCCACACATAAAGTTTCGTTGCAATTCTTCATGTCCTTTACACACATCTCAGATACGGTTACTAGCACTTTTGATATTTCGTGATCAAAGGTTTGGAGGGGTTAGTGCCCCACAGAACCGTTACTTCCAGAAAAATACTAAAACCGTATTCCCCCATTTTATATCTACAATATCTGTGCACAATTTCATTCACTTCGGTTCACTTCCTTTTGCCTTTCGGGCATCAACTTTCAAAATTTTGGGTTTGAGCTTTTTTCCCGTAAAACTGTTTTTTTCACAGAAAATTTAAATAAATGTTTTCCTTTATTTTTTGCGTATTGTCCATAGACGCAGTTTGATTAAATTCTTCGTGTCCTTTACACACATCTGACATGCTGTTACCAGCACATTTGATTTTCCGTGCCACGTTCCGTGCCCCACTCAACCGTTTTTTCCAGAAAAATACGAAACTCGTATTCCCTCCTTTTACGTCTACAGTATCTGTGCACAATTTTATTGACTTCGGTTCAGTTGTTCTTGCCTTTCGGGTGTCAACTTTCACAATATAGAATGGGGCTTTTATATTAAAACTTACGTAACTTTATGTAACTTTTTCTTTTTTATGAGATTCTTTTTTTGGGAGGTGAGGAGAGAAATGTTTTCCTCTGATATGTGTCTTTTGCCATTCATCTTTTTTGAACTGCTTAAGTAAGATCATTTTGTAGCTTTTGATGTCATCCATCTCCGTCATGATAATATTATTGTCATTTTTAACAATTTGTTTTATTCCCTTATTTGCAGTCTGCCACACTGATATATTTATTACAAAATTGAGGGTTGGTCCAGCGCCTTTCGAATTCGGAACCAACCCAACCGCCAAGCTTTTTGGGTTGCCTGCTATTGCAGGAAAACGAGAATTGCAGGTGGTAATGCACTTTTGGAGTCGTGTATACAATTCAAAGGTTCCTCTGTTATGAAAAAAAAAAAAGAAAGAAACTAGGTATGAACCATGATTCTACGATAAATAGGGATGATGATGTAGCCGCTTGACTAAAACTATAATTTATCCTCCCCCCCAAAAAGGGCAGAACTTAAAAGTATAAACATTTAGTGTCTTTAAGAACTTAATACGAAATGGATATTTCGATGAAAAGTTGGATCAGGGTGTACATATTATATATTAATATCATTTCATCACATTACTGGTGAAACAGACAAAAGGTGGATAATTCTGCTCCTAAGGGGGAAAGAGCCAATTTCTATGATATTGAAATTTTCCTTTATTTATGTTCAAAGTGACGAATGTGGGGATTTACTTAAGTTGATCAGAAACTCGGTTTATAAACTCTTAAATATAACTAAGGGAACATATGTTTCAACATTTTCGAAAATTCCGTTCCTAAGAGGGAAAACGGGTTGATTCTATAAGAACTAAATTGCCTTTTTTTTTCTTTCTTCAGAAAGCGTCCAGTGTGAGGATTCGTTTAAGTTGAAGATGAGGTATTCGGTGTATAAACTCATATAAACATAAGTAAAAACGTATTTGAACCTTTTCGAAAGTTAAGCTCCTGGGGTTGGGGGAAGAACAGGACCCGATTGTATAAAATCTAAAATTCCCTTTCGTAATTGAGAAAGCGCCCATTGCAAAGATTTGCTTAAGGATGAGATGTGAAAATCGATATATAAACTCTTAAATAAAAATGAGAATCCCTGTCTAAGAAAATTTCAGACAGGGATTCACTGAAATCCTTATTTCAGTGTATGCGAAAATATCACTTCTAAAAAGGATAAGCGGTAGGTTTCTTTAATATTAAGGGCCTATGGTCTCGGCCTTTTGATACACCCGGTATATGTTTAATATTAGCATGTTTAATGTGAAATGCGAGAGCGAAGTGAATTTATCTATAACCACAGATGTTGCACGTGTGATGATGCAAGGTAGTTTATTTCATTTTGATTATAAGAGTAGTTATTATAAGAGAAAAATCTCTCACTCAGTGGTTGTAACGTAGGGTTCAACGAAGTATGAATTGGAATTGTATGAAAGAAGGGAAAGGAAACAAAAGAAATCGACGAACGTGAAAAAATATATATATTTACAGATCTTTACCCACGTCTCTCGTACTCCAGCGCAGTTTTTATTTTCTTTTTTGAGCGTGTGTAGGCATCTATTCAAGCGAGACAGTTTCATTATATAAAAAAGCCCATATATACATACGTAACAATTGTAATTAAACATAGCTGGCTCCTTTTGATTGCTGATGTTACGTTTGTTACATTAAAAGTTAATTCAAAATTATCGTGTAAAACGATTGGGAATGAAAATTGCTCTCTTGTTAGAGTTACGGTAATTTCGTAAACATATCAATGCAATCATGATTTTGGTGATATATGTCAAATTATACGTTAGCTTAAAATAAATGATTTACATTTAAAAAAAATGTTATGCAGTATATATTACACTATACTTTAAAACAAGAAGATGGGTAAAATTAAATTTACATCCTAATGGGGCTAATTGAACATTACCAAGTCTATATGTTGGAGGAACTACATTCACATATTGGCTTTTAGCTCCAAACACGGCTAAATCGACTTGGAAATATAAACTGAAAAGGGCATGTTTCGCAGAGTTAAAGTAAGTTAAGCAAATAAGAGTTACCCATCTTAAGTTTGTTGAAGTTTGTTCTTTTCCAGCACCGAGACTATATGAGACGCGGAACTACAGTTTATGATGACGAACCACCTTCGGGGAATTAACCCGGGAATCCGTGCACCGAAGGCGCGGTATTAGTCACCAGAGCAGCTTGGAGGTTTCATATTAAGTTGTATAATGCAGTTCATTCAGCTTCGGTGGTGGAAAATGTGTAACGTCAGTGGAGAAAGTGAACTTAGATTATAATCTTATAAGAAGCTCAATATTTGTCGGTTTGTATGTTTGTCCTTCATACAAATCCGCACACTTGACTGGGCGTACTTCTAAGTAACTGTTGGGAATAGACCTTAGGCTATTTAGATTTTTGAAGTCCATATTCTAAGGGAGGTTCAAAATATATACTATTTCAGTTCGTGAAGTTAAGACAACCAAATGGCTCTACTGTATTCCAGGTTGCGTACTGTTCTGCCCGTGTCCAGAGTAACACTTTTACTAATTTCGATATTTCAAATTAGTAACCTGAAGTTGACCGAACTTAAATATGGCATAGCCACCAACTAAAGTTCATATTGTCTCCTATATATTTTCAGTAGTTCTAAAACTAGCAAGGCAGGGTACCCATGTGTAACACGCCGATTGTGATAAGATTGCACAGACATAAAGAACATCGAAAAACAAGCGACACGTATTTTTTATATCGGCCAACAAGCACATTGAAAGTGTCAAATAGGGGCATAAAAATGGGGTCAAAATGAGATTATGTGGAATGTAGCGAGAATGAGAAGAGAGATCGGAAAAGTTTAAAAGTACGAAATACTACCCATAGTCGACGCAATTCAATGAGGTAGAACGCACCCATGAGAAGAGAGCAGAACATCCGAAAATGGACCGATCACGTGTACAACATTATCACAATGTGTTACGGAAATGAGCGAAAAGGGTGAAAAGGAGCAGGAAGAAAGAAGAAACGAAAACAGAAAATAACGTGTTTTTGCTTTGGGTGCATATGTTGCCCGTATGCGAAAGAGACGCAGATTTATCTCAATACCCGAAGATGGGATAACACGCAGGAAGTATGCAAACGCCGTTCATATAGACAGCCAGCGAGACAGCACTGTGTGGTGTGTTACATATATGGCCTATCGCGTAATGAGAACAAAGATGAGATGGATGTTGGAAACGAAAACGTGTGTAGGCAGTAGTAACACAAAAAGAAAATTGTTACTATTACTGTTATGTTGTACGTGTATTTTCGTAGTAATATAATGTTGATGCTCATGTGTGGTACTGATGATGGTAATGTTGCTGTTTATCTTACGTATGTGGACCACCTGCTATTATATTCTACTGTGCTATGAATTTTTGTTCCCATTACCCGATATATGCAACCCACTGCGCAGTACTGTCTCGCTGGCTGCCTATACGAACGGCGTTTGCATCCTTCCTGCGTGTTATCCCATCTTCGTGCATTGAGATAAATCTGCGTTTTTTTCGCATATGGGTGATGTATGCACCCAAAGCAAAAACAGGTATTTTCTGTTTTCGTTTCTTCTTTCTTCCTGCTTCTTGTCACACTTTTCGCTCATTTCCGTAACACATTGTGACAATGTTGTACACATGATTGGTCCATTTCCGGATGTTCTGCTCTGGGTGCGTTCATGGGTGAGTTCTACCTCATTGAATTGCGTCGACTATGGGTAGTATTTCGTACAATTAACCTTTTCCGATATCTCTTCTTCTTCTCGCTATATTCCACATAATCTCATTTGACCCCATTTTTATGCCCCTATTTGACACTTTCAATGCGCTTGTTGGCCGATATAAAAAAAATACATGTCGCTTGTTTTTCGATGTTCTTTATGTCTGTACAATCTTATCACAATCGGTGTGTTACACCTGGGTACCCTGCCTTGTAGGTTAGATTTGAATACATTTCAGCTGACATATAGATAACAATTCTCTGAATGTTTAATTTTTTTTTTTTTCAAATTTGTTAATTCACTCACATTTTTAAGAATAAAAAAGTGTTTTTATTAACCATTATACACTGAGAAAAATGATTGGCTTGAAGTTGACCCTATTGGTATATATTTTAACTCAACCAGGTGGCTAAAACTGCTCCAACCCAAATAGGGTCAAAGCGTTTAGTTAAATTGGGTTGAAATAAGTTCAACCCAACGTATAATTAAATGTAGGAGTCCAACTCAGCGACGCAATTAGTCGTGAAATTGCATAACCGGTTAATACGTTTAACCCAAATTGGTGTACAATATGATCCAACAAAGTGTAAATTCCATTAACCCGGTTGTGTGTTTGACCAAACGTGTAGTTGAAAGTGAACAAGCGCATAGTGGGGTCACTTGGAGAGGGGAGGGAGTGCAAATGAGGTAAAATTGATCACGGTGGAGTTAAAATATGACGAAACAATGGATTTTAAAAAACGTCACGGCCACATTAACCAGTATGGGATTTAACACAGCAAGTGGGTAATGTTAAACCATCAGTTGGTTATGAAAATGATCCAACACTACACAACATAAAATGACTACCACTTGGGTTTTTATTCGACACCAAGGATATCCTCTTCCAAGCATATCAGAAAGAACTCCTTACTGGCTGTATTTGCATTGCTCACACCCACTAAGTAGTTATTTCAAAACTTTTTGCAGTATATTTGGCATGGCCAGCTAATAAATAACGTTCTGTGTTTTCCGTAATTGGTCACAATAATAGTTTATTTTTATTTTTTATTTTTTAATTTGCGAATAGTTTGACAACAGTTATACCAATAACAGTTTCACCATTTGTTGTTCTTAGATGCTAGGACATAAGAATAACAGGTAAGAAAAAAAGATTACAGCACTGCTATTCATGCATTGTGGCTTCAGTGCAATGTTTTTTTCTTTCGGCGCTATTTTCTTCGTCTGTTGCCTTCCGCTTGGGCCGGAGCTAACGTTACTATAGTAATGTGCTCTGTCAAGATATAACTCTGTCTGTATATTTTCGACCAAATAGACAGTAAATAACAAATATATGTTGTAATTTTTGTAGTACTAAATTGTCCACGAAAGTCAGCTTCCTTTGGACTCTGTTTCACCCATCATGACACTTTTCGTTAACCAGGTATGACCCAAATGTTGGTATAAAATATTCTACAGTGACATATAGTCATTTTGTTGATCCAACGGTTAATGCAGTTGGATTGCAAGTGACCACCCATCATTCCCAAACAACCCAATTTGGTTTGAAACTTTTTAACCACATCGCGCGGTCATGGTTCAACCCAATCATTTTTCTCGGATAATTAACTATTTGGTCTAGGAATTAATTCGTGCGGGTGGACAAGAGATGGCGCAACGAACGGAGCGTCCCACAGTTCCGTGTATCCACACATGTGTTGCAAGCCCCTGTCATCGCGTATCGTTCGTAGTATAGGGCAGTGGATTAAAGCGTCAACAACACCAGTTTGTAGTTAAGTGAACATGGCGCAATTTGTGCCTGATAAAGTGTTTTTGCGGGGTGTCCTGCTGCATTACTTTAACATGCAGAAAAGTGCGACTGAAAGTCATCGTATTTTGGTGGAAGTGTATGGTGACCATGCTCTAGCTGAGCGAACGTGTCAGAAGTGGTTTGCACGGTTTAGAAGTGGTGATTTCGGCTTGGCAGACCAAGAGCGAGCTGGACAGCCAAAAAAATTCCAAGACGAAGAATTGACAGCATTGCTCGAGCAGGATTCGTGTCAAACGCAGGAACAACTGGCAGCAGCATTAGGCGTTGATCAAACAACAGTCTCCAAACGCTTGAAAGCCATGGGAATGATTCAAAAGATGTCACATTGGGTTCCACATGAATTGAAAGACAGAGACGTTGAAAGACGAAAAACCATTTGCGAATTGCTGCTTCGCAGAAAGGGGTTTCTGCATCGAATTATTACGGGTGATGAGAAGTGGATCCATTACGAGAACCCTAAACGAAAAAAAGCCTGGGTGAAACCAGGTGAACCAGGTCCATCACAACCAAAACGAGATATTCACTGTGCAAAGGTTATGCTGTGCATATGGTGGGATATGAAAGGTGTGGTGTACTATGAGCTGCTGCAACCGGGTGAAACTATGAATGGAGAACGTTATCGACGACAATTAATGCGTTTGAAGCAAGCTCTGGCCAGAACACGACCAGAATGGGAGAACAGACATGATAAACTTATTGTTCAACATGATAACGCTCGCCCACATGTCGCAAAACCGGTCAAAACCTATTTAGAAAATGTCGGATGGGAAGTTTTACCCCACCCGCCGCATTCATCAGACGTTGCTCCTTCGGACTACTACTTGTTCGATTGCATGAACAACGATTTGATTGGACAGCGGTTTACTTCTTCAGAAGATATCGAAACATGGGTCTCTGACTGGATCGCTTCCAAGGATGAGGACTTCTTTCGCCACGGAATCCGTACATTGCCTGACAGATGGGCGAAAGTGGTGGCTAGCGATGGACAATATTTTTCTTAAGGTATTTATGTATTTTGTGTTTGTACTACAGCTTCAATGTGTGCGTACCAACCGCACGAATTAATTCCTAGACCAAATATTTGGTATATTTTCTTTTAAACGCTATGTTCTAAACTTCTTTGCGACTCAATAATACATTTGCATGAAGCAAATAATTGTCAGTGACGGTAACATTGCTTGACGGTTGTCGAGTTATGGAAATAATAATACAGTAAAACCTCTCTAAAGCGGACAGCCGTGGGGAATCAAAAATTGTCCGCTATAGAGAGGTGTCCGCCTTAAAGAGGTTTCAATATTTTCTTACGTAAATTAGTAATCAAGGTGATATGAAATTAGAAAAAAAAAATATATTTTTGCATGAATCGTGTATTTAGAATATTACCAAAATGTTACGATACCTGCATTATCATCCACCATCCAATACTCTATGTTCGAGGCACAACATTGAAATAAGATGCTATTATTCTCTGCACTTTACACTTATCACTACTTACTACGTTTTCAGCATGCCACTTTAATTTGTGGGTTAATTGCAGTCCAGAAGTATCTTTTTTGAGACAGTATGCGTACCCGCGGGCAAAAAATACCAAACTTGTCTTCTTCAAGTTAGAGATTCCAAAGGGACAGTAGCATAACATGTCATACCAAACACGAGCAACTGTCAATCACTTTTGTGTCTAAAATAGCTTGGGTGGGAGTGGGATGCAAGCAAAGGACATGAGAGTGTTGTTAAACAGAGATGTTTCATCTGGGTTGCTGAACAGACAGTTGAGAAAACTAAATGTCACATTGCTTCATTGGTGACACATATACGAATTACTAAAAATGAAATTTTACTATACTTTTAAACTTATTTCTAGAGAAAGTGTCCGTAATACGGAGGTAAATAATATCTATAAAAGACCGAAAAGACTGTCCGTGTCCGTACTAGAGTGTGTCCGCTTTAGAGAGGTTTGCCAATATGTTTTTTCGTATTGCAGTATTTGGCGATTACAAAATATGTCCGTTACGGGAGGTGTCCGCTTTATAGAGGTGTCCGTTAGTAGAGGTTTCACTGTAATATCCGTTTTAAATAAAACTTCTGTGCACAATATTGAAAACGATAGGTGTTGGCTTATTGCAGGGGCGGATCCAGGACAGACTTCTGGGGGGCGGTAGGTTGTAATACTGCTACTTAGAGCTACTTTTAAGAGCTCCAAACACTGGGATGGATTATATTTATATATGAGTTCCCTCTTCTGGGGGGGGAATTGCCCCGATTGCCCCCCTGGATCCGCCACTGGCTTATTGTTTAAACTGGTTTTAAAATAGCAGAAGAACACTACACTGTGACACAGCAGAATCCCTCACGACAATGTAAAAAATTAGGGGACCAGTGTTGAGAGTGTACTAACCATGGAATTTTACCTGTAGTTACAATTAGCAACTACCATGGCATTATTTACGAATTAAGAGTTATCCTTTATTATTAAATACGTAGGATTCTTATGGTACACTTATTTACAAATGTTGGTACTTCCTACTCGTTGAGTTTATTTTATGAGTATAACGTGCATTTATATTGGAAAAGAGAAATAAAACTCGTATAATTAATGATGAAAATGAATGGCGGATAATATATCTACAAATCCGGGTATAAACCTTCACGATTGAAGTGAATAATAGGCCTAATTATTCCCCCCCCCAAAAAAAATGTTAATTTCGTAGCTATATTGTTATTTTTATCCTTTCAAAGAATTCGGGAAATTTACTGTAAACTTTAAAATACATTACCATTACATACTACTGAATATATTGGTAATAGCCTAGTAATCTACGAGGATAAGTTAATAAGTTTCTGCAATCAATTATTATTATTATTATTTATTACCACAAAAGTACAGTGTTTTTATTCATACCATTTTTCAACATAGTCACCGTGCTTTTCAATGCACCGTTGCTCTTCGAGCTTTTCGATACCCTCTGCAGAAAAGGTTTTTGGCTGCGTAGCAAGCACAGATACAACGCTTCCTTCACCTGTTGATCGGAGCTGAATCGACGGTCTCTAAGAGCATTTTAATTGGTTCAAACAGATGGTAATCGGACGTAGGGGAGATTGGGACTGTATGCAGGATACTCTAACACCTCGAAACGCAGTTTCTGAAGAGTTTGAGTCGTGGGGCCGGCTCAGAAATTATAGAAAATTAAATACTAGTAAATACACAGTTTTATTCCTTAATTTCAATAATGTTCGAAGAGTTCGCTACCCAAGTTTCAACGGACAAGTATAAAAATGGAGCTTCTAAATTATACCTTTTTACTTTCGAGTGACGAAAGAAGAGGAGAAAGTATGATGATCGTAAAAAATATCGAATTCGAGATTCCAACAATTTTACGCGTTCTATGGCCCATAAATTCCATAAACGAGTTATTTTTCTACATCTGTTCGTCCTCATGTACAATCACCTAGAGGCTATACCGTTCAACGACGTATCTCATCTAAATTTTAAATGTGAGATTTCTAT
The DNA here is from genome assembly GCF_964235325.1 of Thermobia domestica. Lineage (NCBI taxonomy): Eukaryota > Metazoa > Arthropoda > Insecta > Zygentoma > Lepismatidae > Thermobia > Thermobia domestica. Next base: position 37,005,193 of record NC_137464.1, read on the forward strand.
GTAATCTTCCAAGTTCCTTTTTTGTTTCTAATTTTCTTCCTATCCCGAAAAATAAGGGTTTACGTAAGGGCAAAACAAGAAATTGCGTTCTCAAAAATGTTCTTAACGATTTTGTTTATATTGGACAAATCAATTTTCCAAAAACAACTCCATCATGTAGTATAAGTTATTTCTATGAGAAAAATCGTGTACTCTTGTGGTGATTCTTTTTTCGGACGATTTTCTCAAAAGCGACTCCTACGATTTTTTTTTCATATTTCATAAATACGAAGAGAAATAACCTGACAATATAGTATAACTCATTCGTGCTGAAAAAAATTACGAGGGTTAGTTGATTCTTGGAGGTACTTTTTTTGGGACGATTTTCTTGAAAACTACTCACGCGATTTTGTTCGTACCTCATAAATAAATAGATAACTCGTTTGTCATTAAATAATTACTCATCATCATCATCATCATAGGTATTCTGCCCTTATTGGCAGGTCACTTGCCGCAGCTGAGAAGCTTCCATGCTCCACGGTCCTCCGCTAACCTTTTCGTCTTCGCGTATGATCTTTCTGTTTTAATATCATCCATTAATTGTAGTCTCCTTCGCCCCCTCCCTCTCTTTCCCGCCACCATACCCTCTAGGACGTCCCTCATGATACAATCTCTTCTTAGGCAATGTCCCAACCAGTTTCTCTTCCTCTTCCTAATAATATCTAAAAGTGTTCTTTTCTCACCCACCATTTCTAACACTCTCTCATTCGTTTTCCGCTCGACCCAACTAATTCTTTCCATTCTTCTCCACACCCACATTTCGAAGGCTTCAAGTCGATTTTCTTCACCTTTACGTAATGTCCACGTTTCCGCCCCATACAGTACAACACTCCACACGAAGCATTTTATAAGTCTTTTTCTCAACTCTTTGTTCAAGGTCCCACAAAACAGACTTTTCTTTCTTTTAAAGGCTTCTTTCGCCATTCCTATCCTTGCTTTTATTTCACTTTCGCATTTCATGTCATTACTAAGAATACTACCCAGATATCGAAAACTATTCACTTGTTCTATTTTCTCCCCTCCTACTTTTATATTTGACACAGACCCCTTCGTTCCAATCACCATGGCTTTTGTCTTTCTAACATTTATTTTCATCCCATATTCTTCAAAGCCCTTTCTCATTTTTTCTAACATTTTATTGATTTTCTTTTCAGATTCTGCAACAAGCGCCATATCGTCTGCAAATCTTATGCATCTAATCATTCTACCTCCTACCGAAATGCCATCATCATCATGTAGGCTCTTTTTCACTATCTCTTCTAGATAGACATTAAATAGTGTTGGCGAGAGGCAGCATCCTTGTCGAACTCCCCTTCCAATTGCACTCTCTTCCGTCAGTTCTTCCCCTATCCTAACACTTACTTGTTGGTTCATGTATAAGTTTCTTATGAGTCTTCTATCTTTCCATTCCAGCCCTATCTTTGTTAGAACTCCCAACAACAATTCCCAATTCACGCGGTCAAAAGCCTTTTCTAGATCAATAAATACAACATACATCTCTTTCCCTTTTTCTATAAATCTTTCACCGATCACCCTTAATAATCCAATAGCATCTCTTGTGCCCTTACCTCTTCTGAACCCGAACTGCTCTTCCTCAACATCTTTATTTGTTCTTCCATATAACCTTCTGTTCAGTATTCGGAGTAATAATTACTAGGGGTAGTTTATTCTTGGGTGTTTTTTTCCGGGCTGTTTTCTGAAAAACGACTCATGCGATTTTGTTCATATTTCATATATAAATAATTAATAACCTGACAATTTCCCATAACTCATTTGACCTGGAAAAGTCTACGAGGAGTAGTTGATTGATGGGTATGAGTTTTTTCGGACTATTTTTTCAAGCCATTTTGTTCATATTTCGCAAATAAATAGTTAATTAATAACTATAATATTGTATAAATTATCCCTTACGAAAAAATCATGGTGGGTAGTTCACTCTTGGATATTAGTTTCCTTTTAGACTGCTTTCTCAAAGACTATTCAGGCGATTTTCGTTATTTTCATAAATAAATTAACTGAACCTACGGTATTTACACAGCGCACAGATCTAATATGAACGTGAATCTCCTTCCCACTTCTCACTGTATCTCTGCAAGTCCCTTTACGGATATAAGTAAAGGACAGGAAGAATCTCAAAGGGAGTGAATTGCTATATACAAACATATAAATGTAGTATTTTAATATATAGAATATTGGATGTGTTTGTGGCAAACTTGGATAAGTGATAGATAATACCAAATTCAAATTTATATATATATATATATATATATATATATATATATATATATATATATATATATATATATATATATATATATATATATATATAAAATTCCATATCCGAGTAAGCCTTCGAAGTTGCCAGCCTGCAATAGGGTTGTCATTCAAATTAAAACAAAGCGCGAGGGGGCCGCGGTGGCTCACTGGTAGAGCGTTCACCTCTGGTGCTTGGGGTCCCGGGTTCGATCCCAGCCCCCGCCAAGTGAACTTTCTGGTGGACAAACACCGTGTGCGTGGGTTTTCTCGGGGTTCTCCCGTTTCCTCCCACTTTCTTCATTCCACCATTTCATTCATTACTCATCATCACAGTCTCCTTTAGCCTAACCGGCATAACCGTGGGACATAAAACTCAAAGATTTCATTTTTTTAAAAAAACAAAGCGCCTAAATGTCGATTAACCCGCTATACGTAGCTACTCTACTGGTTGCCTTTCACAAAGATGTCAAGCTTAACGTCCTAGTAAAAATATTAAATTAATAGGGTCAAAACGACGACTAAAATATGGAATAGAAAAATAAAGACAATTAAAAAAAAATGAATGAGAACTGGCAAATGTACACAAAATTTGGAATCGGCCAACGAAAACGACACATTTCTAGCACTTGTTTTCGAGATCTCGTCGTCACCGGAAAGAATTGACCACAAACACAAACTCGAAAGTTTGGCCATAAACATATAAACCTAGCATTTTAATATATAGATTTACCATTATTATGTTGGATAAATAACTTTCATGAGAATATCAAGAAGGGATAGTTTACTTTTAGGATTAGTTTTTATTTATTTTTTGAAAGTGTTGTAAAATACTTCATGCTATTTTATAAATAAATATTTCATTAATAACTCTGAGATATGGCGTAAATTATGTTTGTATTAAGCGAGAAAATTGATTAACTGTAGCACAACATGATTTAGTTTGAGGAATTGAAGCGAGAAATTTTAGTGCGATGGCTCGTACTTTTTATTTTCGATGTTTTGATGAGATTATGTGAAGTTTATGGTGAAATAGAATAGGCGAAAGTCGAACTACTGTACCCGACAGTTATCATTATTAGTTATTCCATGCACTGCCGTTGGAAGATATTGTGAAGTAATACTGTTTGTTTTTATGATTGTGTATAGTTACCATATGTATGTTAAAACGGACAAAGACTTAAAAAGGTAAATTTATGAACAGTGCGTCGGCGTTTACTTTCTCTCACGTGGGAAGACAGTCGATGGGAAATGACCTTGAATTTACGTCCTTTTTTGTTCTTATTTAAGAAATTCTCTTAATGTACATTTATTGTCAGAAGTAAAATGAAGATATATTTATAATGTTTTGTACAGTAGTTTCTTTTTGTAAATCGAGCAATGTACATTGTGTAAACATGCAGAGCTTGTTAGTAGTCGGTCAGTAACTTATGTGGGGTAACAGTTCGTGAGATATTTTCAAGATCTGAAACACTTTAATGAATTTAAACTAAGCATTGCATTTGCATTGTAATCAGAATGCATTGTAAAGTAATATATTGTCTAAAAATATTAACAATGGATAAAATAGTGTATAACATACTTTTATTGCTGAATATAGAGTCAATATTTTTACAAATTACCTTTCCTATTGAGCATTTTTCTTAAAAGCTCCTTTCTCACGCCCACGTACGATGTTTTGTTACGTAATCTTTCAATTCATTCGTAGTTATGCAGTTCATAGCGTGTAAAATTGAAGTAAATGAAGGTATAAGTGCTATTAAACTACAAAAAAAGAAGCTTACAAACTTTTAATTCTCACTCTCAGTAACATAGCAATATATGTATAAAAGAGTGAAATCTCCCTTAATGGATACGGTCATAGTATGGACAGGGCCGTACTGCAACCCAGGGGCTCCACCAGGAAGGTATTTTCTTGGGGGTCTACTCACATGTACGTACTGCCCCTTCCCTGACAGTAAAAAGGAGTCGGGGAGTCTCACTCAGATCAAGTGTTCTGAAAAATCTTAAATGCATATTTGAAATATTTTTTTAAGGCAGTAATTTTCTCCCGGACACTGACAGATCTGATATAATGTCCAGTCCCCTATTCATCTCTTGCAACAACAATCATCTGCATTATTTCACATTTCTCCCTAAAATAAGAATGGCGCACCTTGCCATGAACTCCTCATAGACGCCCCTGGTCCTGTATTAACAGTGACCAAGGGGGGTTCAAAATTTTTTATAATTTCTGAAAACATTTTCACCATAAAAGTTACGACATGAGTCACTCCTATATAATTCATGAAACCTTTTGAAAGTAGTAATGGGGCGACTTGAGGACACTTTTTGGCCCCTGGGTCCCTGCCTCAGGACCCATGGTCCCTGGCCGGGGTCAATGACCTAGGGGTACCTAGGACCACCCCCTCTAAATTTTGGCAGGGGTACCATGGCCCACCCCCTAAATTTTGGCAGGGGTACATAGGACCACCCCCCTTAAATTTTGGAAATTGCCAAATCTAAAAATTTGGTATGGTAGCCTAGGACCATAGTATGTACCTCTATTAGTATTGGGTGTCTATGTCGTTCCCTTTCATGGGTAAAAAATTGCCAAAAATTCAAATTTCGGGGGTTTTTGACCTAATTTATCCCCTTGGATGAGGTGTTATTACCCTATATAGTTATATGGGCGTATACAGGGGTCCATTCCCTTTCATAAGACATGGGTACATTAATGCACCCCTTTAAAAATTTGGGAGGGGTACCTTGGCCCACCCCTTAAATTTTGGAAATTGTCCAATTTAAACATTTGGTATTATAGTATAGGACCCTAATATGTATTATGATAAATTTGGATGGTCCACCTCGTTCCCTTTTAGGGGTACCAAATTGCCAAAATATAAACGTAAGCAATACGTAGTACCACGTGTTTGGTTTTGACCTAATTTATCCCCTTTGATGAGGTGTTATTATCCTATATAGTTATATGGTCATGTATAGGGGTCCATTACCTATCATAAGACATAGGTACATTGGTGCACCCCGGGAGGGGTACCTTGGCCCACCCCTTTAATTTTTGGAAATTGCCCAATTTAAACATTTGGTATTATAGTATAGGACACTAATATAGATCACTATAAATTTGGGTGGTCCACCTCGTTGCCCTTTAGGGGTACAAAATTGCCAAAATTTTAGTACAACCACGTGTTTGGTATTTGGTCGATTTTATCCTATATAGTTATATGGGCGTATACAGGGTCCATTACCTTTCATAACATATGGGTATATTTGTGCACTCCTTTAAAAATTTGGGAGGGGTACCTGGGCCCATCCCTTAAATTTTTGGAAATTTCTCATTTTATATATTTGGTATTATAGTACAGGACACTAATATGTATTATGATAAATTTGGGTGGTCCACCTCGTTCCCTTTTAGGGGTACAAAATTGTCAAAATATAAACGTAAGCAATACTTTGTACCACGTGTTTGGTCTTTTGGCCCAATTTATCCCCTTTGATGAGGTTCTATTACCTTATATGGTTATATGGTTATGTATAGGGGTCCATTACCTTTCATAAGACATAGGTACATTTGTGCACCCCCGGGAGGGGTACCTTGGCCCACCCCTTTAATTTGGAAAGTGCCCAATTTAAACATTTGGTATTATAGTATAGGACACTAATATAGATCACTATAAATTTGGGTGGTCCACCTCGTTCCCTTTTAGGGGTACAAAATTGCCAAAATATAAACGTAAGCAATACGTTGTACCACGTGTTTGGTTTTGACCTAAGTTATCCTCTTGGATGAGGTCCTATTACCTTATATGGTTATATGGTTATGTATAGGGGTCTATTCCCTATCATAAGACATAGGTACATTTGTGCACTCCTTTAAAAATTTGGGAGGGGTACTTTGGCCCACCCCTTAAATTTTAGAAATTGCTCATTTTATATATTTGGTATTATAGTACTGGACCCTAACATGTATCATGATAAATTTGGGTGGTTCACCTCGTTCCCTTTTAGGGGTACGAAATTGCCAAATTTTAGTATAACCACGTGTTTGTTTTGGCTCAATTTATCCCCTTGGATGAGGTCCTATTACCTTATATGATTATATGGTTATGTATATTGGTCCATTCCCTATTATAAGACATGGGTATATTGATGCACCCTTTAAAAATTTGGGAGGGGTACCTTGGCCCACCTCTTTATTTTGGAAAATTGCCCAATTTAAACATTTGGTATTATAGTACTGGATCCTAACATGTATCATGATAAATTTGGGTGGTTCACCTCGTTCCCTTCCATGGGTACGAAATTGCCAAATTGTAGTACAACCACGTGTTTCGTTTTTGACCTAATTTATTCACTTGGATGATGTCCTATTACCTAATATGATTATATGGTCATGTATAGGGGTCCATTTTCTATCATAAGACATAGGTACATTGATGCACCCCGGGATGGGTACCATAGCCAATCCCTTAAATTTTGGACATTTTTTCAATTTAAGCATTCGCTATCATAGTACATGACCTCAATATGTATCATGATAAATTTGGGTGGTCCACCTTGTTCCCTTTCATGAGTAAAAAAATGCCAAAATATAAACAGAAGCAATATGTTGTATCACGTGTTTGGTTTTTGGTCCAATTTATCCCGTTTGATGCGGTCTTATACCGTATATGGTCATATGGTCATCTATATAGGTTCATTTCCTATCATAAGACATGAGTACATTGGTGCACCCTTTAAAAATTTGGGAGGGGTATCTTGACTCATCCACTCAGTTTTAGAAATTGTTTAATATAAGCATTTGGTATCTTCGTACAGGTCTTCAATATGTACCACTATAAATTTGGATGGTCCACAAAATCAAATTTTGGAGGTTATTGACCCCTATTTAGCACGTTATATGGTTTATTACCTTTATATGTTTATGTTCTCTTTTAAATTTGGGAATTATAAAATAACATAATTTGGTAAACGTTTTCTAGGACCCATTGGTGTTCCTCTTATGGCCAAATATTCAAAATTTAAAGGTTATTGACCGGCTTTATTATTGAATAAGTACAGGATTTATTACTTTTCCATAAGACACAGGTGTATTTGTGTATCAATCTTAAATTTTGGGAGGGGTACATTTCTTATTGTCATATCAATAATTGGTAATTGTTCTTTGGGTATCTCATTATGATCACGTGATCAGTTATTGACCTATGATGGGATTAGGAGTCCAGGACATTGGTACATTGAAACTTTGTACGATAATTTGAGAATTACGTCATTGGTATTGATTATTACAGCCAAATATAAACGTAAGCAATACGATGTACCACGTGATTGACCTTGATGAGGTAGTGTACAGGGATACATGGCTAACCTTATTGAATCTTATGACTTATAGTCTTAAGGGAATACATGCTACAACACTGGCAAAGTTATTGTTGATGCAATTTGATTGGTTGATCACTATCTTTCGTGCAATCTGATTGGCTGATCACTATCTTTCGTGCAATCTGATTGGTTGCTGATTTTCAAATCTTTGCTGCATTCAGTTTTGTTTTGTTTAACATTTAAAAATCTTGGTTTCGTTCAACATTTTGCACTCACTGATAAATATGATCAAAACCGTTTATTTGGTAATCGAATAGTTAAAAACCGGATAACGTTTGACGGTTAACCGTGAAACGTAAAATTTTTTGTTTGAAAGTTTTTGTTTGAAAAAAATTTTGTTTGAAAATTTTGTTTGAAATTTTTTGTTTGAAATTTTTGTTTCAAAATTTTTTGTTTGAAATTTTTTTGTTTGAAATTTTTTTGTTGCAAAATTTAGTTGGAAAATTTTTTGTTTAAAAGTTTTTGTTTGAAAGTTTTTCGTTTCCAAATTTTTTTTTGTTTAAAATTTTTTGTTCGAAATTTTTGTTTTGAAATTTTTGTTTCAAAGTTTGGGTTGACATTTTTTTTATAGATTGTGCACTCATTAGTAAAGAACCGGAACTGTTTAGAACAAAAACCTTTGTCAACATTTTTTTTTCATGATGCAATAGCACACGTCAGAACATGGGGCTGTACTTGAAATGAAAAAACACAAATCATTGAAATAGATCATTTTATTACACTCCACATGCATCCATACCAGATAGTGGTTCTGGATATTGTCGATACAATGTATTTTGAACTTCTTGCACTAGTTTGTCTTTAGCATATAATTTTAATTCCAATTGAAGTCTTTTAAGGTCTATTGCAATATCTATTGGTGGAAACTCAATGTCCATTTGATCACAAATAAACTGTTTATCAATACAGGTATGCACCCACGAACGATGTTGACAACCATCACAATATCTAGATGCATGTTGTACAATATGCGTAACACATTTTTCAAAATAGTACTTTTTCAGAAATATACTAGTTTTGTTGCACACTTCCACTGCATGTTTCACACACTGAAATACGCTGATGAATTTGTTCCATTCTGTTTGCGTTAGATACACCATGTTGCGAGGGGCATGAAATGTACTCTTTTTACGTAACAGCACCATCTTCTCTTCGAGGACTGTACGCAGCACCACTTCATGATTTGAGCCTAATGATTTGACTATGGTCACGTTTAGCTCATCATGAAAATAATCGTTCATTTGGTCGATTCGTGAACATAATATTTGCCATTCTTCACAGGTCAGTTGTACACCAAATTGTTCTGCTTTGCCCAATCGAATCACTGGTTCATATGCTCTAGCACTGATACCAATCATCACATGTTTTGTTTGAAATATATTTATTGGATAATAGCTTGCGAAGATGAACTCTTTATCGTTAGAAGTACACATCTTTCCTCCTGAAAAGCACTTGCTCAAATGATTTCACGGTATTGGTTGATTTATAGAACTACGACTGACGTCATTGGAAAGGAATGTGCTGACATTTGAATTCATGATTTCATCACAGTTGCTGACGTCATGCCGAGCAACCACATTCATACAACTATGTCTGATGTGTTGATGTTTGAATTCATGATTTCATCACAATTGCTGACGAATCTGGCTGTGTACTAAATTCAAATTGATGACTTCGACCCAAGAGTCTTTTATAGCATAAAGATACAGATCCAGTATTTAAGAAACGCAGCAGTTCTTCTTGTTTTGATGCTTCCATGGGTAAATATCTTGCTGGTAAAATTATATTCTTATCATTTTCAAGCTTCACTACGATTCTTAATCCAAACTGTAGGGATCATTTGGCTAGCTAAGATTCTATAAGGTACATTCTGTTGTAAATCAGTAATCTTGGTAAATGATTTCATCACATCACGTGTGTTTAGAAACTGCAGACAAGTAGCCATGATGATGTTATCATGAATACTAACGCGAACGATACTTATATATGATGCAAAACTGATGACGTTTCATTATCATGTTCTGACGTGTACTATTGCACCATAATGTTGCCAGAGGTTTTTGTTCTAAACAGTTCCGGTTCTTTACTAATGAGTGCACAAACTTTTAAAAATGTCAAACAAAAATTTCAAAAAAAAAATTTCAAACAAAAATTTTCAAACAAAAAAAATTTGAAACAAAATTTTCCATACAAAAATCTTTGAAACAAAATTTTGGAAACGAAAAATTTCAAACGAAAAAATTTTAAACAAAAAATTGAAACAAAAATTTACAAACAAAATTTTCAAACAAAATTTTTTTCAAACAAAAATTTCAAACGAAAAGTTTCAAACAAAATTTTCAAACAAAAATTTCGAAACAAAAATTTTTAAACTAAAAAAAATTCAAACCAAAGTTTCAAACAAAAAAAAATTCAAAACTTTTTAAATGTTAAAACAAAACTGAATGCAGCAAAGATTTGAAAATCAGCAACCAATCAGATTGCACGAAAGATAGTGATCAGCCAATCAGATTGCACGAAAGATAGTGATCAACCAATCAAATTGCATCAACAATAACTTTGCCAGTGTTGTAGCATGTATTCCCTTAAGACTATGAGTCATAAGATTCAATAAGGTTAGCCATGTATCCCTGTACACTACCTCATCAAGGTCAATCACGTGGTACATCGTATTGCTTACGTTTATATTTGGCTGTAATAATCAATACCAATGACGTAATTCTCAAATTATCGTACAAAGTTTCAATGTACCAATGTCCTGGACTCCTAATCCCATCATAGGTCAATAACTGATCACGTGATCATAATGAGATACCCAAAGAACAATTACCAATTATTGATATGACAATAAGAAATGTACCCCTCCCAAAATTTAAGATTGATACACAAATACACCTGTGTCTTATGGAAAAGTAATAAATCCTGTACTTATTCAATAATAAAGCCGGTCAATAACCTTTAAATTTTGAATATTTGGCCATAAGAGGAACACCAATGGGTCCTAGAAAACGTTTACCAAATTATGTTATTTTATAATTCCCAAATTTAAAAGAGAACATAAACATATAAAGGTAATAAACCATATAACGTGCTAAATAGGGGTCAATAACCTCCAAAATTTGATTTTGTGGACCATCCAAATTTATAGTGGTACATATTGAAGACCTGTACGGAGATACCAAATGCTTATATTAAACAATTTCTAAAACTGAGTGGATGAGTCAAGATACCCCTCCCAAATTTTTAAAGGGTGCACCAATGTACTCATGTCTTATGATAGGAAATGAACCTATATAGATGACCATATGACCATATACGGTATAAGACCGCATCAAACGGGATAAATTGGACCAAAAACCAAACACGTGATACAACATATTGCTTCTGTTTATATTTTGGCATTTTTTTACTCATGAAAGGGAACAAGGTGGACCACCCAAATTTATCATGATACATATTGAGGTCATGTACTATGATAGCGAATGCTTAAATTGAAAAAATGTCCAAAATTTAAGGGATTGGCTATGGTACCCATCCCGGGGTGCACCAATGTACCTATGTCTTATGATAGAAAATGGACCCCTATACATGACCATATAATCATATTAGGTAATAGGACATCATCCAAGTGAATAAATTAGGTCAAAAACGAAACACGTGGTTGTACTACAATTTGGCAATTTCGTACCCCTAAAAGGGAACGAGGTGAACCACCCAAATTTATCATGATACATGTTAGGGTCCAGTACTATAATACCAAATATATAAAATGAGCAATTTCTAAAATTTAAGGGGTGGGCCAAAGTACCCCTCCCAAATTTTTAAAGGAGTGCACAAATGTACCTATGTCTTATGATAGGGAATAGACCCCTATACATACCCATATAACCATATAAGGTAATAGGACCTCATCCAAGAGGATAACTTAGGTCAAAACCAAACACGTGGTACAACGTATTGCTTACGTTTATATTTTGGCAATTTTGTACCCCTAAAAGGGAACGAGGTGGACCACCCAAATTTATAGTGATCTATATTAGTGTCCTATACTATAATACCAAATGTTTAAATTGGGCACTTTCCAAATTAAAGGGGTGGGCCAAAGTACCCCTCCCGGGGGTGCACAAATGTACCTATGTCTTATGATAGGGAATAGACCCCTATACATACCCATATAACCATATAAGGTAATAGGACCTCATCAAAGGGGATAAATTGGGCCAAAAGACCAAACACGTGGTACAACGTACTGCTTACGTTTATATTTTGACAATTTTGTACCCCTAAAAGGGAACGAGGTGGACCACCCAAATTTATCATAATACATATTAGTGTCCTGTACTATAATACCAAATATATAAAATGAGCAATTTCCAAAAATTTAAGGGATGGGCCCAGGTACCCCTCCCAAATTTTTAAAGGAGTGCACAAATATACCCATATGTTATGAAAGGTAATGGACCCTGTATACGCCCATATAACTATATAGGGTAATAACACCTCATCCAAGGGGATAAATTAGGTCAAAAACCCCCGAAATTTGAATTTTTGGCAATTTTTTACCCATGAAAGGGAACGACATAGACACCCAATACTAATAGAGGTACATACTATGGTCCTAGGCTACCATACCAAATTTTTAGATTTGGCAATTTCCAAAATTTAAGGGGGGTGGTCCTATGTACCCCTGCCAAAATTTAGGGGGTGGGCCATGGTACCCCTGCCAAAATTTAGAGGGGGTGGTCCTAGGTACCCCTAGGTCATTGACCCCGGCCAGGGACCATGGGTCCTGAGGCAGGGACCCAGGGGCCAAAACGTGTCCTCAAGTCGCCCCATTACTACTTTGAACATGTTGAGAGAAGGCAAATCATAAAAGTTATGTTGGGGCCTCGCTTGTATTTTCCCGCTCCAGTGCCCTCAATCGTCTTAACCCGGTCCTGTCAATACGGAGAACAACGGCGCTGTAAAATATAAATTATTTTCTTTTGAGTTATGGCATCATTTGAGACTTCAATTTAGCTGAATACTTCAATATTACTCGTAGCAAAATTATAAAACAGAGTGGAAAATCAAGAATTGAATTATGAAAAATGTGAAATGCTAGCAATATCATGGGCTGGCAGTGTGGTCTGGGATTAGCTCCATTACTCCCGTATGCAAGGAGTGCGTGGCGTGTGCCTTTTTGTACATATACCGCTATTTACGGTACGAGGCGGAGGGCACACTAAAAATTGATCAACCAGGGCCCACCGGGAAATTTCCCAGTTTCCCGCCTGGCCGGTACGGCCTTGAGTACGAACATCTTTTTTGTCCCTGCAAGAATATGTATTACTTTGGGACACTGTTTTTACCCTTTTTACGGACACTTAAGACGCTGGGTTGTTTGCAAAAAACACTTCTCGCTATCTGTTACTGTTTTCGTTCTATGGCGATAAACGTTGAAACCAGAAATGACTAACTTGAACCACTTCCGGCTTGAATAGAGTTAACGAAGGAGATGAAAGGTATTCTTAGTACGCTGAATTGATTGTAAAAACCGTATCTCGATAAGTCTTACCACTTTTCTCCAATATTACAAACGGGTCCATTACTACAAGCCGCTACGTCTAATGTAGTGTTGAACGGGTGTTATTCTGCACGCGAAAAAAGTAGATAAGTAATTGTAATGTGGTAGTATTAATTTTAAGTTAAATTTAATTTACATTTTTAGTTTATAAAATAAAAAAAATTAAAAAATTATTTGTAAACAATTGTATTTAAAAAATTAAATTACAGTGTAACTGTTATACAATTATGTTAAATTTGTTTTGTGTGCTTATAACAACTTTACTTACATAGTTAAACTCATTACAAAAAGCTAGCACAAACATACTTCTTTCTACCTAAATTCCAAATTTGTTTTAAAACTTCTAAAACCCAAACTCAAAATACTTTATTACTGCACGTGGCTTTACGTCACGTCCACAAACTATTAAATTATCACCCTCAGCAAAAATCCTAATATAAAAAATTAGGTAATTTAAAAAAAAACAAATCAAAAAGTTAATGCAGTTTAAATAATACATAAATTTAAATCAATATCTCTATCTATCATCATCGTTAACATAACTCCTATCAAGTTTAACACCGCCGAAACAATGGGTGTTCGGCGTAACCACTATATAACTAATAAAGGACTACTAGTCATCAACACTGTCTCCAAGGTAATAATTCGCCAGCAACTAAAACCACATCAGGGTCAAAGCTGAGCAGCAATCAATAGCATAAAAATAAAAACTTACCCTTATCAAAACATACCAGGTATGTATCAAAAAAATCTGTTTATGCTAAACTTACCAAATGCATAAAATAATTCATTCACAAACACACAAATTCACATTAAAAATTAACTCTATTAAAGCTCTTTATAAATTTAATATATAAAATTTAATTATTATACCTCTCGCTATACACCCCCAAGTTAAAACCTAAAATTAAAACAATCTCATATAACAGTAAAATACTTCCACCTGTATTTTCAGGGGAAAAACTGTCAGAACTAGATCGTTTTTATAAGAGAAAAGAGTACAAATGAAGTATAAGATCAAATTTTCATGCTACATCAATCATTTCCGTGTTAAACAAACATAGTTTTATTAGAAAGTGTACAAATGTATGTTGAGTTAGGAAATTTGGGGGTGTCAGGTCCCGGTGAATCCCGTGGCTCCTTCCCAGCGCCTTATTATAGTTACACAGGTATTGTTATTGAATATATATTAAAGAGGTTGTTGCCTTTGTTCAGTACTTTTGTAATTTACTTTCATGAAGGTTATTACAATTAAGAGGGATTGCTTCAGCGTGAAGCATTGGTTAGTAGATTAAGAGGTAGTTATTTGTAGAAAGTTGCGTAATGTTTACGTTTGTTTGCAGTAACATATGTTTTATGAGGCTGTCATAAGACAGAAATGTTCCTTCGCAGCGAATAAGCTTTTAGTTCTGACATATCAAAAACTGAATGCGAGTTCGTTAGTAAGGACCTCAATTAATTTATCGTATATTTCACGCTAGGTAATTACAGGTTTAAGAAGTATGTAATATTTTTTTCTTATAAAACTGAACATAGGTATAGTCTGTGTTTGTCCATTTTAAATTGTTTAAATAAATTTTTGGATGTTTAAATGAATGTTTGAATATTGTACCTGTCTTGGACTGGGTTTTTGTCGTGTCACTTCGCCTAAAATGCTTAACCTAAAGGGGAGAGAAGAGTTAAAAATTTGCGGAAAAAATAATCTCACGAGCCACTCAAGTTAAGATGAAACTCGAATATAAAATCCGCATTAAAAAAAAAAAAAAATAGCGGATACGTTTCCAACCGTTTTCGAAAATTCTGGTTTTGATTGGGAGGAGAGTGGGGCAGTTTGTTACATTTTAGATTTTTTTTAAAACTTACATTCTACTTCAGCATGATTTGTGTCCATATATATATATATATTATATTCAGTATGTATTGTCAGTATCGGCAAAGTATATGATTTGTGCCAACAGTGGGTGATACGATATTTTGAGTGTCATTTTCGAATTCGGGTGGTCGAAATACACAAAGAACACCTACTTTTGCGAAAAAAGTTTTTTCATTGTTGCACTGTATAATTAATAATAAAAAATTCGTTGCTTTCGTTCCATTCAGTATGTAAAATATGAGCCATTCAGTATATAAAATAATTAGCAATTGACTCGACGTTGAGTGTACAGAATATAAAGTCGTGGTAGGTATTTGAAAGAAAGGAAAAAAAAAAAAAAAAACTCAAATCTCAGCTGTGTAGGATAAGAAGGAAGCTTTTGTCAGTAGCTCGTCTGGAAGTAAGTTCCCTCTGGTGAGCAACAACCTAGTCGTTTCGCGATTAGGCTCTTGTCATCCCTTTCGGAAGAGTTTTTGCACACGCAGACACGAGTGAGTGACTGAAATTGTGTTATGTTGTTGGGTAGTGTCAGCATGAGCATACTATGAATTCTGATTGCGATGAACCGTGTGACGGAAATTACGTAAGTTATTGCACAATTTTACTTAAGTTTTATCTTTATTCGAAAAAAAAAAGAAAGAAATTTTTAAAAAAGAAATAACTAGAACACATACAAGCTATAAACATGACAAAAAGAGGTCACTAGTGGATTTGTGACTGCAGTAAATCAGAAGTACTTCGCTGCGTTTTAATAAAGCTAATTGGCAGTGATTTGAGTTCAAGGATCTGATGCTTCCTATGTGTATATATGAAAATGCATTACAGTATGTTCGGGGTAAGAAGTAATGACAAATGAGAAATAAGTTTTGTTTAGATCTAATGTGCAATAAGTGATACATCAAATTTAAGAAATATTGTACAGAAATTAAAACTGTTATTATCTCAAACTTCTTTTGATTTTTATTAGAATCTAAAAATGCAAATCGAGTTGCTCTCCATTCTTTTCAGTGGCAGATGATAAATGCTTATAGTGTCATCTCACCTCATTAACTTAAACGAAAATTGATTAGTCGATTGATTAATTAGAAAATTGTCGTTTGTGTATTGAATAGTATGCGCCTTTATTGCACGTTGTCTCAGGTTGGATTCCCGGTGGGAAAGTATTTTAAAAAATTGAACTCTTTTTCGGTAGTTCGGATTTCACGTTGAAGTACAGAACTACGTCTCACATAGCCTCGGTGCTGGAAGAGACCCTAAACTTCCACTACTATCCCTGAAATAGATTTTTTGCTATAGCTCTCCACGAGTCCAGTCCGTATGTCTTGTTTTCTCGCAGCTGATATTAGTAATTCGAAGAATATATTACCATTTGTTTATATACCGGTACAGCTTCCTTGTACTTACGAAATGTTTTCAAGTAGTGCAAACACGTTCATTATCGCACAGTAAAGGGCGAGATTCCTAGAAGCTCATTATTTAATTTATTAGTGGTTTATAAATAGATTAAGAAACAGCGAAATTACAGTCTTGTTTTCAATTAAATTTTGTTCTCCTTGTAACCAAATGGTTAACTGACATTTTGCTCCTAGCTTCGAGTGTTTGATTTACGACGACAAATTGTCGATGGTTATCTAGCGTCTTGAAACAATTGAGGAGCTATTTGAATTAAGTGGTAGCAACCAATTCCTTTCTAGAAATTCAGTGGTAACGATAAGCGATGTCGATGTGCTAATCCAACTAACAAACATTTCCAAAAATTACTGTAGGAAAGTAAGACTTCGGGGTTTCCTGTCTAAGTATAGATTCCGATTTCGACGAGGTTGCAGGACGGACAGATTCCTTCATAAAACATAATAGCAGAATCAGTGTAAACAATATGTCGTAATTCTGGTTTTCATCCAGGCTCTGTATTAAGTATATCACTTGATCTATAATGAAACAAAGACCTATTCGTTATAAAAAGTGGTGTTCAATACGTGACAGTAATTCTAGGCAGTGTATAATGTCATAGCGGGAATTAGGGTTCAGTTGTACAGTGTTTGACGTACTGTTGCTAAATCAAGCATTTAGCATCGTCGTCTCAACTCAACAACTGCTGCCATATTAGCATCATTCCAGTTTCCACGAGAAGTGAGTCAACATGATTTTTAAAAAAGGAACTTTACGTACCTCTGTACTGTAAAGAAGTTTTTGTCAGGTTTCGATCAACTTTATTATAAGCTTTATTTAATTAATTACGCACAAGAGTTATCGGTAAGTGAGTTATTTTGTTTGTTTTATTTGATTATCAAAGTTTGACGTCCCTTTTGAGCAGCGAGTTTATGAGACGTAACCAAACCAGCGGATCAGCGGAAGACGAACTCGAGACCGTGTGAATCAAAGGCACATGCGCTAGTCATTCGACTAGCAGGGAAGGAAAAAAAAACGAATAGTATTTTGAAACGCTATAATTTATTTACTTTTTCAATTTTCCTTCATAATATAATAATAATAATAATAATAATATGCAGCAAAAGATTTTTTTTAAAAAAAGCTATATTACAGTAATATTAATGAAATAATTCTGAAAGAGAGAAATATTACAAAGAAATCGTTTTTAGACTTCCAAACTATGCTATACGTCAATGTCCGTAGTCTTATAAAACTATGCATAGGCTATGTCCATCTGTCGACAAGTATCAGTGCAAAAACTGTAAGAGATGTCAAAAAACCGTTTTTTTTATATATTGATTACACTATGCAACACTCATTTTGTCCTTGTCTTATAATAGTGATTTCCTGTATTGTTACCTTGAAAGTAACTAGAAAAGGTGTATGTTTTCCATGAAACTTCGCTTATGTAAGTACAGCTCAGATGACGAGAAGAACCCTAGCAGTAGTAGTGTGACGTATGTATGGGCTCGCCCACTTTTCGCATGGGGGTTTCAAATGACACCACGGAATAGCACACAGATAACTACCCGGAGTAGCAGACGACATGTAAGTATAGACCACACCTCAAAAACCGAAAATGGACTTGTCCGTGTCGTTGACCTTTCTCCGCTACCCCTGTTTTAGGGTTCTTCTCGTCATCTATGTGTTGTAGTAGCATCGAAAATATGGAATCTGTTCTATATTAATGAATTTATATGCGCGTCTTAAAACATTTGATGCGTTAGGTTGCATTTAAGTTTGATTGAAGAATCTGCCAACACTGAGAGATTCGCAGTATAATAAACATGCATCGGGCAGTGTGTTTTAAGGCTATTTGTAAGGATTTAAAAGTATGTGTATATACAGGGTGCCCCAAAAGTAGGTATACATCTCTGCATTGATCAATTATAACATTCTAGTTTATGGATGTATTTGCTTCGATATTTCCGAGCTTAAGGTGTAAGTAAAAACACATTAAGAACAAATAATAAAGAAACTAAATCTACCTGATTGCAGGGCCGTATCCAGGGGGATCTAGGGGGCCGTCCCCACTAAATGTTTGCTACCTCCCGTAAAATTTTCACGGTAGGCTTGCAAATGAACTATAATATGGATGGATCGGGCCTCCCGTAACTTCAGCCCCCCCCCCTACACTTTTGGGTTGGCTACCGGCCTACCTGATGGATAACAATAAGAAATGATATTAAATATAATGAGCTGATCAGTACAGTACTATATACGTACTTTTGAGCCACCCTGTATATTTATAATCCTAGAATATCCTGTTATACTAACATTGTGTCACAGCATGCCTTTCTTATTAAAAATTGCGGATATGAACTACTAATAGACAATTATACCATCCTAACCAAACAGATTTGAATGATCTTATTCGAGATATAAGTCTGAATAAAAATGGTGGGTAAAATAGTGGAACATAGTTGATAAATCAGTAAACGCAACAGTTCAAAGGAGACGGCACGAACAGTTTTTTTTGTATGAAAGCTAGATTGTGCTTATAACTGTTTATGCTTTACAGATACCCTGCATTCTGAAAGAGTGGCGTGTGTTTATAGACGGCTCGTCTAGAAGTCTCAAGGCTGTGCAACTGCACAATGGGAATAAGCACTTGTCTATTCCTATGACTCATTCTGTCTCTATAAAGGAAGACTTTAACAGCTTCAAGACTTTATTAGACAATTTAGAATATACAAAATATGAATTGCAAGTAATAGGGGACTTCAAAATTATTGCCTTACTTATGAGTTTGCAGGGTCGTTTCACCAAATTCCAGTGTTATCTTTGTTTGTGAGACAGTAGTGACACCGAGGCCCACTACCGGAGGAAGTACTGGCCACAACGGGAGGAGTACACTGTTAGGTCATATAGCCTAACATATAGCCTAAAATACGAACCACTTGTTGACCCTAAAATGGTATTGTTACCACTTCTACATATTAAACTTGGCATTATCAAGCAATCTGAAAGATTTGGATAGAGATTCTGACACATTCAAGTTTTTACAAGACATGTTTCCGCAGCTATCTCGTGCTAAGATGGAGGCTGGAGCGTTCAAGTGATGATAATGATCCAGTCCACCGAGTTCTCCACGTTGCTGAGATTGAAAAAGAAGCCTGGAGCAGTTGTGTGGCAGTCGTTCGGTGTTTCTTAGGATATTACAGAGCTGAAAATTATGTGGAACTTATGAACATGGTGACAAACTATGGCGAAACGGGTTGTAGGGTGTCACTTAAGTTACATGTTCTTGGCTCTCATCTGGACCGTTTTAAGGAAAATACGGGTAAAGAGGAGCACGGTGAGCGCTTTCACCAAGACATTATGACTTTCGAACTCGATTATCAAGGACTATATAACGATAACATAATGAGGAACTACATCTGGGGGCTAATTCATGAAAAGGATGATACGCATCAACGAAAATGTATGATAAGGACACATTTGTAAGGTATACACAGGTGCACATTGATATTTATCATGGTCGCACGAAGGGAGCAGAGAAGGGCCCGGAAATTAATGTACACGTAATATAGCAAACCATGTATATTAAATACCAGAAATATCAGACGTAATATAACAACCATAGAGATGCCCCCCCTAAAAAATTCTTCGGGCGCCCCTGATATCTATGTACCTAAGTTGTATTTAAGTAGCCTACTTTCTTGATGTTATAATAGGGGTGTTGAGCAACTTACTACCAAACTCCTTTAATTAATTTAAATGCTAAGTCTAATATATTTCATAGCGTTATTTGTTTTTGCAAACAAATCGATGTTAAACTTACAAAGGCGAAGTTTCATGAGAACTATGCACATTTTCAAAAACGTTCAATGAATATAACTAAGGAATCAACAATAGCAACCGAAGGACAATTTTTAAAAAAATGTGTTGCATAGTGTTATGCGTCCCAAGAATAGGTTCCATATGCTCCGTTAACCCTCTGTTGAAACCGGAAGTGGTTGAAATTAACCTTTTACGGTTTCGAAGTTTATCACGATAGAACGAAAACGATAGCAGATAGTGAGAAGCTGTTTTTTGCAAACTATTCAGCATCTCAAGACAACATGACTGTCCATAACACTACCAAAACCGGAAGTGGTTCAGATTTATTATTGCGGTTTCAATACTGACTTACAGTTCTGCATGAAAAACGGTAAGATATATATCGAGAAGTTAGTTTTTGCAGTTGATTCAGCACCTCAAAACATTTCACCATTCGCCACAAGACTACCAAACCAGAAGTGGTTGAAATTTACTAGTTTTTCTGGTTTAAATTCTTATTCGAATAGAGGAAAAAGGTAAGATATCGAAATGCGGTCTTTTGAAGCAGATTCTGTGTCCCAAGAAAGTTTTCCTTCTATTTTTATATCTGTCTGTTTAAAACGGAAGTGGCGATAATTTTCGATTTCCGGTTACAACACTGGTTTGCATAATGGATAAAACGGAAAAAGGTAACAACAAGTAGTTTTTGATATTGATTCAGTACCGAAAGAATAGGTTTCAGTGCAAGCGGAAGTGGTAACCAATGAACACTTCCGGTTTTAATATTAATCTCCAAAGAGCAAAAACAGTAAGAGAGAGCAAGTAATTGCTTTTATATGTGGATTCAGCGTCCGAAGAATAGATTCTATCTTTGATAGATGTACTACTTCAAGTTCGAGTATTAAATTCGCATAATTTGGAAATCTACCGTTGGTAGTTAAATTTGAGAGTTCGAGCAGCAGCGAGGATTTCCCGTTAAAATTGCAGGAATGTATAAGATTTTCAACCAGTATATTATTAATTTGAGAATACTGTACATTAATGCATTGTAATAATTGTGCTCAGTTTCAGTTATGTTCCTTTTTGTTTGTTGTACATTTTCATATTCCGTAAACTTAAACACAGAATTCTTTTAGATTATGTTTAAAAATTTGTTGCGGAGCTGCCGTTTATCATTATTGAGATCTAAGCAATTGGCTGACGGTTTCAAGACGTCTGTCGCAGGTTTAAATCCCCGTCATTATTTTTATTCCATCATTCATTCATCACCATCATTTATGTCTATTCGTCGTTTTAGGCTAAGGGACAGAACGGTGTGAGACATAAATCTAAATAATACGAATAAGAATAAAGAATAAAATAAGTGCGGAGATAATAGGGCGTTGTTCTAACTCCGAATGAATGAAGTCTTTAGTGACTTTGTTCGATGTTTGGATTCTCAAAATTAGGTAAGATTTGAATCAGGATGATCAATTCCAGGCACAGAATCCATTATTTCTCATTAATTTTTTTCACATACATTTCTTCGAATTACATGAAAGACATGGATGCAAAATAATTATGTTGTGATATCATATTATAGTCATTACCTGTAATAACTTTTCTTCTTGTTGGAAGGATCTTACATGTTGTTCTGTATACTATAGAGTCAATGCGTACTTCAGAATATTGTAGCATACATTCATTTCATTAGTAGTAATCGTTCTTAGAGTTGAAATGTAACATTGTAGTAATATTGCAATTCAGTTGATTTCTTAAATGTATAATTATATGTAAGCATCTGTTTCATAGCGCCAGATGCTCGTATCTTTTGTAAATACATATCTGGAGTTGTTTACTTTTGTATATGTAGTTGTGGAGATCAGTAGCGACAGTTCAATGCAGTCTGTTCTGTATTGATTGGAGAGTGATATTTGCATTTAAAAAAATAATGATCGCGCTATAAATACCAACCGGAACTTACGTGGGCTTAGAAAGTTAAAAGATGGTTGATGAAAATAAACTTTGTAGCGCTGGTGGGGATGAACGGATTTTCTCTGAGAAAATCTCTCACGTTAGGGTGAACTCCAAAGGAGAACTTCAGGAAGGGTGTGACAGTTATTTAGTAAATGTTTAAAGGGCGGGTCCATTGTGCTGACGTGTGTTGTGCTTCTATTTGTGGTTAGAATAGCCATATCAAGAAGAAATCCGTTATATTGATTTCTTCGCAAAGTCTGAAGGTTTTATCGAGTGGCGATTGGGTGCGAGGAGTGTTGATGACCAGAGAAGCAGAAACTGTATTTAAATCCGTCCTACGCGTGTGTTTCGAGTCAATTGCGAAGGTCTTGCTAGTCAAATGAGACGACGTGATGAGAGAAGATTTAACATTTGCTTCCTCCTCACTAGTTGGTAAATTGCTTTCTTTTTAAAGCACATCTTTAAAGTATCGCACTGTAGAATATGTTGTCACTGTTTTATTGTACGTCTAATGAACTTTTGCCACTTTTCCTTCTTCCATAACAATATTCTATATTTAATTGTAGTTGAAAATATTGTTACTCCACGATCAATATGTTTAATTCTGTTTGTGCTTTGACCTGATTGAGATGAAAACTTTTTTCTTTCTTTTTTCTTTTTTTTCTTTCTTTCTCTTTTTACTGTGAAACTCGTCCGTCTCCATCATTGAAACCTTCTAAATCGTGATCATTGAAACTTCTGTAGATATCTTTGTTTTATGTGAATATCATAACCAAATGGTTCACGAATAGTTTGATTTTCAATGGGATAGTAAGTCTTTGGTTTAACATCTCATGATATGCCTTTTGGGCTAGATGATAAACGGAACTGAATGATTATGGAGAAATCGAAGGGGGTATTGTAGGAGGGAACGAGAGAACTTGGAGAAAACCCACAAAGTTACACGTCACTATCACATGATCTGAAATCGAACCAAAGACCCCTCCTAACAGAGTCAAGCACGCTACCTTTTCATCAGCGTGCCCTCAATTTCCATTACGAGTTTTCGGAATTGACTTGCGTAGTGAGACAGTTGCATTAAAAGATTGCGAACTCCGGTCTCAAAATCAAAAAATAACGGCGAGGAGAGTCAGTATGCTTGCACACATCACCCAACTATATATAAAGAAACTCGAGCCGTCTCTACGTCAAGGTCGTGTTTTCATGTTGGGAAAAACATTAGTGATGGAGTTTGGGATTAGTTTACCCACTTTCAATTGAAGGTGTTCAACTTTACTGACGCACTGTGAAACCTATTAAGAGGTTACCTAGAACTTGGCTTTTCGTGGTAATTTGGCCTCCTATTTGTGGTACTATATGCAGGGTGCTAAATCTATATTTTAGTTTGGCGATAGGCATTTGGCCTTTACAAAATGCCAACCAAACACTCAGATCTGGCTGCAGGATTGACCTGAAATTTCCTATCCTGATATAGTGATATATCAGTATGCTACTGTTACTTCCTAAATGCATCAGTGGTAGAAGTTGACATTTTTCATAAACCAAGAATGTCAAATGTCACTGCAAATAGTAATCTACTAATGGGCTAGCACTGAGCACTTCACCGCAGACTCCGGCGGAAATATATAAGAGCACGTCGTTTTTAACGTTGCCGCGACGGCGCCACAGTAGCACATTTACGCCATGTGTACTTATGAAACAAGAGCAATGTCGTTCACCGGAATAACCGCTCAGTGAAGATATTGTTATGGAGCATTTAGTGTTCACTCCCCCCTCCACGGATTAATTCTCTGTATTATATTAATTTCGTATTATAGCTCCTAGTTGATCTCCACAAGCCTCCTTCTCGCCCGCAAATTGTCTCACACTAGTGACATCTCTCGGTACCAAGTAGAAGCCAGCGCAGCCAACGACAGCTATTAGCGTGACGGTGAACTATTAGCGTGATTGTGAACTCGTCATTGGCAACTGAGGCTTTTTGCTTGTATTATAGTTATTCATTTTATGATATTTTGCATGAAAACTTATTCTGTTTAGACACACACACACACACATACACATTATATATATATAATCATGATTTGTGTATTTGGTGTTATGTTGGTATATTTTGATATTTTTTAATGTGGTTTTATTCGCAGGTGAACAAGACTAATGCAAATTCTACTCAATCTGCAAAGCCTCAAACGACGACGCAGCCCCCGGCGAATGTGCCACCACCCACACAGATTAATAAAATCAAGTACGCAGGACCCCCACACATCAAAAAGGAGAAACGACAAAGTTCGTCGCGGTTCAACATTAGTAAAAATCGGGAACTTCAAAAACTACCTCCTCTTAAAGGTAAGTAATTTTTTTTTCTGATATTTGTATTTTAAGACCTTTGATTTTCATCTAGAGATGTGAAGTGTTCGGTAATTCAGTATACATTATACGTTACTTTAATATAATAGTATTGTGTATGACATAGTGCTAATAACAAGCTAAAAAGATGATAATATATAAAACGAAAATTCTGTAAGTTAGGAATTCGAACGTTCATGATTTTTTTTTTCTCCAGACAGTAACTGAAATGTTTGAGGATGTGGAAAATAGATATTAGATTTGAATAACAAGATGGCATCAGAGTAATAGAAAAGCAATATTACGTAAAGTAGACTTCATGTCGGCTGGTAAATTCAAGTGATCTAAGAATCTAGGATAATGAGGACAATATAATGTGAGTCGCGGAGTCGAGTCCCGACCAGAAACTCCTTCGTGGTTATATGATTAGCATACGTTCCTTCGGCGTGGGAGACCCGGTCTCGAATCCATGTGGTTAAGCCGTAGTCCACATCCCATATAGCTTCGGTGTTAAAAAGGAACGCTAAACTCGAAGTCAACCAATCAAGTCCCGCGAAAACCTTGTTATGTGGTTATTACTATTTCACCATTTATTTCGTAGTTGTAACGTAATTTTTCTTCTCCTGTAATCTTTAGGGTAAAACTCTTCAGTTTAAATTTTTGTAGTTCAGCGTTTCTAGTCCCGAGGAAGGTCATATAAAACATGTCATACATCTTAAAGTGGGATTCATACCACTTTAGCTTAACACGATAGTTTTCTGAACTAAGCTAGTTAGCGATTCTGTGTACTAATTGCCCCCCGCTCCTTCTAGTTATTATATATTTTATGCTAAAGTTGTACATTAAACAATAATAGTTCATGTTTGAAGCCAAGTACGAGGGATGATTCAAAAGTAATTGTAACGAGTATGTAGTAAATGGTTATGGTTTAAGATTATATATTTTTTATACATAGTCTTCTAACAAGTCGATACATTTAGTCCATATTTTTACTAAACGCTGAATACCTTTAGAAAACATCTTTGTCTCGACCGCTTCCAAGATGATTCCAAGTGGCCATCACTTCGCTTTCATCTTCCAATTTCTTACCCTGATCTTTTTCTTGACTCAGGATAAGAGGTAAAAATCACCCGGGCTAGATCTAGAGAATAGGGCGGGTGTTCGAGCAGTTCGAAGCATGCTTCTCGGATTATACTTCATGACAGATCTCACTACAGACACGAAATCATTTATATTTTTATGTGTATTACAAATGTCCGATTATCATTACTTTTGGATAGCTCCTTGCATTGTGAAAGAGTAGTTATACATGTAAAAAATTTCTTGTTAATTATGTAGTTTCTTCTGGGCTGCAGTGTTTCACTGGTAGGCGCTCAACTCTGGTGCGTGGGGTCCCTGGCTCGATCCCAGCGTGCGCCAGGTGGACTTAGCGGTGGACAAAACATCATGTACATAGGCTTTCTCGGTGTTGCTCTGTTTCCTCCCACCTTCTTCATTCCACTATTTTATTCAGCATTATCATAATCTTCTCTCTCATCCCCGGTGCATAATCGTGGGATGCTAAGTTAAAAAAAAAATTTTCATTTCATTTCCCAAGCAACAATCAAGCTCCTTCGTGTTGGCGTAGGAGACCCGAGTTCGATTCTCGGCGGAAGCTTATGTGGTTCGGATTCCACGTTAATCAGTAGGTCCCGTCTCATATAGCCTCGCTGCTTGAAGGCACGTTAAAATCAGCTCAACATTCCCAAGCAACAATCAGACACTCGAAGTTTTGTGTGTGTGTGTGGGGGGGGGGTAATAACGATTATCTGTATGGAGATTGTGTTGTAACAAATGAGTTTTAAAGGATGTTAAATGTAAACCATTCAGTTATAAGAGGTTTAACGTTATTTCCTAGAGGTGTTTGTAGTAGTGTAGTAGTAATAAATGAAGTTTGAAGGATGTTAATAGTATTCAATGGATTAATGTGTGGTTAGGCTTAAATGTATTTATTCTCTTGGCAACCTACAATTTAGGTATGTTGTTACATAATACTGCTGAATCTATATGTGATGTGTACTATCCTATAAAGAGGCTGATAGTATTTACATTGAAATAAACTCCAAATAGAAGTTCCTCGAGACGGAGGAGGGCCAAAATTTTGTAAACGCATAATTTTCTGAAAACTTCAGTTGCCTGATTGTAGACATCCATAATTTTACCCCCTAGGCAAGTACCTAGAGAGCGTTGAAAATAGTGAGTCGAGGCAAGAGTTCACTGAGCCCCCAGGTCCGGCTCAATTTGCAGGTACATTTTGAATAGGATGACCCAACGCCGTGCCCAGCAGAAATATTGTGGTCAGGTTCCACCAGCTTAGAAAATTTAAAATTTGAACTGAATAAAATGACATAGTTTTAGACAAACCGTTCATCTTTTTTTCCTCCTTTCTCTCCTTCCCCCTTCCCTCGGGCACGGATTTGGGATACGTCTGATAAAACTTGAATGGATTTGTTGTATTCATGAAATGTCTTTGGCAATATATTGATGGAATTTAGTAATTATTGTCAAAATGGTAACAAATTGAGTGAATTGTTGTTAAAAGGGTAACAACATTTTCTAAAGGGGCGTAATAGATTAACAGTAGAACGTCCCTCCTTGTGCGAAGGATCGTAGATTCATTCCCAGTTCATGTATGCTTCTGTTGGTCCGGGAGTTGTTCTCTCGAGGCTCTCTTTCTTTTTCTTTCTTTATTTTTTCGTTCCATCTGATAATACGCCTTTTATCTGCAGAGCATAACCACACCACGTCGAACAAATGATTCATTTCATATTTAAAATGAAATTAAATCTTTCAGTTTTATGTCCCACGATAATGCCGGCTAGGCTAAAGGAGATGGTGACGATGACAAATTAATGGAATGGTGGAATTAATAAAGTGAGAGGAAACAGGAGAACCCCGAGAAAACCCACGCATACGATGTTTGTCCTCCACAAAGTTCACTTGACGTGAGCTGAGATCGAACCAGGGACCCACGCACCAGAGGTGAACGCTCTACCACTGAGCGACCGTGGTTCCCATTTCATATTTCCTCGTGAGTGTATTGAAAGAACTAAGATGCATCTCAGATACAAACTTTCTTCAATCCACATTCTCCAAGTCGAGAATTTCAAGACATAATAATCAAGGATATAAACACCGCGAAACAAGAAATAATAATATGGGTGCGTTCTCTACTCATTCCTCGTATGTTTGTGTTCCTACTTCTTTTGTTTTATAGTCAATAAAAAGCGTTCGAAATGCTCTTAATAATAAGAGTAAAATCCACATAAGTATTATGCCATTATTGGTAGATCACTTGCCACGAACTGACAGGCCCTCATGTTTTTCAGTCGTTCATTAATTCTTTTGCTTTAATGCATTGGCTCATCGGTGAATATTACAACCTAAGAGAAGACAATTTTCTTGTATATAAGAATTAGAACATCATGTCAGTTTTCTTCCCATAACTTGTGCTTATTTTAAAGCAAAAACTTATTACTCTGTGAGTAACGCTAATATGCAAACTTCAAAACATGTAAGAGTTAACGAGTTGCATAAACGTCTACGCGAACATATTTTGATATTCTTAATTTTTATTATAAACAGAAGACTCCTCAGTCCCTCCGACTTGCCAGTTTGCAATTGTTCAAAGTCAGACTATAGTGCGTCCAGTAAGAGAACGTCTCTGACAGCTCGCAGCGTCATTGCCACTACTCGCGTGTCAAGGTTTTTTTCGGTGCAACTGTAGTGGCAATTTAATTAATGGTATAAGACAGAGTGATCGTGGTTGGTAACACTGGTATCAAAGTAGGTGCTGCAATGTCCCACCGCATGTAGTAAGAAACGTCAGAGACCATCTCTTGTTGGCCGTGCTATAGTAGCGATGAAAGTATAACCTTTTTTCCAAACGTTACTTCCCTCACTAGTCGACAATGCTTTCACGTAAGATTAAGACTGTTTAATAATTTGAGTTCCTGTTTTTGGTAAAATTAAATAGTATATTCATAGAAAGAAAGTGGAATGACTATTATACTTGCTAAACTATGTTATGCATAAGTATGGCATGTCTTAGTAGAACGACTATTTCCGTCCATCCGTCCGTCTGTAGACATAATCAGAGCAAAAGATGTCAGGAGGTATCGAGAAGCAGTTTCTTGCAGTCAATTCAGCATCTCACGAATAGGTTTCATCTCCTCCGTTACTCTGTTTGTCATACCGGAAGCGGTTGAAATTAGCCAATTCCGGTTTGAATGTGTTTTGTGCTAGAACAAAAACGATATTTGATTGCTACAAGTGTCTTTTTTTAAATCGGATCAGCGGCTCAAGAGAATATCTCACCAATTGCAACACACTACCGAAGCCGGCAGGAATTAAAATTTAATGTACTTCCGGTTTTAACACTAGTTTATAGAGAGCAAAAATGGTAAAATAATGTGGAGATGCGGTTTCTTGCAGTTAACTCAGTGTCCAAGAATAAATTCCATCTTCTTCGTTCTCTATTCAGACCATAAGTAGATAAAATCTTAGTTTTACGTCCTACGGTTATGCCGGCTTGGCTAAAGGAGACAGGGTTGATGATAAATGAATGAAATTACGGAATGAAGAAAGTGGGAGAAAACGGGAGAACCCAGAGAAATCCCACGCACACGGTGTTTGTCCACCACAAAGTTCACTTGGCGCGAGCTGGGATCAAACTAAGGGCCCCATGCACCAGAGGTGAACGCTCTACCACTGAGCCACCGCGACCCTTAGACCATGAGTAGAAATCAACCATTTCTTGTTTCAACTTCATCGCTATAAAACAAACGGTAATGGATAGCAACATACCTTTTTTCGCAGTCGGTTCAGTGTCTCAAGAGAACATGTCTTCATCATCTGCAACATACTACCAAAACTGAAAGTGGTTGGAATTTACTAGCACTTCCGATTTCATTAGTTATTTTCATAGACCAAAAACGGTAAGGATCTGAAAAGTGTTTTTTTTTTCTTTTACATTCATCGCCCCAAAAATATGTTTTGTCTCGACTACTAGTTATTTATTGAAACGAGAAGTGAGGACAATTACGTTTATTCGATTACAACACAGATCACAAAGTGAATAAAACGAAAATAGTTATGTAGAGAAAAGCAGATTTTTTTTCTTTAATATATGGATTCAGTACCACGAATATGCTTCATCTCTTGATTTTATGATTTTTATTGCAGCCAGGAATGATGAAGATCAATTCTGGTCTTAATGTTAATCTCCATAGACAGAGGCGAATCCAGAACGGACTTCTGGGGGGGGGGGAGGTAGTTCGTAATACTGCTACTTTGAGCTACTTTTAAGCTCGGATGGGTTTTATTTCTATAAAATAAGAAAGTTTCCTCTTCTGGGAGGAAGGGGGCGATCGCCCCGATCGCTCCCCTTGAATCCGCCCCTGCCCATAGAGTAAGAGATAACGAGTAATAGTTTTTGATATGCATTCATCGTCCGAGGAACAGATGATCATCTCCCTTTATTGCAACCATTATTAATAGCTTTATTTTCAGTATTGTTAGCAGCTGTTAGACAAAAAAAGATTGCATTTTATAAGCATATCAATATACAACCTTGCACAATAAGCTAGAAAAATCAGTAATAATACAGTGCATAATAATAACTAAAACGGTTTATTCGTGTTCGCCGCCTCCAAAAATGTTTATAACATAATAAGTCAGCTTTTACATAGACCCGATATATATAATACTCATGACAACACTAAATATATCACATGAAAGGTAAGTTAATAGGACTTTCATCTCGTTTCGACTTGCTGCAAATCTTAACCATCATCCAAGCTCGGAACTATATTTCTACCAGGAATCGTACTGTGGTGTCTTATGTTGTAGAAAACAACATGCTATTCAGCCACGTATTCCATTTAGTGAATTTTGTGTGATTATGTACATCATTTCTGCACTGCTGTAAAACATGTAATGCTTATTAGCACGTGAATACATCAAGATATTTACATGTTAAAGTATTCGCGAAAAAAAAATGCTAATTTATACAACTACGTTGCGAAGAATTGTAAATGAACTGCTAACTAGTTTTAATGCAGATAAGCGTTATAAAAATTACTTAATGGTAAATTGATTTGGTTTGCAAATTTAGGTACAGTGTGCTCTGAATGTTTCTGTTTATAATTGGAGCCATGTAAGCATTAATAATCCTTGTATACGTGTTTTGGTAGAAGTGCTAGTTCGACAGCTCAACTCATGCTATATAAGTGTGTGTTTTTGTCTGTGTTGTTTTTCATTGGCCAAATGCCGGCACTGTATGAAAATAAAGTGCCTTTTGTGACGCAATATTCCGTCCCCATGTGTGCGTGTGAGAGATTTTTCATGTGTAATATGCTTGGCAGCATCCAGCAATTCAGTGTGAGATAACTGGAGTTAACTGCAGGACTGTTTGCTCGTGACAGTCAAGAAACATTTGGATTCAGTAGAAATTTACATCACATTAAACATTCCACGCAAAAAGACAGCGAAATTTACTTGCTTTTATTTATTTATTTTTTTTTCAGGAGAAAGAGAGAGAGAGGACGAAAATTTGACAATCTTATATATATATATATATATATATATATATATATATATATATATATATATATATATATATATATATATATATATATATATATATATATATATATATATATATATATATATATATATAATACTGTTTTAACATCAGGAAATACAGATTCTGATTGTCCTCTATTCGTGGTTTAGCCGTATCAGAGGCAATAATCTTCGGTAAAAATTGATTTGATATTCGTTTCAGCAGCGAGGCTATATGAGATGTAGACTTACCGTAAATCTTAATGTGGGATTGAAAAGTCAGGTCGAAAAAGGTAGCGATTTGAAGAGTATTCGGGGCCGCTGTAGCTCAAGGTAGGTGTGTGACCTGTGGCGCTACGCAAGTGGGTTCCGATTTAACCTCAGGCTATGCAAATTTGTACCGTACAACTTTGTATTCGTATGCAGTTTAAGGATTTGCTGTTTCTCCCATTTTTTATTCCACATTTTCTTCTGTCCCCATTAATTTCCACTTATGTTTCGTCTTCTGTAATATATAGGGTATAATCGCAATATGTTAGACTTAATTTGAATTTATTCTACGTGAGAAGTGCTCCTCAAGTAGTCCCCAAAACTAACATATCCAAAAAATCAGAAAATTTTCGTTGCGTGAATTACTAGAATTTTCTGTTTCTTATAATGTAGTCTTCGACAAAAGAAAATATATCATCATACTCAGATTTTATTGTACTTAAAAATTGAATGTAGTGACATAGTGAACATTGTTTTCCATTATTAATAATTGAATCTGTAAATCAATTCATGTACGCTTTCATGCATGTTTCTGGACAGAAATTTTGATAGTATTAAAACTGATAGATGTGTTTCTTTACGTACAGAAAATCAACTACACGCACATAGTTTGACATGATGATGAAAATGGGGAGGTGTTTCAATGAAAGTGTTGTAAATTGTGATCTAGAAAGAAGGAATGCCGGTTGAGGTAGATGTGCTGACCACACACAAACGAACTGAAAGTAGGCCGTATTCTTTCATATATATATAGTCTGTTACAAAATAACTGCACCACCTGCTAAAGCTACAATGTTTTAATTTCCTTTAGAAAATTGTTAATTATTTTAATCTCTAAATGGGCTTAACGTATCATACAATTGTTAGCCATTGGATTTTGGTATGTTTTTGTTCGCTACTGCTCTTGGATTTTGTGTGCTCGTTGCTCAACAGGTTGCAGTGCATTCAGGATGCAAATGGCTGCCTCATGTATCACAAGTGAGGGGTGATCCGCTGATCCTTGTCAATGAAAATTTGTTCCATACGTGACCTTTTGTGGTTGCGAGTTGTTGTTTATGATCTGTATATGATATTTAGTGCTTTGTGATTGTTCCTCAATAGTTAGTGTGATTTCACACACACACACACACAAAAAAAAAAAAAATGGGTAAAATACTGAACGACACATCCCCTTGTAAACAAGGGAAGATACTAGCGTTGTACCATCGTGGCAACGTCAAATTGCAAAATAACTTGAACTGCATCATACAACGGTTGGTAGAGTTCTAAAAAGCAGACAATGTATAATAAGTGCTCTTAGGGAGACAAATGTGGCCGAAGCGAAAAACAAGCCTTCGGACAGACAGAAAAATAAAGGTCTTAGCTCTGATAAGCAGAAAATCATCTTCACGACAAATTGCTCAAACTGTGTCCTATGATAACGATATTAGTATAAGCTACGTGACAGTTGTTAGACGGCTAAAGAAACAAGGAATTCGGAAGAAAACACCTAGAAAGCAGCCGCTACTTAACGCAAATTACGTAAGAGTCAGGAAACAATTTCTTAGCATGTACGAAGCGTGGGGTGTTGAAGAATGGGAACATGTGATTTTCTCCGATAAAGAAAAGTTTAGTGTGCTTGGGAATGACAGTGGCGTCCGACTATGGATGAAGAGTGGGGAAGAACTTAATAGCGACTGTATATCACCGACAGAGAAGTTTGGTGAGAGTCAAAAGGTGTCGGAAGACTACAATTTGCAACAGGTCAGTTAACGCACAATATTAGATGGACATTTTAAACGTAAACAGCAAGGGATCATTTCTCAGGCAAAAAAAAAAAAAAAAAAAAAAAAAAAAATCAAAATGATAATGCACCGTGTCACAGGTGCTGTGGTTAAGAAGTGGTTTTCAGACATGCATATTCAAAGGTTGTGGTGGCCACCTAACTCTCCAGACATGAATCCTATTGAAAATTTATGGCATATGTCCCGCAAGCTTTCAGGGAAGTGCTTCCAAACAAGGAAGGAGCTTATTGAAGCTGTGGTGCAAGTTTGGTTTCATCAGTTAGACGTGTAGTGGAACCGCAAATTCGCCATTTCTTTTTGCGAATAAATATTCTTTTTTTTTTCATTTTTAAAAACCTGCAACAGAATTCGTATTCATTTACTTCTTTAAAAATACAAATTCGTGTTGAGTGTTCTTTTTTTTTTCCCTAGCTGGAAACCAGACATTCTGTCTGCCTTCACAAGTTCCCCCTGTCTGACCTGTAGGTCAACAGCAGTTAAGATAAACATTCTCCCCTTCTGGTTCGATACGGAAGCTTAGTTCTTTTTTTTATATTTATGTAGTCTTTTAACAAGTTAGATTATTATTATTATTATTATTATTATTATTAGTGGTAGAATACTGTTAAGGAAATCCATATAGATTGTGTATCTTTTTAAATGTCATTTTTGCTTCTAAAAGGAAGATTCTTTTTCGTTCTTCGAAGCATTAAATATATATGTATGTCTTTGGTCTAAAACAAGTAAGATAAACTGTCGAAGGGTCTTGAGTTCATTATGTATAAAACCTTTCAAGTTTATTACTTGAAATCTTTTATGTTTTAATATATGTTTATAGTATAAGATACTATTTGTACAATTCTCTGTAATATCTCGATGTAACCTCATTCTTCCAGAGAAAGGGGCTCACACACATAAATTCAAGGACTACACATCACATGCACACGCATGCGCACACACACAATCTTATCTTTGGCCTGGCTCCGCCCAAGGCACCTTGTTCTAGCCAATCTAGATGTTAATGGCATGGCTCGTTCCAATAGCTAGCGTCTCCGCCCCTCAGAGTGGAACTCTTCCGAGCTCCTTGTGCACCCGAACCGTGTGCAAAGCCAATAATCTTTCTTTTCAGGATACGGGTCCCCTTCGGGCTCCGCCCTAGGTACTTTTTAGATCTCCACGCATGCTCAACCTCTGACCTTACGGTCCTAGTGCAACGTTTGCTCACGTTACTATTTTGCACACAGACCGTAAATTGGTGCCGCTTGCACCTCCGACCGAGGCCCTTAAAAACGCGTGTTTTGGCCTCTCTCGTCGGACAACGTCCCTCTCCTGAACCCCTCAGAGACGTGCAGGCTACGAGGAGTACGCAATTCGTTAGGCACGTTTCAGTTCAGGAACTATCACGAAGAAGTCTCTAGTTGTCCATCCCTCTGCCTTCCAACCTCTCTACCTCTACGGAGGCCTGCCTACTCATTCTATTGGTTACCTACCTCACTACTTTGGTTTACCCAGTACTTGGCAATCTGTTTCCGAAAGCTCGATGGCTCAGCCAGGGTTCTCCCATAATTGCTGGTCGGCTTAGGAAACTGACGGTCAAAGTACTACCCTACCTAATCCTCACAGTAACTTGGCAATCTGTTTCTGAAAGCAAGATGGCTCAGCCAGGGTTCTCCCATAATTGCTGGTCTGCTTAGGAAACTGACGGCTAAAGTTACCTCCTTCCGAACTTGGCAATCTACTTCCGAAAGCTTCGCTTCAGCCCGGACTCGCTCCAGAAACTGCTGGCAAGCTTAGGAAAGTTGACGGCTAAAGTTCTGTCGCACCCCTATTTGATGTGTGTTTTGACAGACTCTAAGTTTATTGCTTAGCTGGCCTAAAACGCACCGGTAGATCAAATAGTTACTCCCTGTTTGATGTCTGTTCGCAGACCGGTAGATCAAACGGTAAACCCTTACACCTTCCTTGTTTGATGTCTGTTCGCAGACCGGTAGATCAAACGGTAACCTTAATTCCTTCTGGTAACCAACTTTGTTCAGACGGTAACCTTTACACCTACCCTGTTTGATGTCTGTTCGCAGACCGGTAGATCAAACGGTAACCTGTTCCTAACCTTTGGTAGCCTACCCTATTTGATGTCTGTTCGCAGACCGGTAGATCAAATAGTATACCTCTTACCTACCTACCCACTAGGACTGATTCGTGCCCTCCCAGTCTAGTGCAGTTTTTGTTTTATTTGTGAAAAGTGCTACAGTTAGTTTGTTTTATTCAGTGACATTTAGTGAGTTATTTTTACTACCTATTGGAACGTCGCCACGTAAGTTAAACTCTTTTATATATAGACACAGTACTTACACTATCGCCCCGGCTCTGGTTCTTGTAATTTGCTTAGAGCCAATAAACTGCAGGCTTACTGTAAGGAACATATTTGTCGAGTTTTGTTTCAAGAGATATCCCAAAGGATTGTTTGGTTATAAAACCTTAATCAGGATAACGATTCCATTGTTTCCATTAGAAGATAAGTCTTGGCCACGGCCAACGCTACCGTGTAATACTAAGATTCTTCAGACTGTTTTGTTAGCTGAGTTCCTGTTTCCAGTATAACTTTACCGCTCGAGTTATAGTTGGTGTTTTGCAGAAACTTTGGTTGACTAAATAGAAGTATTTTGGTAAATTACAAAACTCTCTTGTGTGGGTGCCGGTCTACGCAAACGCATACCACCGGCCCGCCACATAATTTGGTGTCAGCTTTGTAGGATATCTTGAACAATCTAGGATATCTTGAACAACCTAGGATATCGTGAACTTTTGCACAGCCTTAGGATATCAGGAATAATCGTGACATCGTAAACTTTGATACCAGTTTAAGTTATTTAAGTGAACTGTGTTTTGTGCATGTGCATTTTGCATGTGTGATATTTATTGTGTGCTGAAAGTTTTTTCCATCTGTTTAACTTTCATTCCATCCTCCTTGGCGGAAGCGAAAAAGGGAAAAGGACGCTTTTGTTGTTTGACTGGCCATCAATCAGCAAAACATCCTGCTCACTGTATCGTGACGCCAAACGCACATAAGTGATTTCAGTTCATTAGTGTTTAAAATAAGTGCAGTGCATCTTAGTGTTGAAATTAGGCATTTTAAAGCCCCATACAGGTGATAAACTCATCGTGAATTTAGATTTAGTTAGGTTAAGTGAGAAATTCCTCTCAAAAACCATTATTGCTCAAACCTTCGAGTTTTCGCAAATCTAAGAGGTTCATTCATTTATTTAATTTGTTGTTTCCACGTTGAAACGTAATTTGAATTTTTAATCATGGCAGAAGCTGACGGAAGTAACGTACAGCCAGAATATGTTAAAGTTTCTCAGGCAATTCAGGTTATTGCAGAACCATTTACAGGAGATCGTTCTAAGTTGAGGCAATTTATTGATAGTTGTGAAATTGCTCAAGGGTTAGTTAACCCCCGTGATAAACCTGTATTATTGAAGTTTATTAAGTCTAAAATTTTAGGAGAACCTAGAAATCGTATTTTAGTTAGATTAAACGTAGATACTTGGGAAGCAGTTAAGACAATTTTAGAAGAGAATTATGCTACACATAGATCTATTGATTATTATGCTTGTTTATTGTTTTCTGCCAGGCAAGGCAAAAATGAGGGTATTAGCTCATGGGCTAGCAAGTTAGATACAATTCGAGCTGATCTGAAAGCTGCTGCTTCGAAAATATGTAGTGAAACTGAAAGAGCTGGTGCTCATTCACTTATTGATCATTTGACAAAAGCATCTTTTGTCCAGGGAATTAGCGATCCCCGCATTCAAACAGTAATTCGTGGTAAAAGTACAGAAGATGATAGTTTCGCTCAATTAGTAGATTTCGCTCTAGTTGAAGAGTCGCACATATTGTCTCAGAGACGAAAGCCATTAGATTCTAAGAATGAAGATAGGGCAAATTCTTCAAATCATAACCATAAGTCAGAGAAGAAAGGAAATAGGAAATTTTCCCAGAAAAAGCATTCTGAAAGTAAATCTAGAGATTCTCATAACTCTTTTCATTCCCGTAAGGATAGTAGAAATTTTAAGAAAAAGGTTCATTGTTTAGAAGATTGTGATCATTCAGTAGACTCGCATGAAGAACCGCATGATAAACATTGTAGTGAAAATAGTGACAAATTTGAGGATTCCAATTCTTGTTGTGTTTTACGTTGTTGTAAGAAAAGTAACCATACTTGTGCTAACAAACGTATCCATGTTTGTACCCGAAAGAACAATAGTTCTCCGCGTTGTTCTCATCACCGCCAAACGCGCAGTCCTTCTCCGCGTAGTTCTCGTTGCCGCAAAACGCGAAGCCGTTCCCCGCGTCGCATTCAGCGTCGCCCAGCGCGAGATTCTTCTCCGCGCCGTCCTCAATGTCATCGCCCAGCGTGTGCTCATTCTCCGCGTCGCACTCAGCGTCGCCGATCGCATAGTCATTCTCCGCGTCGCACTCAGCAACGCCCAGCGCGTAGTCCTTCGCCGCGTCGCCCAGTGTATGTGTGTCCCCAGCGCCGTACACCGCGCAAACCTTCTCCGCGACCAAAACCGAATAATGTCTCACCGCGTCGTCATCCCGTCGTTGACACGCATGATTGTGAATTGAAAGAGAAATGCCGTGCTGACCACAGCACCAAGCCAAAATCTTGTAGTAAGAATAAGTCTTTATGTTGTTTATCGAAACACAACTCCTCAAAAGTTAAATTAGAGAAACGTGTTGATAGTAATAGAACTCAGAATGATAATGTTAAGAAGATTTTCCTTTGTTCCACTGAACAAACGAGTAATAATTGTACGAAGGTGTCCCCACCTCAGAAACCTGATCGAAATTCTGTTAAGTCTGATACAATTGGACGTTACGCCCAATTATGTGAATGTTCCACTAAGAGTATAATTGATGAAAAGGGTAAAATTAAAGTACGAATGATTGATTTAAATAAGAATTACGAAATGTTATTAGATTCAGGCTCAGATCTATCGCTTATTAAGTATAGCCATTTACGTGAGTCAATGTTGAGAAAGATACATAGATGTGACTCCACTCCAGTGCATGGATTCAATAATTTTCATGCCCATACTTTAGGTACATTAGATCTTAGATTAGAAATAGGCAAGAATAGAGTGACTCATACTTTTCATGTAATGCGTAGTGATTTATTACCTCCTAATGTAGCAGGTATAATAGGCAGAGATTTTCTTCTTGAACATCATTGTGTAATTTCGTATGACGGACAAGCTGAATTGAAAATTGA
Source organism: Thermobia domestica (assembly GCF_964235325.1). Taxonomy (NCBI): domain Eukaryota; kingdom Metazoa; phylum Arthropoda; class Insecta; order Zygentoma; family Lepismatidae; genus Thermobia; species Thermobia domestica. Next base: position 37,043,712 of record NC_137464.1, read on the forward strand.
TGTAGGAACTAAAGTAAAGATCCCAGCACGTACCGAAAAGCTAATTGAAGTTAAGACTGAAAATAATGGGATAGGATTTTTGTCTAAACGCACTTTGGCAGACGGTGTATTCCTGCCAGACGCTATAGTTAAAGCATCCGATAACAAATGTGTTACTAGCATTTTGAATTTGACTGAAAATGAGGTAGACGTACAAATTCCTCCAATCTCTTTAGATTTTGAACCACTTCTTGATATGACAAAATCTCATAGTGTTTATGCATTGAGCAAATCTGACAATGCAAGTCAAACTAAAGGATTAAAATCGCGTTTAGAATTACTTAGGCAGAACTTGCGATTAGACCATTTGAATCCAGAAGAGAAAGCGTTAATACTGTCGCATTGTGAAGAATATCATGATTTATTTTATTTAGAGGGAGACAAACTCTCCTATACTGATGTGATTGAACATAGCATCCCCATTCATCCCGACAAACGTGGTACAGTCGTGACTCAGAAACCGTACCGTATTCCCGAGGTACATAAGGCAGAAGTACAAAATCAAATCGACAAGATGTTAGATGAAGGTATAATTTCCCCAAGCAAGAGTCCTTGGAATTTTCCGATATTAATAGTGCCGAAAAAGATGGATGCATCAGGCAAACCTAAGATACGTATATGTTTAGATTTTCGTAGGCTTAATCAGATTACTATTGGAGATAGCTTTCCTTTACCGAATATTACAGAAATACTAGATCAGTTAGGGCAATCGAAGTACTTTACGACCTTGGATTTAGCCAGTTCGTATCAACAGATTAGAATTAAACCTGAAGACCGTAGTAAGACCGCCTTCAGTACACCATATGGTCATTACGAGTATAATCGCATGAGCTTTGGATTATGCGGTGCCCCCGCAACCTTTCAGAGAATGATGAATATTGTTTTATCCGGATTGCAAGGATTAAAGTGTTTTTCGTATTTAGACGATTGTTGTATCTATAGTAGAGACTTAAAGGAACATATGTCAAGATTGAAACTTGTATTTGATAGGTTTCGAACCTACAACCTCAAACTTCAGCCTGATAAGTGTGAATTTCTTAGAAAAGAAGTAACATATTTAGGACATCAAATAACAGATCAAGGTCTGAAGCCAGACCCTCGCTTAATTGAGAAAGTGTTACATTTTCCGCATCCGAAAAATGTCAAGCAATTGCGTGGATTTTTAGGATTAAGTTCTTATTACCGTAGATTTATTGAAGGCTATAGCAATATAGCCAAACCTCTCACTCTTTTGTTAAAGAAAGATGTTCCATTCAAGTGGGAAACCAAACAAGAACTAGCGTTCCAAACTTTGAAGGAAAAATTGACATCACCACCTCTCCTTCAATATCCTGACATGAGCCGTCCCTTTATTATTACCTGTGACGCCTCAGAAGTCGCAATTGGAGCTATCTTGTCTCAGGGCCAAATTGGTCAAGACAAACCAATCGCTTACGCTAGTCGTACACTAAATAATGCTGAAAGAAATTACTCCACAACCGAACGTGAATTACTTGCGATAGTTTGGGCTGCCAAACTATTCCGCCCATACATCTTTGGAAAGGAAACAACCTTTGTGACTGATCATAAACCTTTGCTTTGGGTGTTTAGTGTAAAAGATCCTAGTAGTAGACTTTTAAGATGGAGAATTAAGTTAGAAGAATATAATTATAAGATTGTTTATAAAGCAGGTGTCCGTAATACCAATGCTGATGCATTGAGTCGCATTGCATATCTAGACCCCGATCCAGAAGGTCAACCTTCTACCCTTGACGAAGAAACAAAGAGTAGGATTCTGAAAGAGTTTCACAACCTTCCTACCGGTGGACACCAAGGTATTCATCGAACTATAGCTAAAATCAAAGCGTACTTAGGAATGAACAATATCGATCCGAAATCTTGGAAAAGACTAAACGCCGATGTCGAAGAATACATAAAGAAATGTGAGTCGTGTCAAAAGAACAAACTCACCCAACCTAATGTCAAACTTCCTATGGTTTTGACCACCACTCCTGAAGTAGTATTTGAGAAATGTGCTTTAGATCTTGTAGGGCCGTTTCCTGAGAGTTCTCTCGGAAACAAATACATCTTAACATGCCAAGATGAATTATCGAAATATTTAGTGACCATTCCCCTACAGCAACAAGATGCAGAAACCGTAGCTCAAGCCTTTGTGACTAAATTTGTTTGTGTTTTCGGTATACCTCAAACCATTTTAACCGATCAAGGAACTAATTTTATGAGCGATACCTTTAAGAAAATGTGTCGCATGTTCCAGATTAGGAAACTACATACTAGTGCATTCCACCCTCAGACTAACTTCGTTGAAAGAGTTCATAGATCTCTTGCTGAGTATCTGAGGCATTATGTGTCTGAAAATCAACTGGACTGGGACGTCTGGTTGCCATACGCTGCTTTTGCTTACAATACAACTCCGCATTCAGTAACTAACTATACTCCACACGAGTTGATGTTTGGCCGGATGGCTAACATCCCTGGTATATTACAGAAACAAACTACCGACATTAATTACGCGTATGATGATTACATCAAAACCCTAAAGCAGAAGCTTCAGAACAGTTACGAGTTAGCTAGATCAAAACTGAAACAATCTAAGGTTAAAAACAAAGAACAATATGATAAGACCGCCTCTCATAAAGAACAATTGTTTAAAGTAGGCGATCAAGTGTTACTTAGAGATGAATCTGTTAGAAGAGGACGATCCAAGAAATTGGGTTCACAGTGGATCGGTCCATACAAAGTAGTTAAAGTTAAAGGTGTTAATTGTACTATTGCTAATCGAAGAAAAACATTTGTAGTTCATGCTAATAGGTTAAAGTTATATTATTAGTAGATTATATTAGTAGACTTTATTAGTAGGTAATGTAGTTTCCGTTCTTGTTCGCAGCCATCATGAGACATCCTCTCTCCTTGTCTGCTTGCTTGATTATATATAAAAAAAAAACTTTTGGTTATATGTTCTGGGTATTCTCATCAAGAACTTTAATTAAGTATAAACACCCGAAAACTCCACAAGGTTGAGCAAATGTAAAAATACATACATGGTGAAAAACCAAAGAGGAAATATTTAATTTACTTCATAAATTTAAATTGGTTGTTTTTCAGATGTTAATTATCAATGACTCTTATTTAATTATTTACGATAATTAAATCAGATGTCATTTCATATGCTAATTATTATCAAATAGTCTTTTGAAAACTATTCATGACACTGTGTTGTCTATTAAACGTAGTCAATACTTGTAGTCAGACATTTATGAAATTTGCATGTTATACATTAATAAAAACATCTAGATCCATTGTTTTCATCAATCAGAAAATTCTTGGTTATGTTATTAGTTTACCTTTCACTGATGGTTTAAGATTAAATATGTATAAATTAATTCCATTTCCAACTGAGCTTAAAGACAATAAGTATTTCTTTATACAGCCTCAAAATCCGTGTTTGATTATTGAAGTATCAAAGCAATACTATTGTAAGATTGATGAACATATGTTTAATACTTGTAAGAAATTAACCTTAGATAAAAACTGTAAAGCTTATGATCCAAATTCCTTAATCAGTTCTCAGGAAATATATGTAAGTAACAGTACAAGTAAAGATTTGCTTCCACTACTAAATGATAGCATTGATTGTTGTATATTCTCAGACTCAAAGATTAATATTAAGAATATGGAATTTACTTTGCCGTTAAATCATATCATACACAAAGTTACAGATTTACAATATGCCAGCCATCGTGTTGAGGATGTTGAAAAATTAATTAATGAACAAGAATGGCAGATAAGACAAAGTAACCATGTATTTTCTTATTCTATTTTGACTTATATAATCATGTTTACTATTTTGATATTTCTTTGTGTGTATTGTAGTTTTAAGTTTAATTGTTGTAGACACAGAAATAAATGGTGTAATTCAGACTGTATCAGAACCATATGTTTTAAGCCAACAATCATTGCAGGTGTACAATCAAATAGTCCAGCTCTTAATGCTACTTATCGAGCTGCTTCTGGTGAAATAACTTTTAACGAGGAATCACAAGATGATGATTCACCCCATCTCAATCAGAGAGTTACTAGGTCTAGGAACTATCGTTAAAATTTAATTTTGGAAATTTTTTTTTTCAAATTTTGATTGTAGTTAGTACGAAAAATTTTTGCCTTACAGTTAAAATTTAAATTTTTGCCTTACAGTTAAAATTTTTCTTTCCCTAGGAGGAAGGACTGTAGTGGAACCGCAAATTCGCCATTTCTTTTTGCGAATAAATATTCTTTTTTTTTTCATTTTTAAAAACCTGCAACAGAATTCGTATTCATTTACTTCTTTAAAAATACAAATTCGTGTTGAGTGTTCTTTTTTTTTTCCCTAGCTGGAAACCAGACATTCTGTCTGCCTTCACAAGTTCCCCCTGTCTGACCTGTAGGTCAACAGCAGTTAAGATAAACATTCTCCCCTTCTGGTTCGATACGGAAGCTTAGTTCTTTTTTTTATATTTATGTAGTCTTTTAACAAGTTAGATTATTATTATTATTATTATTATTATTATTAGTGGTAGAATACTGTTAAGGAAATCCATATAGATTGTGTATCTTTTTAAATGTCATTTTTGCTTCTAAAAGGAAGATTCTTTTTCGTTCTTCGAAGCATTAAATATATATGTATGTCTTTGGTCTAAAACAAGTAAGATAAACTGTCGAAGGGTCTTGAGTTCATTATGTATAAAACCTTTCAAGTTTATTACTTGAAATCTTTTATGTTTTAATATATGTTTATAGTATAAGATACTATTTGTACAATTCTCTGTAATATCTCGATGTAACCTCATTCTTCCAGAGAAAGGGGCTCACACACATAAATTCAAGGACTACACATCACATGCACACGCATGCGCACACACACAATCTTATCTTTGGCCTGGCTCCGCCCAAGGCACCTTGTTCTAGCCAATCTAGATGTTAATGGCATGGCTCGTTCCAATAGCTAGCGTCTCCGCCCCTCAGAGTGGAACTCTTCCGAGCTCCTTGTGCACCCGAACCGTGTGCAAAGCCAATAATCTTTCTTTTCAGGATACGGGTCCCCTTCGGGCTCCGCCCTAGGTACTTTTTAGATCTCCACGCATGCTCAACCTCTGACCTTACGGTCCTAGTGCAACGTTTGCTCACGTTACTATTTTGCACACAGACCGTAAATTGGTGCCGCTTGCACCTCCGACCGAGGCCCTTAAAAACGCGTGTTTTGGCCTCTCTCGTCGGACAACGTCCCTCTCCTGAACCCCTCAGAGACGTGCAGGCTACGAGGAGTACGCAATTCGTTAGGCACGTTTCAGTTCAGGAACTATCACGAAGAAGTCTCTAGTTGTCCATCCCTCTGCCTTCCAACCTCTCTACCTCTACGGAGGCCTGCCTACTCATTCTATTGGTTACCTACCTCACTACTTTGGTTTACCCAGTACTTGGCAATCTGTTTCCGAAAGCTCGATGGCTCAGCCAGGGTTCTCCCATAATTGCTGGTCGGCTTAGGAAACTGACGGTCAAAGTACTACCCTACCTAATCCTCACAGTAACTTGGCAATCTGTTTCTGAAAGCAAGATGGCTCAGCCAGGGTTCTCCCATAATTGCTGGTCTGCTTAGGAAACTGACGGCTAAAGTTACCTCCTTCCGAACTTGGCAATCTACTTCCGAAAGCTTCGCTTCAGCCCGGACTCGCTCCAGAAACTGCTGGCAAGCTTAGGAAAGTTGACGGCTAAAGTTCTGTCGCACCCCTATTTGATGTGTGTTTTGACAGACTCTAAGTTTATTGCTTAGCTGGCCTAAAACGCACCGGTAGATCAAATAGTTACTCCCTGTTTGATGTCTGTTCGCAGACCGGTAGATCAAACGGTAAACCCTTACACCTTCCTTGTTTGATGTCTGTTCGCAGACCGGTAGATCAAACGGTAACCTTAATTCCTTCTGGTAACCAACTTTGTTCAGACGGTAACCTTTACACCTACCCTGTTTGATGTCTGTTCGCAGACCGGTAGATCAAACGGTAACCTGTTCCTAACCTTTGGTAGCCTACCCTATTTGATGTCTGTTCGCAGACCGGTAGATCAAATAGTATACCTCTTACCTACCTACCCACTAGGACTGATTCGTGCCCTCCCAGTCTAGTGCAGTTTTTGTTTTATTTGTGAAAAGTGCTACAGTTAGTTTGTTTTATTCAGTGACATTTAGTGAGTTATTTTTACTACCTATTGGAACGTCGCCACGTAAGTTAAACTCTTTTATATATAGACACAGTACTTACACTATCGCCCCGGCTCTGGTTCTTGTAATTTGCTTAGAGCCAATAAACTGCAGGCTTACTGTAAGGAACATATTTGTCGAGTTTTGTTTCAAGAGATATCCCAAAGGATTGTTTGGTTATAAAACCTTAATCAGGATAACGATTCCATTGTTTCCATTAGAAGATAAGTCTTGGCCACGGCCAACGCTACCGTGTAATACTAAGATTCTTCAGACTGTTTTGTTAGCTGAGTTCCTGTTTCCAGTATAACTTTACCGCTCGAGTTATAGTTGGTGTTTTGCAGAAACTTTGGTTGACTAAATAGAAGTATTTTGGTAAATTACAAAACTCTCTTGTGTGGGTGCCGGTCTACGCAAACGCATACCACCGGCCCGCCACAGACGTATCATTGTGTCAGTCTCGTACGCAGCATGCCAAGTAGGTTGGCAGCACTGAAAGCGACACATGGGAAATATACAAAATAGTGAATGGGGTATATACACACACTTATGGCTTTTACACACTTAACAGTACTGTTCAAAAGACTCGCATCCATTTCTTGTTCATTAATGAGATGTTTACATGCGTTCATACAAAGTGTATGAAAAGAAATATGTTCAATCTTTCTGTAATAATGGCTATTTGTAGCGCATCATTATGTAATATATTGTATTTGAATCATTTGTCTCTATATATGTAGTAGATAAAACACCAAACGATGTATCAGAAATAATTTGAAACCATTGCAATTAATATCGCTCATAATATATCTAACAATTCGCAAAATGTATTGATTTTTCTTAAGTGGTGCAATTATTTTGTGACAGATTGTATATTATATATATATATACCTGGCATTCCTATTATACAGTTGCAGTAAATCAGATGTAGAAAAAGTTTTAAAAAGTCAGTTTTTTTTTTTTTTCTCTTGTGTAGTAATAGTTTGATTTTCTAGTACTGAAACGAAATATTAATATTCATTCACCACCTTTATAATCGTCATCTGCGCGCGACATACCCATTAGTGTCCCATAGTCCCACGTGGTTGCAGCAGACTCATATCCTCCTCAGTGCTATTAGGATTTGAAGTAGTGGTAAGTTCTGTCCTTCATAACCTCCATATTGTTGCTGTTTTTCAGTCTTGTTTCTATGATATTATTATTATTATTATTATTATTATTATTATTATTATTATTATTATTATTATTATTATTATTATTATTATTATTATTATTGTGTAAGTTAGGCGTTTCTTTTGACAGAAATCACTTTAAATCTAGGATAACCTCGACGTTATTTTCAGATGTGAAGCAAAATCCCAAATCCAGTACGAAAACGTTCTTATTTTCCATAATTTCAAGAAAGAGGAGGGGAGTAGATAGGCTTTGTACAACACATGTAGATTGATTCTAATATTCTAATCATGATAGGGAAGAGAAGCGTTGTGTGCATATATGACAAGATATAGTATACTTATGATTTTATCTCAAAATAATGATTGTTTTTTTTCGGAGGTGTGTGAAGTCCTGTGAATACGGTTCTTCAAAGACGCTTCAGTCAATTGTTGAAACGTCGAGTATACCGCATGTGTGTAAACGCGTCTTAACTTCAGCAAGGGCCAGAGAAAATCGGTAGGTAAAGGTGTTTTGGATATTCATCGTGTGAGGTGCTCGAGAGAGAAGCTGCATCTGTGTGTGATGTAGTCTGCACTCTGGCGGAAAAAGTGAAAACTAGTTGTTCCCGTCCAGAGGCAGAGGGAAAGATGAGATGGGATAGAATGATGCTGGGAGATGATGATGCTTGAGTGGAAGTGTCATTTTCTCTATTTCTTTAATGAAAGTGCGTGTTATTTTGTGATAAAATACTTCGTGTGTGACGATTGGGTGGTTGCAGTCGAAGAATTCGTAGGAGGCGGATGAGGGAATTACTCTCTCGAAGGAGAATCTTCACAGCATCTTTGCGAAGTGAAGCATCCTGGTCCCTGGGCGATGGGAACCAGCTTCCCTTGACAGAACGTGGATATTTACATGAAGTAAAACGATGCAGGTGACAGTTTTGCCAACTTTTGAAGACTCCGTTAGTTTGAATTGTTATTTAATTAAGCATCTTGAAATTCTGTAATATTTATTGTTACATCAGCTCGTATTACGCTATTTTCTTGTTTGTTGAGAGGGAGAGGAAAGGAAACTAAAGTGTTTGAGTGATACAGACATTACACAATAATAGTAATAAAAAAAAAGATTTGAAATGCAATGATCAGATTTGAAATGCAGCAGTTTATTTTGACAGCAAAAGCAGAGCATCGTATACATGAGTGACACTCACAATTCGTACATGATTTCCAATATGCGCCAAAAAGAAAAGAAAATAATGAAACAATATACAAAATACCAACTATTAGTAGCAAGAGTCTTGTGTCAAGTTAACAATTAAAACTATCGTATAAAATAGGAAGTTTCTCGTGCAGAAGAGAAATGTTTACTTCAGTTACCTCAAGGTCAGTGACCTAGCATACAAACATATAAATAGTGTAAACAAGCACTAGTGAAACATAAATGTTAACGGGTATTATTTTGACAAAAATAACCCTTTTCCATTAACTTAGTGATAATCACGCAAAGTGTCAATTACACGCGTTTGCAATAAATTAATGTGATATTAAAATGCGACTTTGGAATAATTTACGGCATTAGATTTTAAAATACAGAATACTAGAAAAAATCCTGTAAGCGTTTATTGTTACAGTGATGATATTTAGGTGTCTATGCAGTTGGAGAAGAATGATAGTCTTAAATTACCTGTAAGAGTAGTGACCTATTGGCAGTATTCGTACACCTTCGCTGTTAAGTGTATTGGTTTTATTGAGTGTAGTCTGGTAACAAAATTTGGAGAAGTTGATTAGTTAAGGTGTAATAAACGTAAACCCCGGAAGTGCAACGTTTTGGACGAAAACAAACTGAATTAGCAATCTTGTTGGTGTTTCTCATTGATCGGTAACATTTGGCAACACCGGATGCGGGCGTGGCGTGTTGGATGTCACTCATCGTGGTGCCCGCGGCGCGTGAGATCGAGAAGCTGAAGGCACCGCTGTGTTGCCAGGTGGAGGAGCGGGGTTCGTGTCGGCTGTCGTGCGGCGTGGAGTGCAGCAAAGAAGCCGGCATGGTTCATCAAAGCCGGGTGAGTGAAGCGCCCCGGCCAATGTTCTACAGGGACGGCGGCGCAGGAGGACTACCAAAGAGCCCTAGCTTTCACAGCGGACTTGACCTCGCAGGGGAGACCTGTGACCTTGACCTCGGTCGTCCCCGCTCCTTCTTGCAATTAGACAGTCCCGCTCAGGATTCTAACCAAGCAGCCGTTCATATTTACGGTGGTTTTACAGCTCTACCTCGTCAATTACCTGCTTTATTAGGTAAGATTTTTCCCCCAAGAAACATAGATGTTTGAGGCATGTTTAGTAGTAAATATTTTGCACGTGTACTTCTAACCCCACGTGGTCTTTAGTAATTTAAACGTGTGTGGAAACTTCATAGTTTAATTCGTGTTGACAACCTGATGTAGTGGAAAACAAAAGTGTTTTTAAACGACTTCATATATTTATTTATTTATTTATTTATTCAAGACTCATTTATTATATAAACGAATATTTCCAAATGGTGCTTATCATTCAAGGATGGTGTTATGGTAATTTAAAGCATTGATTAGTTATATTGAATACCGTACTGTCTATTGGAATGACGTCTGAATGTGAAGTTGCTGTCTTTAAGTTGTTTACTAGGCAATGCCTGATCGACACTCTCTCGCTCTATCAGGGCTCATAGCGAGTTACTTTTTTAAGTTGTTCACTAAAAGTTACTTTTTTTTTCAAATTTGTCGCTAAAAGTTACTTTTTGGGAGGTAAAGTGACTTTTTCGTGTGATTTATGTTTTGCATTGGCAGTTTTCTAAGAAAAATATAAAAATAAATGGAAAAAGGCAGAAACTTGTTACTCATTACTCTTCTGAAAGCTTCAGTACTCGCTGTCACATGTGAAACCGTCAGCTTTATTCTCACTTCTCCTTTTATTCTTTCTAAAGCACAGTAGATAGTTGGTGAATGCTTAAGCTCTCAAGGTGGGGTTAAGAACCCCTCTGTGTCTATTCTTTCTTCTATCAATAATTGTCTTTTTTTAGTTTTCTCTCGTAATAGTTACCGCTCCACTCAATGTTGTGTGTGTGTTTATGTGGTTCATCATGTTCGTCTTGTGTTATGCTTCTTGTATGTTCTTCTTAAGAGTAGGTAATGAATTTGAATATTTCATGGCTTTGAGAACTCTCAATGCTAACTTAAATATAATGTCTGGGATGAAGAAATTCCAAAATAGGCCAGAACTGGTTCCACTTACTCAGAAGCTTTTTACATCTGCTAAGTCTGCTTACCGTAACTACAAAGCATACTTGAAAACCTAAGAAAGGAGGAAGCTTAAAAAAAAAAAAAATAAATAAAATAAAATAAAGAAGAAAAGAAAACAACAAACAGAGAGAGAGAGGTGATGGAGAAATTGACAAAGGTAAAAAGGGGCATGATGAGATTTTGGTTACTTTTTCGTGTGCTTTTGGTCACTTTCCAACTATTTACAAGAGACCAGACCATTATGAGCTCATTTCAGTTGTCAAGAGTCGTACTGGTGATTTGGGTCCCACATTTAGCTGTAGATCCATGTCTCATCCCAGACAGCAATTTAAGCTTGCTGCAAGTTGCCACAAACTTGCTGTTGCAAGGTCAATTAGCTTGCCGCAAGCTATATTATGCAAGACAATTAGCTTGCTCCAAGCTTGTGGCAAGCTAGTTAGTTACATCTGGGCAAGGCTTGCGGCAAGCTTGTCTTTACAAGTTAAACACAAGTCAAATTATCTCAAACTCAAGCCAAGTATAAGCGTATTCTCATTAATGGCAAGCTTTATTAAGCTTATTGCAAGCTAAAACACGCCAAACAAGTTATATGGAAGCTTGCATTAAGCGAATTTCGATAAAACAGTATTAAATCAGTATAATTTAACCGTCTGACTAAATCTATCCATCAATATACTATCCCCTCGCCTTCCCAATTATTGAAGCAAATGCACAACCGTGAAAACACCAAAGTCTCCGATCCGCTTCCGCAAAACATCAAAATAAGCATAATTGTTACGGTTTAGTTGTGTCGAACAACCCGCCGTTGCTTCTTACAAATATCTCATACGTTATTATATTAGCCGCGAGTTCTTGAAATTTCTACCTATTTATATAAAAACGCAGAAAATTGTTTATACTTTAAACACACCGTTCAGATAAAGTTTATACTGTAAGTTAAACTTGAAGTTTATATTAAAATATCTGCAATAGTTCTGTATTCTTTCGCGAAATAAGTAGGCTCAAACCTGCTGCCATCTATGTTCACATTTATGCTTTATACACAAATACTATAATTCGTTATGCCTCATGGTTACCGAAATATGAGGAATTAAAGAGCGACATTATAGGTACGTGGGACTAGAGTACTAGACGGCACAATTAAAAAAATAATTAAGTTTGTCCTTTATTCAAGCTGAATGCTAACAAGACGCTAACAACGCGAACACTACGTTGTCGCCGAAAGTTAAGAGGTCAGCGTCACGTGGTTTTTGAGAACAACTGAAAATCGAACGCGCGCTGGCTTTTTACTTCAATCTAAAGAAAAGCGTCTCGCAAGTGAAGAGTGGGTTGCCCGCACTACAGCTTGCGCTAAGCAGAAATAAGCTTTTCTGTATAAGCCAAAGCGAAATAAAATCAAATAAAAGCGACAGGCAAGCTTGCGGTAAGCAAACATGCTGTCTGGGATGTAGTCTCGGTACTGAAAGGGGCGTTAAACTCAGCTAACCATTAGGCAATAGAATCCAAGTTTTGAAGACCTTTATATTAATGGGTTTGCATAGATTTGCAGGTAGCAATTTTTTTCCTTCGTAGATAGGATGTTCCAGATTCAAATTCTGTTGCCTGCCATTCTGGAGTGTTTTTCTCCGTGTTTTTATTTCCGTTTCGTCAGATGAATACTGGAATAATAATTTTAGATCGATTTACTTTCTCATCGTTATTGCTGCTAAGTGTGTAAATTGCTTTTGCATATAATGTGGAAATATATAACTTAATTAACTTCCTGATTATGTAGGACGGGCACTTCTAAGTAAAACTTTTTTCGTCATTTAAAAAATAAACTTAATTTTCTCTGTTGCAAGAAAATAGTCTTCAGTTATCGGTGTGATAGGATCTTCATGGCACATAACATGTTAAAATATTATTTCAAAATTTAAGAGAATTAAGTTTGGACGGAGTGAAAATATCGTACAGACAGTGGAAAATGACATTTTCGGCTGCAAAACGTCACTCATGCAATTAATCCTGTTTTGAAAACAGCTAGAAGTAACTTGGAGAAAGATAACTTGAATGTGGCGGGTGATGCCTGGGGAAGTATTTCTATGTTCTTATCATATAAGAAAAAAAAATAGCAATCTGTGACGAGGTTTGTTATCCTAGCAAAGAAAAATCTGACTCAGTTTTGGTCGGCGTTACGGCACTAAAATAATTAATGGTTTGTCCTAATTTCGATTCCCGGTGGGGACACGGAAAAGTGTGAAAGCCTTTTTGGGCTAGTCATCCTGAGTGAGGTTTTTGCTGAGTTTTTGTCATTCACACCAGGCAAGTGCCGGGATGTACGTAACATGAAGGTTCCACATCCTTCCTTCCTTCACAAGTCCTTTGTACCTTCCCCACTTCCCTGGGAAGTGTGATCGTCGAGGGAGATCATCTCTCCTACATGACATCTAAAATGTCCATAAATGTTGAAACCCAGAAATATTATTCCTGCTTCCCAATTAATCGCTTATCCAAATGTCCCCAGTGATAGTTTTTACTTTTGGTGCAGAATCAGTCATAATTAATGAACTTTCGTCTGAGAAGGTGGCATAAGAAACTTACTTATTAGATGGGATTTGCGGAACTTGTTGGTGGAGGCGAAGCAGGGTGTTTTTCACTAATTAGTTTGCCTTTTGTTTTTGGATTGAAGAAGGAAATAACACACAGCATCAATCGGAAATGTTTCAGTGTATACGTCCCACGATTATGCCCTTTAGGCTAAGGGATACAGATGATTAAGGGAAGTGAATGATGGAAAAATGGTAGAATGAGAATGTGGGAGGAAAGGGGTTACTCCGAGAAAACCTATGGGTACGAAGTTGTTCACCACAAACTTACTTGGCCGGGGATTGAAGCAGAGATTCAACGCATCAGAAGTAAGCGCTCTACTTCTGAGCCACTGTGCTCCCTTGCATCAGCCAGGACAATAGTACCACCAAGAAAATACTAGATACTAGACAATGTCATCTAGTGATACAATGATACATACCAGAGGTAAAGTGAAAAGGACCTCCAGCAGTTGCGCAGAGATAGGCCTACAGACGAATTGTCAAAACGAAGTTCAAATAGAAGCCAAGACTTTCGGCCCGTAACTTCTGTAACAAACGTCAAAATACTGCCTCTTCCAGAAATAAACGTTTCGACCATTATGTTAATGTATTTCTTGCAGTTACCGATTTGTTGGTTGTCGTCAGAAAACCACAGGCGTTTGTAATGCGGTAGGTCTTTTCGTCCAGCTGTTAAAGGAGCCAGTATAATATAGTCAAATGTGGATAGTTGTCTTACAAGTAAAGGGTCCAAATGGATGAATCGAGTTGAGGGATGAGATATAGTGCCCCTGATAGAGGATGTGAAAGTATGTGTATGTGCAAAGTTATAGCGGCTGAACGCCATAAGATACGAAGGGGGAGGGAGTCAAAGTTGGTGGGAGAAGTGCTATGCTGTGTTATACATCAAATAAACTGTTAAATCGTAAAAATAATGAAAAATAGACAATGCAAACGGTAGTAGTTTCACATATTGGCAAAAGAAGAATTGGCAGAGTAGACCACAAACCTCTACCGCCATCTTGAAATCCGACATTTTGAAATTGTGATATTTTTTAATGAAAAGATAGTCATGTGATATATCAATTAGGGCCAGAATGTTCTCAAAAAATCAATTATGAACTTTAATGATCATTATCTGTACTTATTTCGAAGATAAGATCATTGTTATAGTTATTTACGAAAATCTAGGAGATTGATACTTGTAAGTTGAAAGTTTGGTTCGTAATTGATTCACCTTCGATTATCGTTACAATGTTAGTTCGCGAATTCGGAACATGCAGTGATGGTCCATAGTCGGAGGACACAATAATCGTGTCCTGTGCTAACATTGTCACAATAATCGAAGGCTTCATATTTCAAACAAACTAATCAAATATAATGCGACACGATAGACACTCGAGGAAGCTACCTTACCCGATAACTTATTTTCCGCTACAACTTCATTGCCGTATTCGACTGCAGTAGTCCACTTTTCATTTAGATATCCCATTCTACGCTCGTCCCAAATTATTGCTTACGAAGGTGGATAAAGTTGAGTGAAAAATATAGCAAGTGGTTAAAAATATTGTGGTTTATGTACAGTACGTAATAATTGCATTCCAGTCAGATTTTATTTTATTATGGTCTATATTAGTAAGTATGTCATTTAACAAAATGTAGCTGTATAAATTCAACATTGTTTTCGTCCAAAAGCGCAAGAACAAAACAAAACAAAGACGTCAAGCGGAAGCGGTTCTTCCAGATCGGAATAGTTCTCTTCGGCACAGTTCTCTTCCAATAAAGCAAATTGGAAATAATGTCATAAATAATACTGCAATAATATACAACGTGGATATCAAATTTCACTTTTAGTTTTATTTGCTTGTAGGTATGTTTAATTTACTTATGTTTTCATGATAATCCAAACTTTCAATATACGAGTATCAGTCTCCTAGATTTTCCTAAATAACTATAAAAATGATCTTAAATCTTCCAAATAAATACAGATAATGATAATTAAAGTTCATAATTGATTTTTTGAGAACATTCTGGCCCTAATTGATATATCACATGACTACCTTTCTATTTCAAAAGATCAGATATTTCAAAATGGCCGATTTCAATATGGCGGCGGAGGTTCATTATCTACTCTGCCAATTCTTCTTTTGATAATATGTGAAACTACCACCGTTTGCATTGTATATCTTTCATTATTTTTATGATTTAACAGTTTATTTGATGAATTTCTATAATATAGCATAGTCCTTCTCCCCCTCAGTTTCTTATAGCGCTCACCCGCTATATAGCTTTGCACATATACATACTTTCACATCCTCTATCTGGCGCACTATGTCTCATCCCGCAACTCGATTCATCCATTTGGACCCTTTACTTGTTAGTTCTTTCAACGTCACTAACATCCTCAACAATGTATCTTTTGCCTTTGACGAACAGGAACTCAACCCGAATGATTTTTTCTTTGGTAATGACACAGATTGGTTCAAGTCTTCGGTTAATTTCCACTTCCAGATAGGACACTGTCTCTACAAATATCCTCGAACTGACTGTGAATATTGACATTATATTCGTCTACGACGAGTATAGTTTTCACCACGTAGAATAATAATAATAATAAAAAAAAAGTTGGTGGCACATCATGGTTCCAGAGCGAAATCTGCAAAATCGAAACATTGACCGAAACAGCTTTTCTTTATGAATGGACTTAGTGAAAAATTAGAAATTTTATTCATACATACGAGACGAGGGATATATATATATGTATGTATGTATGTTTCAATCTTTTTTAAGGCGCCAAAGAAGAATGACATTACGAAACGTAGATAAGCCAAATTGTTGATTGGACATCTCCATCGCCCACACCGAAAGACAGATTCTGTCCTTCAGTCATTGTTGCGTAGCGAGCGTAGAGACATACCGGGTGCAGTCAAAGCGCTCATCAAGTCGATTTGTTCACACGGCTGTTGAGTTCCCAGAAATTCCAAGATCAGGAACCTCAGAAATCTTAACCTACACCTTCACGTACCACATGATTGACACTGAATACTTTCGCCATGTACGTCGATAAGTCCTTTAAACTCTGCAGCACTCGTGCACGGAGCCATCATTTGTAAAGTTCCCGCCGTAAATCTTACTCATGTGACATTGAATTGCATCTGTAGTGCGTTTTCCGCTTAAGGAAATCGAATTACATCACATAGTACATACTTGACGGGAGATTCGATTGTAATATACTTTCACGCATGCCTCTCCACAATGGATTGAATCTCAGTCTGTCCATGGATGTGTGGGGGATGAGCGACGTGCAATGAAATATCCATTCGTCATCGCACGTGGTTCTCGTGTGGCTTAACGGGATTAAAAAAAAAAAAAAAAAGCATATCCCTCGTAATTATTCACGGACACATTAAGAAAAAAAACTAAACAGTGTTCCTGCTGGTCAGGGAAGTCAGGAAAAATGGTGCAGGTATGGGAAACCCAGGGGAAAAGACTGGAAATCAGGAATAGACAGGGAAGTTTTATAAAATATATTTTTCTAACATTCATTGTACACCAGTTTCAGCTTAGCCAATCATTAATAATCACAGTGTGGAACGTTGCTCAGATTTTTATGGGTGGTAAGTGAAATGTATATATGAGCAATTGATAATTATTTGTCTCTATAGAATAAATGTTCTCATATATAAATATTCACCGTTATTTATTCCTTATTAATGTTACTGTCATCCAACACCGGTCATGAAAGTCAGGGAATTGCCTGCCAAAGGTCAGGGAGAAGTCAGGGAAATAGATTCCTCCAGATCAGTAGGAACCCTGCTAAAACAAATTGGTATAGCATTTCGTAAATTAGATTGGGAAATGAACCAAATTGAAGTGAAAATAAGTGAAAAACAATTGGCCCGTTGTTTCAGTACCTAAGCTTCACGTACTGCCCAAATGACTGGTTTGTTGCAGTTAAATGACGGGCTAATCATCAAAACTACACCAGATCCAAATTTAGACGACCGTCGCATGTTCTGCTGAAAATTAATTGTTAAAAGAGTTGACCACTTAGTTTTTGCTTGTTTGTTTGTTAGAGTGGAATTTTGAACTTAAACATCAGGGATTTCATACTAACTATTTGTCATACTGATAAGTAAACCCTATAACAATATATTATTTTCACATAGTTTTTGTGGCTTACCGTTTTATTTAAAATTAATTAAGTTACTAATTGTACTCAGTCATGGAACCAAAAGTGCTGTAGAGTTAGCAAGTACAATATAACATTCAGGAGATCGTCGAGATTAGTTTCGTTTCTTGTGAAACTACGATGGCCTTGAAGAACTGATTTATGTGAGAACATCTTATAATAAGAAGTAAAAAAATAATAATAGTTTAAAAAACCTTAAGAACAATGCCTTTATAAAATGCAGTACTAAGGAGAAAATATTGTCTTTGATGAAGTAAAATAAGGAAGTGGCAGTAAGTTTAAAAAGTATTGGGCGCGATTTAATGTGTAATTGTTGGTTATTGTTCATTGTCCCTTTTCAGCACAGAAGGCTATATGACATGTGGACCTACAACTTAGGGTAGAATCCGAACCACCGTAATACGTTCAATTTTTAATGCTCTGTCACTGGAAATCGAACCTATAACCACTTGCAGGTAGTAAGTCAAGAATGAGAAATGAAATGATCCCTGACGTAAAGAAAAACATATACTGATTATTCCTGGAAGTGAAAAAAGCACACACACATACACACATACATAATACATATTACGCCTTAGAGCAGTGGTGAACAGTTCATAAGGCAGTAAGGACGAAGATAAAATAAAAACATATTTGAGGGCCATTTTTCTCGCCTCACTGAGGGAAAAGTTCATTGAACGTGCATAGTTAAGTAATACATAGTCTGAATCTTCGTTTAATACTGCGTATCCTGTTTCTCGTTTCATGTGTTAGGACAGTTATGGCCTGAGCTTCGAACATTTGGAAATAACTGTTAATTTTTTTTAAATACCTAATTCGGTCTGATACCGGCGGTTTTAACTAGATATATGGCTCGGTAACGAAAAAGTTAAAAGAAAAAATTTTCACTGCTGAAAGTCAGGAAGTCTCGATTCAGGTATATTATGATGATGCACTTTTGCGGGCCTTTTGGCATAATTGTCTTAGAGGAGTAATTATTTCTGCTGTTTGAGTTAAATATGAGTGTATAAATTTCCCCTATTATTATTATTATTATTATTATTATTATTACATAGGTCTGCAACCAAAAAGCTGTTCGCATAAGTTGAGCTGATTTTTACGCTTCTGGGTGCACCGAAGTCGAAAATGACCCCCGTTTCTTCCTGGGACGTCAAGTTTTTTTCACAATCGAAATGTAACGTAATCAAACAGGTAGCTGGAAATCGCTAAATTGCAAATACATCACACGAAAATAAAAATGAACATAGAAGATTAAATGTATTTGTGCTCCCCGAAACATGAAAATACATATATATATTGGTCCTGATGGGGATCACTGATACACATCGTAATATGTCATGAATGAGAGTACGAGATTACAAAGGAAAACAGAAAGCAATAAATCTCTTCATAAAACGAATTTAGTAAGATTACATCTTAGATTTGTAAAACGTTGGTAAGTAGTTCTGGCTACACGGTTTGTTGTTCAAATACTATGTTGTTTGTTGGCCCTGATATTAGAAAACTCATATCCGACAAAGACTTCATCAGTTCAATGGCTCCAACTCAAAAAGAGGCTTGGGTTGCCTTTACTGTGGTCATCAAAACGTTTTTGGGAAACCGAAAGGACCCACAGTACAAGGAAATGGTGGAAAAAAATATTGCACACATTCCGAAAGCTTGGTTGCTTCATGAGCTTAAAAGTCCTTTTTTTTCTAAACTCCCACCTTGAATACTTTCCTGACAGTGTGGGAGCAGTGAGTGAAGAGCAGGGGAGCGTTTCCATCAAGATTAAAAAAAAAAAAAAAAAAAAAAAAAAAAAAAAAAAAAAAAAAAAAAAAAAACCGACGGTATCAGGGGAACTACAGTGTCATGATGATGGATGTTGTTTAGGGATCTTCCGGCAGCCACCTACAAAGGGACAAGCTCCAAACGAAACTTGACTTCAAAAAAGACGATTTCACAAGCAATCTGATTTAGGGTGGTATTACTTTTTGTCTTCACGTGTGTGCGTGTTTCTGTACATTAATTTGTGTTACGCTGTTAATGGTGTTTCTGTAAATCGCATATTTGTGTTCATATTTTTGTTCAAGAATGACCATCCGTTTGTTCGAAACCCAGACGTCCCAGGACAAAACGGTTGTCATTCCTGGATTCAGCGCACCCCAACACATACGAATCAGTTAACTAGACCGAAACAGCTTAGCATTGTTTTATTTTTGCAGACCTATGTTATTCTTAAAAAGTATAACCTTGGTAAAAATGTTTTTGTGAATCGTAAGACTTTAAAATCATCCCCATTGGTTATGGTAGAAATTGTAATTAGTCCAAAATATGGGAGTAAATTACTGTTCTGTACTATTCGGCATTTGGAAAGGTGAAACTTTACATGCATTTTCCTTCAAGCTTAGTCACTCCTATTGTGAGGAATTGAAATATTAGACACCATCTGTGGTAGGCATGGAATATCTTTGAACTGGTTAACTGGTAATTATTTGTATAGTTTAATTTGATTTGGTTTCACATTCTTATTCAACATTGAGGCTATGTAAGATGTAGACTTAGTTTAACATGAGACCTGAATCACCTAGTTCTCACTGAGACTTGAACCTTGGTCTTCTATGTCAAAGGCAGGAATATTAGCTATTTAGTCAAGATTGCTCCATTTTATAACATATTTAAAAATAAGTACGTAAAAGCGCAGAATCTGGTTAGATTTATTGTGAGCAGCGTGTAAAATGTTGTATTGATTTGCTGCAAATGTCAGGTCAGTTCCCTGCTTCCAGGCCAGTAAATGTCAGCAAATTAAGTTACCAACCTGGAAAATTGCTTTTCACGGAAAGACTTATTACAGAAATTACGTTGTCGTGCATTTTATATTGACGTTCTTCATATTATAATTTTGTGTTACATCGTGTTACAAGTGAATTAAGGTATAATACTGCCCATTAATAATGCGTAAGAATACTGAAATATTAATTAGTCATAGACTGCGAAGTATAAATCATATCTGTGACGGATATGGAGTCGAAAGTAACTCACTTGTGAAGTGTTTTCCAGTATAATTCACAAACCGCGCGAGTTAAAAAAAAAAAAAAAATGTTCGTCTCTGTTTTCCATACTTCTGGTGTGGTTCGCTCAAAGATTCGATTCAAAATGATTTGTATTGCACGAATTTTTTCAGTAACTAGCAGAAGCATTCGTTCTTTGCCCGGCCCAAAAGGTTTAATGAATATAAAACTAGAAGAGAAATTTTCGAACACGCGGCAACGTGTGCTCGCTCAGATTTGATAGTGAGTTTATATTAATGAATTTCACATTCGACGAATCAGAAATTCGAGTATTGTGATTTGTTATATATTTGCCTTTTGCAGATTTCGGAAATATGTAATGGTGTCACTCCGTGTGTATACACAATAGATATAAGAGGCAATAAGCAATCAATTCCTGTATTTTAGGAGACGTTACTTTTAATTTTTTATCCCTCCCGTTTCGTCCCTTGGGTTCATTGATCTTCAGAGTCAACATTGAAAGAGTTTTAAATGTTTTTCTAAGGTGGTGGTGTCCAAGATACGAAGGTAAATATAACAGCATTGGAATAACGTAGCTTCAACGGAGCCAACTGAGAGTAATAAGTAATACATTTCTTATGGAGAATACAAATATCGTAAAAATAAGGCCAATTAAGAGGTGACTAACTTAGAAAGGTGGCCAAGGTAGCAGATTTTACTGTGTCAACTTCCGGTTCGCATTAGAAGATATATAGATTTTAATTATTCTGTCCTACAAGTAAATAGACACCCGAAAAATGAGCCTGTAACTATTACTACGTACCAGTCCAAACAAGGAACCATTTCCGATGCTGGAGTTAGTAGTTGGTGGAGGCCTCTTTGGCAGCATGTAAAGCTTGCACTAAGTTAATGATATCCTATGACACGTGGATGCCTCAAGTAACTGTTGTTCATTTCCGGGTATATGTAGCCGTTAGTTCAATTTAAGTTGTAGAGAATGTTTAATATTTACCTTAGAATTAGTCTGGTGATCGTTCGGGCTATGGCAGTTTCACCCTCTTCTCCATTTTGTCTCTTCCAGCGGGTAATCAACTTTGCTCAATGACACGGTGACCCGTCATCAATGAATTTATATACTGACTTGAGATAATTCACGTGTTTCAAAGGAGTGTAGCAATCAGTTTTGCTATACCGCGATATACTTCGCAGCATTGATGTACCCATCGCAAAGGAATGAGATCCTACGGTCGCCTATCCAAATTACACCTTACATAATACTATTTGGAAATAACTTGGAAATGATCTCCCTTCTCGAATATCTTACTATTACTGTCGTAAATAAAAAGCAGATATTGACTGTTTCATAGGCAGCGCCAGGATTTTGGTAATATGGGTGCAGGCTGGGAAGGGATAAGACATATCAAAAAATGTAGGCCTACACATGGTAGGCCTACACAATAAAAATTTATGTACTGTACATATTTAAAGGAACTTCATACATGGATACACGTGTATGTGAGTTAAGCAATTATCAAAGAAATATCACAATGTTTAAGTGTACAAGTTTTTCTTCTTCTTCTTCTTGCATTGGCAAGTTTGTTTCTGGACTTTGCCTTTATCCTCTGCCAATTGCTTCTTCCTATTAAACGATGATTTACCAGCAGTTTCGCTTGAATTTGAATGTAGTTTTTATCCACCCAAACAAAGTTCCCTGTTGTTTTGATTTAAACATTTTAAAGGCAAATTAACATGCCGACATGCGTACATACAATAACAACTAAACTAGCAATTACATCGCACTGTTAGCCAAAGACACTCCGCCAACACATCCTAACATTGTTGCCAGAACGCTCTGCACTATTGAGCCTTAAGATCTCAAAAATAATCCCTAAGTTGAACACTGTATGATAGCAAGTAACTTGTGAAAGACTTAAGAAGTCAGTCAAATATATCCAAACATGGGGAACAATAAATATACATAATTGAAGGGATTATTGTAGGAAATCTGAAAATCGAAGTTAATGTGGGTGCAGCTGCACTCACTGCACCCACTGTGGCGCCGCCTATGACTGTTATACGCTATCTCAGTACGTTACTTGGAAACTTCTATTACTACTATCTCAAAGATTCGGAAAAGAATCATCAGCTAAGGAAAATATGGATAATTTATCCTTTTGCGGAAGACGGACTGCTGTAGACTCACTTTCCCGAAGAAGAAATGTTTAGCTGAACTTTCTGCTGATGTAACTTTCAATTTCAGGTTCAAAAACAAATCTGTAAATCAGTATTGTAAATAATATCCGGATCTGAGAGACAAGCTTTAAAGTATTAATTTTTTTCAACAAAATATGAATGTGCAAACCTTCTCTACGGTCTAATCAATTAAGATGAAATTCAGGAATCTACTGGTTGCTGATGCCACTCTACGTCTTGCAGTTTCAACATTGGACCACATACCCGACAAGACTTTGGCAAATAAACAATAGTAAATGTCATATTGAGTACTCAAAAATAAATAAATAATTTTCTAAGAAAATAAATTTAAATAGTTGTGTGGCCGTGAATTTCGAGTCCGAAAGTAAAATAGTATTGTGACTCAAAAATGTGTGATTTTTAAATTCATTATTTCAATAATAAATATTGTTAATAATAATAATAATAAAAATCTAAAATGAAGTAGTTCTTTCTACTTTGCCGGTCCTCAACATTACCCCACTTTTTTCTCCCGGTTTATGAGAATCAGAAGATCATAAACCACTAGTATAGATTACGTCAAGTAAGATAATCTAAAACTAAATAATGTAGGTGTCAGTATTCATGGTAGGATAGAAAGTTTGCTCTTCTAACTTGCTGTTTTGCTGTTCGAAATAATTGAGGGAGAGCTGTAATAATGCATTGCTCTGTGGCTCTGTGAAAGATTTGAAGTTGCACGTAGAAACGTTCCATCACATTAAAAGAATAAAATAAAGTACAGTCCCTAGTTTAGTGGATTGTTGAATGTTGAAATGCATGACGTCATCCTCATCGGCCATCAGAAATGTTCGCGGTACGCTTATATCGTTTAATTCTACACGTATTGATTAATTCTTGCGCGATGAGTAATACATACGATACGAGTTTGCCTCACTATTCACAGATTTTGTGCTTTGTGCTTCAATATCTAGCTACGTGAGTAGCCAAGGGTGTCTACTGATACTGGAAGTACTTGAATTATGATACTGGAAATATACTCGAATTTTGATCCACAGACTAGAACACTCGTAATTTGTCAACAATACTTTTTTGTAATTGTTTTAATAGTCTTAGAAACAGTTTTGTATCCATTGAGATTGTATTTTTTTTTCCCCAAAGCAAGGGATGTATATATTTTGTAGTTAGACATTTAAAGCAATGGGTGGAATGGAGGGCTGTGAGGGTTGTTGGGAGGCCCTTTAAAAAATGTTAAATCATTGTATTTCAAAAAAAGTCAAGGTTAACTAAATTTATTAAAAATAAAATATTCTTTTGATAGTAAAACAATTACTAGCCTGAAATTATCAAGAGTGTGATTATTCCTAAAAAACTTTTAAAAATCATTGAATTAGGTACGGGAATTTTGCTGGTAGTTAAATTGAATATACTGGAATTTTGAAAATGAAGCACAGTAGACACCCTGTAGCCACAAGTTTGCCTGAACTTGGATGAAATTAGTGGTTGTATATAGTTTAAAGCTTGTCGGAATTAGTTTTTATCAGGAAAAGAAAAGGTTATACTAAGTTTTAATGCAATATTCATATTTAATATAGTCAGCAACGTGGTTCTTGCCTTTTCATTGAAAGGATTGTTGTTTATGTCTGGAACTCAAAACTGCGTGGAAAGTTACTATAGTATTAGTTTAAATGAATTCTATCATTCAGGAGAACATTGAAAGTGCTCCAGAAATTTTTCTGTTAATAAAGTACGCACATTCTGCTTAGGAAATATTTCAGAGTGGAACAATTTGTTGCTAGCTCACTGCTGTCTAGTGGATTCCCGGTGAAAGAGCATTAAAATTTAGTGTTTTGGTGATTCTTCCACCTTTGGTGGCGAAGTTTTATACGTCGCGTATAGCTTGATAGTGCTGAAAAGGGAGGCTGTAAACATAAAGAAAAAAACTAATGAAGAAAATTTACTGGGTGTATTGTAATGAAGATACTGACGTAATGTTCATCTTGCTTTAAAGAAAGAAAAAAAAAGTTATTCCGAAATTAAACGTTTGCAGAACTGTCGTTGAGATGTTTCGTTTCTTCGGTAGTAGAATTAAAGCACTTCAGATCTAAAGTCCTCTATTCGGGAGTACAGGTTTACAAATTCAGAGTGGTTGTTATGTGAATTGGGGGGTGGGGGTGAATGTGGCGATTTATGTACACTCATGTTCAAAATTATTGTTGCATGTCTATAAATATGTTGTTGTAGGAATATAATTTGATAACTAATTCGCCCGGTATTTTTTATAATGTTAGTATATGTATAATCGGCAAAGACATGTATGTGGCAAATTACATGTCAAAAGAGCAGTAAATAACAGCAATAAAGCGAAAATAAAACTTTCTTGTCCATTTAGCAACATTTTGTTTTACTCATTTAATTTTCGTATTTATAATTCTTTTCCTATGAAATTTACCACAAATATACATTTCCCGATTATATACATAGTATCAGTATTAAAAGTATCCTGCAAAATCATTATCAAATTATATTCTTACAAGAAGACACTTATAGATATGCGACAATCATTTTGGACATGAGTGTACGTAGGTTTTCACTCACAGTTCCTTTTTTTTCAGTTTCCAGCTTCAAAACATTTTGCATTTACATTTATAATAATCAAAGGGATCATATCCACTAGCGTTCAAAATTAACCTTTTAATTTTCATTTCCAACTTTTGAAAATTTGGAACAGTTTTGTGTTTAATATCTTTCGAATTTTGTGACAGATTTTGTTTAATGTACTTTATATCATTTAGTTGTCTACATGTAATTGTAACATCAAATTTTGCAATTTGCTTTCTAGGGTAATTGTTATACAAAAATTCATAGTGATCTACTTTGTTTTTGTACATATTAGTACATGTTTAAAGTCATGTAACGCTTATTTTGTAGTGCATTAGGTTAATTTAGATGAGTTTAGAGGCATGCAAGGCAGTTTTCCTTCTAAAGTCTTCATATTTTTTTGCTAGATAATGACAGGTATTCGGTTACAATCGTGTAGCAGGATGGAAATGAGGAAACGTATTTGTATGAGGCGATCCTTGCGTGATATGCAACACGCAATGTTGCTATGCGCAACAGGTCGCCTGAAGTGAGGCTTTGATGAGGCATCGATGCTTGTTAATTTTTGAGCGTGTAGCGTACTAGTGTCTTTCAATCGACTATATTAACTACTAGAAATTGTACTGAATTTTGGAAGTACTGATGTCTGTTTATTGTTACGCATAGATTTTGTGCGTGCAGAGGAAAGACAGTTCTATTCTAAGAATAAAGTACGCCAAGAAAGACAGTACATTCAGTATCAAGAGTACAGTCGCTTCCCAGTCTTTACCTGATAGCGTGATGAGTTAGGAATTGAAACAGATGTAGCAAAATCACTATAACCGACAAGATTGTACCTTTTAGTTGCGTGGTTCGTGAACGGCGAATCGACTTCATGCGATACACACCCATAAAATATACAGGGTGGCCCAAAAGTAGGTATACACCCCTGCATTAATCAAGTATAACATTCTAGTTCATGGGTTTATTTGCTTCGGCTCTTCTGACCATAAGATGTAAGTAAAAACACATTAAGAACAAATAATAAAGAAACTAAGTCTACCTGATGGATAACAATAAGAAATGATATAAAATGCAGTACGGTACTGTGTACCTACTTTTGGGCCACCCTGTATATCAAATTGTCTACTAAATTTTTTTTTCTTATTTTATAAACAAATATTTCATTAATAAGCCTAACATATGGTATAAGTTATTTCTTATGAAAGTGTAAGGGGTAAGCCTTCGTATATTCCATGCTCCAAATCTCTCATCCATTTTAGTTTGCTGATCAAATTATCAGTCT
This sequence comes from Thermobia domestica, assembly GCF_964235325.1. NCBI lineage: Eukaryota > Metazoa > Arthropoda > Insecta > Zygentoma > Lepismatidae > Thermobia > Thermobia domestica. The sequence goes on from NC_137464.1 coordinate 37,070,231, forward strand.
GGTTCGGGGCTTGTAGGAATTATTATTAGTATCATCACAGAATTAGATTGTTAGTGAATACCGAACTCCCAAGTTGAAGGACCCAGAATTAATTTATTATTATTATTATTATTATTATTATTATTATTATTATTATTATTATTATTATTATTATTATCATTATCATAACATACATGGAACTTTGAGAGACAGGTTATATGTTAAAGTAGTGTTTCAAATTTAATAGCGGAAAACGGCACTTTCGGCCGCAAAACGTCTGACGCACAATGAATCTTCCAGTTTTAAAAACAGCTAGTAATAACGGGGGACAAGATAATTTGAATGTGCTGGATGATGCCTGAGAAAGCAGTTCTATGTTCTTATCGTACTAAAAAAAATTACAATCGGTGAAGAGATTTATTGTGTCCTTAGCGAAGAAAAAATTAACAATTTCGAGAAATGTTCCGGAATTGCAATAATTAATTACTTATGTCCCGGATTCGATTTCCGGTGGGTACACTCGGTCGGAAAGATATGAAAGCCTTTTCGGGCCAGCCATCCTGATTTTTTTTTTTTTTTTCCTGACCTTTTCACATTCACATCAAGCGAATGCCTGGAGGTATCTAATGCACAGATCCCAGGCAGTTTCCTTCGTTCCCCATTTCTTTTCCTTCAATTTTCCGGGTAATGTGATCGCCGAAGGTCGTCTTCCCTCATACGTGACGGGCCATGTATGCCGAAAGCATAGAATTGTAATTACTAGTCCTGATTCTAATTTAGGACGAAATCTCTGAAGAGGTGAAATATCTATTTGTCATAAGAGATCTAACATTGAAAATAATTTAGTAGTAGTAGTAATAATAAAAGGTTTAATAATACTTGAAAACGTGCTTCATTAAGTATTAACCATTTCTCTAAGTTTAGTTTTCCCTCAGTTATAGACCATTACTCTGTAACTAATTTATGAGTTAATTATACTTTTATAGAGATTTTTACTCTTTGTGTTTCAAGAACTAAATATTATCTAACACAATTTTTAACTCAACAAAGTTTTAGACAGACATTTTTAATCATTGAAGTATGAAAAGTGAAATTCGACGAATTTGCTTCTTCGTTTCTGTAAAAGAATTAATTCCAAGGAACTTGTTTTTCTAGTAAAATCCTAAAAATGAAGTTTTATTGCAGTCGAATTACGTTCATTAGCAATAGTGTTGAGATAACCGTATATCAGAACGAATTGGCTGTCTTAGCAACAACCTTTTTTTTTTTTTTTTTTTTTTCTTCGGTTAAAGAGTAAATTTGTTATTTTTATAAAGAAAGGCGTAGTTAAAACCTGAAAATTGGTTACACGTGCAGGATGGTTTAATAATGTGTTTGCTTATATTTTTGAAATATTCGGCCGCTCAGTTTCATCGATTTTTAAGAAATGAAACACTGTGTGAAGAAAACTGACACATTCACATTTATCAAATTACACGCTGCTGAGCGATCGAAGTCACAGCGGAACTTTGCAATTTCTGAAAGTAACTTGTGGTGCAGCAGAGAGAAATTCAGACCGTCGCACCACAATTTGTCTTGATCTGTTTATTTATTTATGTAGCACCTGGAGATATACATTAAGAGGCAGCAGCGCATGTCATTGACTGAACAGAAGATAGGTCAGATTTCCTTTTGACACAACTACTAACGAAAACTTCTGCTAGCAGTGTTTCCATCTGATAATATTTAAAAAGGCACAAAACAAATCTTGCAAGATAAAATAATTTGATGTCAATAGTGAAAATTGAACCAAGTCATAAATTTCGTAAATCTTGATTCTATTCGGCGTATCATGTTTCTTGTTTAATGTGTGTGTGCCAATTATAGCACACATTTGAAGTAACTATATGAAATATGCATTTTTGAAATTCGGTCCGATACCAACGGCCTCTTCTTTATGGATAGAGTATACAAAAAAGAAAAAAAAATATTTTTTTCATTTGGTTCGCAGGCATGATAAAACATACTCGCGGTCCAGATCCAGCCCTCTGGCCGTGATTTTTACCCATCACTATTTGAATTGATGGACAGTTTACTGCACAGTAGATCATTGAGGTCTCACAGTGAGTCTTGATCATTCTAAGATTTGAGATTTGTGGGAAATCTGATACCAACTCAACATGTAAATATTAGGAAAACGTATCAACTTACTGCTCGTCTGTACGGACTCGTACTGAAAACACAAATCTGTTTCTTGGAGAAAATATAAAATTCGTCTTCAATATCTGAAAAAGTAACTTTTTTGTAATTGAAATAAGTAGAAAATATCATAGAAATTTTAAGAATTGATACCATTTTGTGATGCATGTATGTTTTAGTTAAGACTTGAATGGGTTATTCTGTACTCTCTCCTGAAATGAAATCGATCCACTCATTTCAGTAGCCTTGTATCCACACGTTTTTTTATAGACATATTTGCATTATATGCAACAAATGCTTCAGCAAGATCGAAAATCAGATATCAATGACCTAAGAGAGTTGTCCAAGTGGGACAAGATTAACCATTCAGCAAGTTTTGAATTTTTGACATGGAGAGAGAGAGATGCGTAATGCGCAGCATTTTTAGAGGGGAATTCTTACCAGATATGTTGGTACATAACGAAAAATGATATTCGATATATGACATATGTAATAGGATAAAAAGGATTATTCAGGAACTATTGTGAAAATGCTGTATTTTAATAGATTAGTTTGGTCTATTAGGCGTGTAGTCCTAATGTCCATTCTTGGTGTGAGTTATTGCCCGTGAGCTCATAGCGCATAATTGTGGACCAAAAAATCAGGAAAGAAAACAAACAATGCATGTCATTTACTATATCGAATTTAAGTCAAGTAAGATGGAAAGATAAGTACTTAAAAAGAAATAACATCACCGTTTTGGCAGAGATACAATTTTTGTATAAAAAGTCCTCATAGATAAAAAAGAAACGCCTGCCAAAAGAAAAGTATCCCATGCCAAACGTAAAAGCAATTCATTGATTAGAATCTCAAGTAGGTAATAATTTCTAGTTTTATTTTTTTAAAATAGGGTTTTCAAACTACGAGTCGTTAATACCCATCCCTCCTCTGCCCGTACTGTTGCTTACTTTGAATTTTGTTGAATAAATTTAAGACAATAAATACCAAAAGTTTAAAAAGTGAGCCAGATAGGAATAAAATTATATGAAGTAATAACTGTTTTCATATCTTTCCTTATAGGTCAGTAAAATGTGTGCCCAATTTAAGACGTCATAATCATTGGGTACGGTACTCAAAGAAAAAGTGCTCATTCCAGTGGTAAAAGTGCTTACGCTTGGAAAATCTAATTGCGCTTTTCATACTAATTTCTGGACACTGAAACTAATGAAACCACGCTGTATTTTATTTCCGGTGGAACTATGTTTTAAAACCTATATTCATCCACAGAATCACGAGAAAAATGGCCTCAAAGGTGGAATATGAATGAATATAAATATTCGAACTTTGGTGCCATTTATTTTGAACCCATGTGCGAATAAATTTAGAAATAGTTCCATTGAATTCATCTACATTAAATTAGTACAAAAAGCTCAATTAGAAATGTATCCAAGCGTTGGCACTTTCTTTTATCATTGACATGAGCGTTTCTTCTACTACATGTGAAAAGGTCTAAAAAGAATAACTATTACTTCAGTGGATAGCATGTGTAGATACATCTGAAACATTTTCCGAAACTGTCATCTTGTGTGCGTTGTTGAACTGATGGGTATTCTTGTGGTGATAACTTTGCATATTTGATTGACGTTTCAGATTGATAATAGAAAGCAGAATCATAACTTTTCAAACATTTTCATCCACAAGGATTGTAAGTTCGCAACACTTACTCTTTTTTGTAAAACAAGTACTGCGTTTTACGTTGGAATTGTCTGGTGTCTCTGTGTGGACTTAATTGACTAATAAATTATTTTGAAACAGTTCCTTTTTAAATCTGTTCCCCTTGTCTAATTTCTCGTCACAAAGAGAGCAATACATGTCGAAATTCGTTAAAAAATTAAGTTTTTCAGTCCACGGATATTTCAGTATTTTTTTTCAACTTCAAAATAAAATACATGGAACAACGTTAACAAAATGTATAGAGTAATATAATCATTTCAGAAAATTTATGTTTTTGTTCATTATGTAGAGGTAATGTACTATGCAATGCACAGGCATATCACATCTAATAATTTTGTTAAACTAACCAATCAACTATAACCAAATTGAATCTATTGTTTCAGATGCGGCGCCGAGCGAACGTGAGGAATTATTCATTCAAAAAATTCGACAATGTTGCGTTCTGTTCGACTTTGTGACAGATCCATTGTCGGATCTGAAATGGAAAGAAGTGAAGCGTGCAGCACTTCACGAAATGGTGGAGTACGTAACGACGCAGAGAGGGGTTATCACGGAACCCATATATCCCGAAGCCGTCAATATGGTAAGTTTACCAATTTTTTATTTCGAATTTTGTTCGTTATGAAATATGAATTAACCCGAATTCTCCTTTTCAAAGTATAAATTAGACGCGAAAAAAGTCATTCAGTCTCTGTTGTAACACTGTAAGGAACAGAAGAACAATATTGACAACTTGGGATTTCAACAATTTTAATTTCATATTCCAAATTTTCACCGGCAGTATTCAAATACATTTTTTTTCAACATACCCGGCATTCTTCCTATGCAGATTGTTTCTGTAGAGCCAGCTTTTCGCTGTTAAATGTTACTGCCTATAATTTCGTATCAATAACTTAACTAATCCAGAGATAACTGGTTCAACTCACTAGCGGATGCAGAAGAGTCGTTTTGGGGAAAAAATCCGCTTCCTGGATGATAAATGTAGGCTCGAGACACGAAATTCAAGTTTCACATATAAACAGAATAAAGCAGTGTAATATGTTATATATATAAAATTATGTGTGTAAAAGTAATTAAATTTTCATCACACACTGGTTACTGGTGAGAGCACACCAGAGCTATGATATAGGAAGAGCAAGAGGAAGACATATATATTTACAAGAATACTTCATTCAACAAATAAAAATTCTTAATTAAACGTTATTATTCTCTCTGTGTGTAAGAATCACTTTCAGAACAGGTAAAGTTGCAGATCCTCAAAGGGAGCTTTATAAAATATCTGAAGCTCAAATACATTTTTTTTAAAAAAATATATCAATATATATATTTTTTTAATGTAGTATGTTATTACATATAAACTTGGTAGTGAATATTTCAGCTGAAAAGATTGGAAAAGAAATTAGTTCCTATTCATTAAATTTTAAAATTAGTTTACACGTAACGATTAGAATTTCGTAAAGTACGGACTTCTTGCTATTTACCCGATCCACATAATTAGTAAAGATTAAGTTGCTGAAGTTAAATATATCTTCCGGTTGCTTTTACGATGCACGCCTCCACTAGTTACATAAAAGCATTTGCGTGGATGTCCAATGAGTGTACAAGTAGTTTTCTTCAAATGAATGAAAATTTCGTATTTTTAATAGGATAATTACATTATTTACGTTATCAGTCTTTACAAGGTGATATTTTCCTCAGTTCGTGTTCCCAGCGCTGCTTAACAGTAATTAACGTTTGTGTTTAAATATAACTAGCTATTCCAGAGAATATATAAACAGATGATCATAAGGAGAAATTGACCATTTACCAGGAGTTCGGTAATTTTGGTAAGCGATGCTTATTGGGATTAAATCAGTTAATTTTCTTTTGATTAATAAAAATAAGAACAATCCGTTACTCTTTATGTGATTTTTTGGGTTCTATTCTGTTAAATTAAACTGTATTTGAAATGTTATACAAGTGGCAAATTAACTGGATGATAATGAGGGGATACCACAGTTCGGTTATAATGCTTACCTCGGGTGTAAGGCGTCCTTGATTCGATTCTGAGCCATGAGCTTGTGGGACCTATGTAATCCCTTTTCGTTCTGCATCTCTATTCCACAGATTCTTTCATAATTATTGATTTAGTGTTTCTCACTCGTCTGCTCGAATCTGAAGGTCATAATCATGTGTCTTTGAACGTTTCATTTAATTGACAAGGTCCCGATGGCAGAACTTTGTCTTTTTGAGATGAACTTTTGTAAGTCAAAATTTTTTTTACAGGAATTTCTTACTTACCTTACTTTACTATACAGCTCTACAATCCTGGGTGGGCTTTGGCTTCATTCACGAGGCTCCTCCATTCTTCTGTTCTTTGCTTTACCTTTCCAGTTCTTAACGTGAAATATTCTCAGATCCTTGTTTGCATCCTCGTACCATCTTTGCTTTGGTCTACCTTTATTTCTCGTGAAAAATATCTTTTCATGTAATATCTTCTTTGCTAGTCGTCCTTTTCCCATTCTTTCTACGTGTCCCGTCCAGCGCAGTCGTTGCGCTTTTATAAACTGTACAATATCTTCTTCTTTTAAGATGTCTTCTATTTCTTCGTTTGTTGTGCTTCTTCATTCGTTATTTTCTCTGATTGTCCCGAAAATCTTTCCAATTATTTTCCTTTCGAATATTCATAGTTTTTCTGCGTTTTCTTTAGATAACGTCCATACTTCTGCGCTGTAAGTGACAATCGGTCTAATTGTCGTTTGTAAATCTTAATCTTTGTTTGACTACCAATGCTTTTGTTTTTGAGTATTTGTGCATTAGTATAATACGCCTTGTTTCGTGCTAGAATTCTTTCTTTGATTGTAGCTGTCACGTTATTCCTGTTATCTATTGTCATTCCTAAATATCTAAATGTCTACTTCTTCAAATGTTTTGTTTCCTATTGCAAACCTTCCCTTTCTTCTTTTATTTTTATCTGATGTTATGTGCATGTATTTTGTTTTTCAGTGTTTACTTGCAACCCCAATGGATTCGTTAGTTCCTCTAGTTTGTTGTATAATTTCCTGAGTTCGTATTCCGTTTTCGTCAAGATGGCGATGTCATCTGCATAGGCGCATATTTGGCTCGTTTTAATGATGATTGTGCCCCTTTTATCTATTCCTCCTATAAAAGAATCAAAATGATACTGTCATATTTTTATTACGGCGTTACGTAAAGCATGGTAAACAGTTTTCAGCAGTATTCCTAGTTCGAGTTACAACTTGTGAAGTCAAATTTTTTAAAAGTGTTTTGCTAAAAGAAGCAGATTTAAAATATTTATACGATACACCGTATTTTGTAATGAGAGCAGCTTTAAGGAATTTTCTTTTATCCTAAGGGGGTCCGTTTAGGATAATGTATGTAAGCTGGTCTGTTGTTCCAATATTATCACTAAGTCCATCCTTTGCTGTTGGCCTTTTTTCCATCACATTAGTAATCACTGAACCCCAGCTTTCACATATGGCCTCGGACAATGGTATACTCAAACAAAACATCATTAGCTTTACTGCACGGATTATTTTTTATTGATTGATTGATTTAGTTAGTTTGGGGCAAAGTTTGTATTTCATCTCTCAAAGTTGATTCAATTATTGTGAATATTGTCGCATCCTACAAAATACATTTTATAAATAGTTGATACGTACTGCCATTTGTTGGCAATAGTAGAGCCTTTACACCCATTTTAAGTTACGGAAATACGCATTCAAGTAATTTCTCCATTTTGAAGTTAGTGTCGAAAGAAAGTTCGTGTTTACTTACTTAAGCTACTATTACCAACATCAACATCATAACTAAAATAACCTTTGATATGGGAAGCCGTTTTAACCTGCGGAGGGAGCTCGTTTTGATCGGCAATGAAAATTACATAAACGCGCCTTTGGTATGGGAGAGCCGGATTCCATTCCCGGCGACGGAGCTCATGTGGTTTGGATCTCATGTAAGTCCACGTGTCATACAACCTCGCTGCTGAAAGGAATGCTAAACTGAAAATCAAGTCAAATCAAACATAAAAAGTGTACTTTAATGCCCTATGGTTACAACAGCATAACTTCGCAAGGGTTTCAAATACAGTCAGTGCCAGGATAAATATTGCCAGTTTTTTTCGTGCTTTTAATATCTCTGTACTGCTTTCAAACAGAAAACTACTTTATATGTATTTTATCTTCACAAACGTATTTATTGCCTTTAAACATTATTAGCTTGTGTTAACAGTATTAAGGTTCATTTGTACACATTATAATCGTCTGTAAAGTACGTGTGTAAAGATTTTTGTAATATGTTTACCTGTAGAATTCTCATTATCTTATTTAATGTTCGTTTTGTTTTATGAGAGGCATTCTTTTTGTTTACATCAAACGTTAATGCAGACCTTGACCATATATGTTACTCAATATTAGTCCTTCAGATGTCTTTCTATTTTTGTCACGATTATGTAAGATTACGTTGCAACCATGCGTTGAGCAAAAAGAATCATTGCTGTACTTGATAAATTATATATATACAGGGTGGACCGTATATCTTGATACATAATTATAATTTTTAAACTAATAGACAAAAAAGCTGAAGTTTTGTGCCATGCAAATGTCGGCAGAACGGTATTGTTTGACATGCTCTGTGATAACATTAAGTGCACAGTGTTACCAATCCAACGTAGTTGTATTTTTCAAATGGCGCTTCGTCAGGTTATTGCATATTTCAGGAGAACTTACAATATCAGACTTGTGAACCAGTGTTACAAACTAAGGACGCTACAGTATCACAAACATCCGAATTTTGATGATCGCTATAGCAGTAACAACGCAAGTGAGACTGGTGGGCTGATGCACGTCCAAAGCAGTGTTGTGTATTGGTTTAATAGCTTCGACTACCACTAACCTTTATATTGCCTGTACATTATTATTATTATTATTATTGGAATTTAGTTTCCACATTATTATACAGTCTTCAAAATAAGAGAACCGCACAACATACTTTCTTTATAGTAGATAAGTATGATTTGCTCTTCACTAGAAGAACTTGGAAAAACGATCGTAAATTTCTACCTTCATGTGCTGCGTGAAGTGATCCTACATTTTGCTTTGGATAGGTTGTGCGAGTAATAAAGAACGCTGAAATGGGCGATTAGCCAATGAAGGAGCCTCAGTCTGTAAGAGCCTTCGCAACGTAACGCAAATAATGCAATGGGTAATTATAACAGCTATGCCAACTATCACAAAATACTGTAAAACAAAATTTGCGTTGTGTTGACGCAAACCGCTGCGGAACGAGGCATAAGATGTCCGAGACAATTCGTAGCAACCCCCCAAAATTCGCTGTTATTTCTCGTATAATGTTCCTTTACCCTTGGCGCACGCTCAAGAAACCGATTACTTTATAGGTAACTAGTGATACCTGGCAGCCCGTTCGTACGCTGTGGTTGGAGGTGCAGTGAACTGCGCTGATAACTACACGATTCTTACTGCAGTAACTAGAGAAATGGTTCCTGCTACGTTGCCAAATCAAAGATATGAAAACGAGACAGACTGCGTGCAAAGAAGCTAGTGGAGGTTTCAAATACATAAAGTTTTCAGAAACTTGTATAATTGAAATAAGGTGCTAAAGTATAAAATTATCAATAAAAATTAGTTTTTATTGTAATTTTATTTCGTAATGTTCTAGGCCTACCGCTGGTAGGCCCGGTAACCCACAAAATACGCGATTGATACAAAGGACTTTACTATCTAATACTATGATCATGATAAGTTGGATTTCGAATGAATAAGAACAAATATACATAAGAGATTGAAAATTTGAAGTTTTCAAAAGCCTTTATTTTGAAAAACTGCTTAGATAAGTGCCTATTCCAATTATATAAGCGCTTTCAATAGATGCGAGGATAATAATGCCGTGTACAGCTGTCTCAAACCTTCTGGAGATGATAAATATAGCTAAAGTCGCAACATTGCTTAAAATTATGTAATCCCGAGAACTTGTAATTACACCCACCAATAAGAATTGTTATGTCATAGAAGCAAGGTGAATAAAAAGTTATTTTAAAAAGTTCCCACAAACACGCCATCTTAAGCAAAATGTCAAATTTAACTGATTTTTTCTCTCTCCAAAATATGAAATTGTTGAAAACATAGTGATCTTTTATACCTATTAAAACCCATCTACGTAATTGAGTGTGATACTTGGGCTACCTAAATACTTTTTCGAAAAAAAGTGTTGCAAAAAAATATATTTTTAAACCCTTGTAACTTTGTTTCTACGTATTTGAAATACATCATATGATTATTATAGTGTTGAACTCCAAGTTACTCTGGCTGTGCATTACTATGTCCGTGTCACTGTAAAGGTGGTTATGGTGAAATCTATGATAAGATAAAATTAGCCTCGATTCATGTGTGTTTATTAGCATAATGATGTACACTCATGTCCAAAATTATTTTGTTACATGTCTATAAATATGTTGTCGTAGGAATATAATTTGATAACGAATTCGCCCGGTATTTCTTACAATGTTAGTATGTGTATAATCGACAAAGATATGTATGTGGCAAATTTCATGTCAAAAGAGCAGTAAATAAGAACAATAAAACGAAAATTAAATTTTCTTGTCTACTTAGCAACATTTTGTTTTACTCATTCTAATTTTCGTATTTATAATAATTTTGCTATAAAATTTACCACAAATATACATTTCCCAATTATACACACAGCATCAGTATCAAAAGTACTTTGCAAAATCATTATCAAATTATATTCTTACAAGAAGACAGTTATAGATATGCGACAATCATTTTGGACATGAATGTACATTAGCTCTCATTCGTCAAATCTGAATAAATTAATATGTAAATTTACTTGCCTAATAAGCCTGTGCTTTGGCTAGATTATGATTACAGAGCATGATATTCGTACGATAGCGAGCTAGATCATGGAAAGCTGAAGTTAATGCCACGAGGCTCGAACTCCAGGTTTCCAAGTCTAAAATTCAATAGTGGTTTCCGAATGATCGAAAAGAAATTTAATACTATTGATAATATAAAGATTTCGATGTCCTACTTTCCCCCCAAAACTGTATAACCAGGGCGCTAGGAAAAATCCATGTGCCTAATTATTTCGAACTTCAAATATAGAAATTGCACTGTAATTTCAAAGAATATCCTCATGCTGCAAAACTGAAAGATTTTTAAAAAAGCAAGTGATAAATGTATGACATAGTACATTGCCAAGGTGATCTGATGGATGCGACCCTTCTTATTTTGTAACTTCTTCAGATTAACAAGATAATTGAGTTTCTAAATACGTAATACAGTATTCATTAGTCACGAAAGAACAAACTCTAAATATATTCTGCTATAATGATAAAAATAGTAGAAAAGTCATTTTGTATATTTGTGACCATCTACCTATATAAATAAAAATAAAAGTGACAATGTTTGTGACTTAACTCTTGAACCACACGATTGATCTCGATCAAATTTTTTAACGTAAATAAGGCTCGGGCCTGGGATGATTTTTATCATTTCCCTTTGACGGTGCAACTTAGGGAAAGGGGAGATATAAAAAATATCGAAAATGACCGATATTAGTGATGAATCCATAGTTTTCGGGGTCGCTGAGATGAACAGTGACATTTCCGATGCTGTTTAAATCCAAATCCAGGCCCGCAACTTAGAAGAGGATATATATATATATATATATATATATATATATATATATATATATATATACAGTGGCGGATCCAGGATATGATCAAGGGAGGAGCTAAACCATAGTTTGCCGCTATAGATATATAGATATATGCGTGTGTGTTCGAAATTACCGATATTAGTGTCCAATATATAGTTTTCGATGTCGCTGGGATGAACTGTCATACTTCCGATGCAGTTTAAATTCAAATTAAGCCGACAATATCAGAGAGCGCCACAGTAATAAAAAGTGACTGACCAACGGAACATTTTACTAATTTTTCTTATTTTAACTCAGCCAAATGGGTAATTGACGTGAGTATTACATAAATTTAAAAAAATAATAAAATCCGTAAACAGTTCATTCCATCTAAAAACAGAAAATAGCACAGTGATCATTGTTTTTACGTGATGACAGAGTCGATAAATAAGCGGATGGAATCAGACAAAATATTTCATTTTTGAGTTGTAATGGGGGAGAGAAATTTTAAAAGCTTCTCGTACATTACAATAGTTGCGTTTCATCCTTGGATCATCGAATATATATATATATAGACGTGAATCCGCGGCAATACACTATACTGGGTATAATTCACACAGGTGTAATTTACTCCACTGTAGATATGAAAGTCCTCCCTCAGACCCGATGGTTGCATCTTAGGTAGACGACTCCTGTGGTTGTGCAACTCCTACGGGTCATCTGGTTTGAGATCAGACAATGGTCGTATCTTGCTTCCCTAAAGTTCAATCATATATTTTCACTGAATTCACGTTTACAATGAAAACAAATTTGTCACCTACTCAAAATGTGAATGGAAGCTTGCCGTTAAACCACACTATTTTCTCTTTCGTCATTTGAAAACTTGAAAGTTAATCTCAAACTGAGCATCAGAGAAGTTTGCGAATAAAGTATGAAATAACACATATATATATATATATATATATATATAATTTAATTCTGTTTTGAAACTAGTGTGTGTATGTATGATGTGTTTGTCGTGAAATCTGCATTTAAACTGACTGGGTGTTGACCTGTCAAGCTAGGTTCCAAAACATTATACTTAAAATAAAATAAAATAGATTTTGTTTCTAGTTTGTTGAAGATGGCGTGGGCTGTTAACCCATTTCGTGAACTCTTTCATGCTTCGATGTGAAATGACAATTCGAATAGATAATAGATATCATTAATCTGGAGACGACTGTCTGTTTTCTGCTTTTCTGGACATTTTTGTGTTCATATTGAGTACTTTCTTAATAGCAAAATACAAAGATACTAAAGAACGTGTTTGCACATTCTTTCACCACATGTACTTCTGAGTGATCTGTGTGTGTCGATGTATACAAGAGGAACACAGACAATGCGCCTTCTCCATTTACGTGCCGGGAAGCAGTTGTCGGATCTCAAAGAGAAATAGATTTGCTTCGCAAAAAAGAAAATTTTTTGCTCATATCAAATACATATTATTATGTAAAATAATTTCTAAGTTTAAAATACATAATAATGTATTCTATGTATTTTCAGTGTTCAGTGGAGCGAATATTACATTTGCGTAATTACTGTTACAGAACTTAAATTTGGCTGTTTTTCGATGTTTGTGATATCATAGCATCCTAAGTTTGCAACACTACATAATAAGTGTCATATTGTAAGTTTTCTTTTTGTATGTAGATTTGAAATATGTAATAACCTGACATAGTGCTATTTAAAAAATACAATCTTATGTTCGGTTGGCAACACTGTTAATCTGGTGGTATTGAAGTGTATGTCGAACAGTGTTTCCCTCTCGATATTTGCATGGTACGAAATTCCAACTTTTGTATTTATTAATATAAAATTCACAAGGAAGTATCAAAAAGACCAATGGTATACTCTATACAGGGTGTTTCAAAATAACACTGACAACATTTGAGAAGTGATTCCTGACACCAAGATAAGACAAAAAGTGTAGACCAACCTGGGTGCACAAATGCTTCCTATCGGAGTTATAGGCTGCCGAAAACATGAAAAATTAAACTTTAAAGGTTCATAGCTCCAAAATTATGAGACCTACCGTAGTCGGATCAAGACTTCACTTAGGAACTAATATGTGCACTACCCAAAAATACATGTTTCAGAATCCTAAGGTACTCATGTAGCATTTTTTGCAGAGGGAGTTTGGCTACGGGCGTATAATTTGAAGTACTTACCAACTACCTCTATAAAAATTGTTGCGGAACTGTACCAATGAAAACATATGGTTATATGCGTGTTGCCCTTCTCTGTTTTTCTCTACAACTTAAAGGTGACTGCCCTGTGTGAACATATTCCTCTAAAGTGAATGTGGATACCTTTTAGCTACTGCTTAACCTCTTCATATTAAATTCGATACGATTTCATAATAAACTCTTACCGCAATGCCAGTTCAGCTTCTAGCACTTATAGCCATGGCTAGTGGCGTGGTTTCGGCTTCTCTTGCCGATGAGGTGGTTTTGTGGGTGAGGGTTGATCATGCATGGTGGTCAGTGTTCGAAGTGGTAGAAAAGCAGAGGCGGTATATTTTATTACGATTTTGACTTGACATACCATCTATGTAAATGTTGAAATACAGTGAGGGTATATTGCCTAAAAGATTGCATTTCTATTTCATAATTGCTGAAAACCATTGGAGAGCTTCTCTGCAGTTACGGGACGGGACAGAAGGGGGCATGGAGGTAGTTTGATCCTCCGCATACAACTTTATACAACTTTCTAAAAAAAAAAAAAAAAAAAAAAAAAAAAACTTATGTTGTGTTATAGAGAATTATACACGAAAATGCTTAAAAACTGAGTTTTTATATTAAAAATTTCCTTCAAGAAAACTTCCGGACCCCCACTCGGTTGAGGGGTATTCCAAACCTCGGAAGAACCGTCCCCCACAACAGACAAACCCTAAATCCTCCCATGCTCGAAACACGACATTATATGCATTAAGGCAAAAAGACATACACATACAAGAAAGAAACAATTCAATATGGCACATCAAAATATAAAGTAGATTAACTTCTTTGAAGACGCCTCAGTTTGAAAACAAAAAATAGGAAAAAGATAAAAATGTCAGTCTTGTCAACTTAGAAATTATTTCTACATAAGAGATAAAACCTTTTTACATGCAAAGCTATTCGTCATTTACTGTGTATAAAAACGGATTTATTAAAGGTATATAGCATCTACTCTTCAGTGATAGTATGTCTTGATCACTGAAAAACCGGAGGCGGTATGCCTTCATCATTGAAAAATCAGAAGCGGTGTGGTATACCACCGCATACCGTCTCACTTCAACCACTGAGCTCCCCTATACGTACTTTGTGTGCTCCCGCCAACTGCCGGATTGAAGCAGCAGTGACGTTAACAGTAGTTACTGCCCTTCGATGTTGCATAAAGACGCAAAATAATAACACGGCCTTAAAATGATGGCTTTTATTGCAAATGGTAATCATAATTTTTTTTTTTTTAGTGCTGTCTTTCTCGTACAGGCTTTATTTTCATTCCATGTTTTTTTTTTTTTTTCTGTGTTCTTTTCGTGGGCATCTATAACTGTCAAAGCCTTTTAACCCGGAGAATTGATACTGGCATAATAGATTGCAAATCCGATCTCTAGGCCCTGCATGTTTGCTGTCGCCAGTTTAGTCTGTTCATTGGTTTTTATGAGATTGCTCCGTTTTCTTCCACATTTGTTACAATTCCGTAATAAATTATTTCATTGTAATTCTTTTTTATTAATCATCTTTCCTTTCACGGACAGGTACAACCGTGGAGAGTTAAAAGATGTAATTTCATTAGTGAGAAGTTATACACATTCTTCAAATTCAATTAAAAGCAAATATGCAGATATGCTGTAAAAACGTTAAGTACTTCTATAATTAGGGCGACCATACGTCCCGTTCTAGGGGCATGTCCCGGTTGTCCCGTCAGTAGATGGAAAAAAGTAGCATTTGTCCCGTTTTATGCAAGTGAAAGAAGTAAATAACAAACCCAGTACCTTTACTCTTTGTAAAGGTATTAATAACAGACACAAGAATTGAACTGAAATTCCCTTAAACACTAACTATAGTTCACAGTACTGCTCAGTTCGGGTCAACTTCTCACCCAATGTAATATCAAGGATTCGAGCTAGGGTAAAGGAATAAATGCAGGTAGCATCATGTCATGCTATATTGTAAGTTAAATGTTGTTTATATTTTATAGCTTTATATATATATATAATATGGTTTTGCTAAGGTAAACAGGAACTAATTTTCGCACTGACCTGTTTCTCATTTCTCACGATTTTAAAAAAGTCGGAATCTATTCCGTTTTGAGCGGAAAATTTTAGTCTCCCTATCTATAATGTTCATTACGAGTGTTTAATAGTCTTGTTGCCATTATTCAGTAATATATATATATATATATATATATATATATATATATATATATATATATATATATATTAAAATGGGAAAATTTGAAGTACTTGTGAAGAAGAGTTGTATAATAACTTTGCTAGGGTGACCAGATTTTTTAAAATCCAAAAGAGTATATCCCAAAAAAAAAAAGAAAAAGAAAAGAAAAAAGAAAGAATTGACAGTAAGTATGAAGACAAGATGAATTACAGTATTTTATCCAATGCCCATGCAAATGAGTTAAATACTTAAAACAGTTTTACTTACCATCATTCATACTTCTGCGACGATCTTGCTTTCTTGAGTAAGTTAATGTCATCCTTTATTGCCAGTCTGAACTTTTCATAGGTCATTACATTCAACTTCACTTTCATCACTTGTTCCAGTGTCGACACTGTGAGTTGACTTTTTTCCTCGCTCCAGTAAGTGTTAATAGCACTGAAGAGCCTCTCCAATCAACATAGTGCCCGGTAAAGTAAACAAGAATTGCACGAGTGGCACAATCACTTTTAAATTTGACCCAGCCCACATTAAATCTTTGTACACTATTTTCCATTTGCCCATCATTGTCTCTCTTTTCTCTCCCCATTGTTCAAGGTGTTCTTTAACACATCTGGATATTGCACAGTAAGTGTCAAAAATATCATTATCACTGAATTCCAACGAACTGTCTACATGTTTTACCTGCTCATAGAAATATGCAAACGACACCTGAATTTCTTCATAAGGTAACTGATGTGTCAAGTAGTAAATGTTTCATCTTGTTTACTTCTCCGAAAAAACGTTGTGACCACATCTCTAAGTATGTTATCACTTCAAAGTAAAACCTTCTTGACACTGAGTAGGCATATTCCTCCTTCACATTCCCTTCTTTTATAAGTTTCGTAAGTAAATTTCTAGCAGAAAACGGAAAAAAGGTTTGTTCAATTCTATCTTAGTATTTCCTCAGAAGTTTAATATATTCAACAGAAACTTAGTCGCTGTTATATCCTCCCTCTCAATTTTTGTAATTGTTTCAGTAAACAAGATTAGCAGAGCATGCAGAAAATACAGTCACAACTCACTTGTTTCATCTCGAAAGAAATTGACTATAGCTATTGGAGCATTTTCGTCACTCAAAAAATACCCCTTAAGTGGTTCATACTGATGTATAATTTTTTCTACATACGGAAGCAGAGGCAAGAATCTCGTCTTTGAGTGATACAAAAGACCCTCATAATGACAGCCAATTAACTCACAAAAGTTTTTCAAATTTTCTGTCCTTACAGTAAAAATACTGAAATGGTTGTATATTTTAAAAACCAACTTCGATCGGTATTACTCTCGAACACGCCACAGAAATTCCATTGTGAAGGATATGAGCCCCACACCCGATAGGCAAAACATTTTTCTTCAACCTGCACTCTAGTTCGCTATGCACGTTTCCTGTTGCTTTATTTTCTATGCTTCCAAAATTTACTGGTGCATTATCAGCTACAAAACCGATGACCTTAATTTTCCAAACAAAACTAACGTAATGTACCCATTAATACGTTCGACACAGTTTCCGAACATTAATATCAGTATCTACTCCACAGTACCGCACTAAAACAGGCATGAGCTTGGTTGCTTTACGATTGGAAGCATCACAAGCAACAACGACGAAAGGAACTTTTTTAACACTATTACTTAAAATATTTTTTGACCACACTCCCACCACATTTGTTAACAAAGCCTCTGTTTTCGTTCTCGCACATGCAAATTTTTTATTCACTGTTGATTTCCAAAGTTTGCTAGTATAGTTCATGCTTCTAAAAGAGTGGTTATGTTTAACATTATGGTATGACCACACAAGTTCTAGTCGAATTAAATCTAGCTCTTCTGAAGATTCTGTGGTGAAGAAACTTGCCTGCTTCGGAAGTTGATGAAAATTCAGGGTGCGACTTAGATTTTGTATGTTGTTCTATATCATATTTCCCTTTATTTTTTATAGAGAACTCCTTCTTACATACCGTGCACCACGCTTTGTAAACATCGTTACTGCGGGCCCTTTTAATGCAAGGATAGCTTATTTCAAACGTTTGATTATACTGGCACTTTCCTCGCGACATTGTTAATAAAATAAATCCTTCCAATCCTCGAATAATATAATTGATTGAGTGTACGTACACACGGTAATTAGAATAATAATCACTGCGCAATTCCCACTACCAAAAACTGACTCATTTTGAAGGGAAAACAAAACCCCGTGCCATGAACTGTAGAGATACCAGATATAAATTCAGAAAATATAAATCATTCCAGGTACTCAATCAATTTAATTAACAATTTAATAATTAAAACGTTGAAAGTTTGGATAAATCTATCACTAATTTTGCCGTCTTTACTATAGTTTCAGTACTAACTAATAAAAACAGTTTAGTTATTTTTTTCTTTTGCAAAAAGAAAATCTGGCAACCCTACAATGCAACGAGGACGAGAAACGCAGCGTTGTCAACGTCCAAGTTTTTATAGGAAAAAAATGCGAGTTTCAATGGGAAAATGCATTAAACGTTAAATGAAATTGAAAAGATCACAAAAGAGTATAATTCGATATTTTTGGGAGGAAAAAAGAGTATAGAGTATATGAACCTCAAAAAGAGTATAATACTCTTAAAAAGAGTATGTCTGGTCACCCTAAACTTTGCACAGTGCAAAATGAGGTTGTCTGTAGAAGAGTGTTGAAAACTAAAGTCGACAGAAGCAAGTGAGCGTAGATGTAACTGCTGTTCACCCTTCCTTCCCGCGTCTGGTGTATTTCCTCTCGGCTGCGAAATGAAAATACACCCTGTTTCCATGGCAACTTGGTGTGTGGAGGTTGGTTGTGTTGGCGTGAAAACTCGTTGAGTAAAGTTTAAATCCCTATATTATCCTTTTGTGCGGGAGTTATTGTTGTACGGCAGAAATGACGCAATTCACAAATACCATTCATGCTGATTATCACTGTATGTCATTTGTTAGTACTGTTGGAACTGTCAAATACCAACAACCGGCAGCGTTGGTTAACTCCATTGAATGAGAAACCTAACAGTGTTACTAGCTTGTTGCATTTCATTCGTGGAACGGGGCTTTTTATAAAGATTATTGCGGGTTGAAATAACGCTTAGCGAAGTCGTCTTCTCGTTTTCCGTGTTAATTAGCATTCTCCTGTATCCTACAGCGTTACTAATTTCGATCTGCATAATATCCATAATAATTAGTTCTTCTGATACAAATTAATTAAAATGATCCCAGTAGCGTAAAGTGAGTCACCAAATAAAATTGTAGTCTATGCGGGTCTTACACAAAGAACAATTTGTAATATAGAAAATCCGTTTTAATTTTGATATTTTTCTCATCATAACGTAATTCTGATGAGAAAGAAACTTAGCCAGATAGATAACATAGTCGTCTTTACTATAGTGTAGTGGTTCCCAACCTTTTTCGACTAATGATATACTTTGCTAAACGGCCAACGAAATCATGACACAAACTATTTGGGATTTCTTATTAATATAAATTTTAATAGTGTAAGTCGAAGTTCCTATGAAGTAGTGACTTTGTACAAGGTTCATTATGAAAGTAATGAGCATGATGCTACCTTGACTCAACAATCCACCCCAGCGCGCGCTACCGGCGCGGAAAAAGTAGTGAGTGGTCTGTCCTTCCAAACGCGCCCGGAGTCGGTCTGCTGCGAGCAGTGACAGCGTGTGGATGTCGATCCGCGTGAAGCACGTTTTTACAAGTTGTAACACGGCGCGATGGAGGGTTCGCTCGAACAACGCTATGCCATAAAATTTTGCGTCAAGTTGGGTAAGAATGCTACGAAAACTTACCAGATGCTGAAAGAGGCCTACAAGCAGGAGTGTTTGTCAAGATCCCAGATCGGAAAATGGCACAAGTCGTTCAAGGAGGGTCGGGAGGAGGTCGTTGACGAGCCCTGTTCTGAACGACCAACAACGGCCAGGACCGACGACAACGTTAACTGTGTGCGTGAAGTGTTGCGCTCAGACCGGTGTGTGAGCATTCAACAAATCGCGGACACCCTAAACATGTCAACATTTGCGGTACATGAGATAGTGACCTAGGACCTGCAAATGCGAAAGGCCTGTGCGAAGCTTGTGCCGAAGGTGTTGACGAACGAACAAAAAGAACTTGTTGGCATTGTGTGAAAGTGATTCGGACTTTTTAGACTCGGTCGTAACTGGAGACGAATCCTGGATGTTCGAATACGATCCAGAATCCAAAAGGCAGAGTGCGGAGTGGCACACCTCATCCTTTCCCCGCCCCAAAAAGGCGCGCAAGAGCAAATCCCGAATCAAAACCATGCTCATTGTCTTCTTCGACGTTCGAGGAATCATCCATTTCGAGTTTGTGCCACCAGGACAACCTGTCAACGCAGGATTTTATCTAGAAGTGCTCAAGAGACTGAAACGCAGGGTCTCCCGCGTTCGAAGTGACATCAAAGACTTAATGAAACTCCACCACGACAATGCACCAAGTCACACCGCCTTCAACGTCGTCGACTTCCTGGCCCGGAGCAGAACCCCAGTGGTTCTCACCCCCCTATAGTCCTGACCTGGGTCCTAGTGACTTTTTTTTTTTTTTTTTTGTCTCCCCGTTTGAAAAGACGCCTCAAAGGAAAGCATTGGGACTCCGTGCAAAACATTCAAGCCCATGTTACAATGTTTTTAAAAGCCATTCCAGCCGAGGACTTTAAAGATGCTTTCCAGGCGTGGAAAACACGTCTCCAGAAATGTGAGCGTATTTTGAGGAATTTTAAAGATTGGTAACAATCGGAACAATAAAACAATTTTTCTAAAGCAATGCTCATTACTTTCATAATGAACCCTGTATAGTGCTGAGCATTGTTGCTGCCGCTGGAGGCGTTAATGGTGCAGTGCCTCAAAATTGATTTTAACTAATCAGTAAATGCTTATGACTTTTAAATTCTAAAATTTCACGATGCACCATAAGCACCACGATGGTACTGCGTGACAAAACGTCTACTATAGTGCATAGGCTAGATCACTGGTTTTATTTATTTATTTATTTATTTTGACTGACGACACATTTTACTGAACGTCCAGGACATCACGATACACTTGTTTGATATTATTAATTTATGAGTGTAACCCTCTAAGTTTTTATAATGTTCTAACTGAAACCGCGCCATTTACACAGCTCAGTTTTAGTATGAGCGTGAATCTTCATCCCACTTCTGTGCGAGTCCCTTTACGGACACAAGTAAAGGACAGGAATACTCTCAAAAGGAGTGAATTGCTACAGACAAACATATAAATGTAATGTTGGGGTGAGTTTGTGGTAAACTTGGATAAGCGATAGGTGATACCAAATGCAAATATTGTTTTCTTATAATTCCATATCCGAGTACGCTTCATTATGTGCCCACAAGCATTCGAAGTTGCCATATTGCAGTAGGTTTTGTCATTCATATTGAAGCAAAGCGCCTGAAATGTCTTATCAACCTGCTATACGTAGCTCCTGTATTGGTTGCCTTTCACAGGGATGTCAACGTAGTTGCAATATTAAACTAACATATCCAAAACGACGCCTAAAATATAGAATTGAAAAATACTTTTTTTTTAATAAAAAAAAAATTGAATGAGAACTGGCAAATCTACACAAAACTTGGAATCGGTCAGTGAAAACGGCACTGTTCCTAGCACTTGTGGTTCTCGAGATCTCATTGTCGAAATGATTGGCCACAAACATATAAGCTTTTCTAGCATTTTAATATATAGACTAGCTGAACCTGCGCTCTCTACACAGCGCATCATTCACACATGAGCATGAATCTCCTTGTTATTCCTCACATCTGTACATGTCCCTTTACAGACAAGTAAAAAACGTCTTGATAAAAATCAGCAAGAGATACCGTAAAGGGGAGATTTTTTCGATTACTTTTTCAATATCTTTCACCGTTTGCAAGATTTGAGCCTTCGTCCGGTTGAAGTTTTTAATTCGTGTATGATCAGTGTTTTCTTTCTTGTTGCATGCAGTATGTAGTAAGCAAATACATTACACACACAATTAATTATAATGTCAGTGATATATGGTGTTCATTGGGCAAAACACTCCAAACAATGATGATTCAACTTACATTGGAGAAATGATTGTCCTAGGGTTGCCAGATTTTGTAAACGAAAAACCGTGACACCAATCTCAGGTTATAGACCTGTATAAGGTCAGGTTTCCTACTCATTTGATCAGAGTCAATTAATTACCTGACTTTTCCCGGTTACTACTCACTATGTTCCAGTTTATTCTATACATAGTTAACACAAATGAAGCCTCAGAAGGAATGTATAAAGAAAGTGCAAAGATACCGTAAGAAGAGCTGCCTGACGTCCCTTATTCCGGATTGCGATTTGTTGTATTTAACAGGTCCTAAATATTGCGCCAATTATGACACCCTCCCATTTATGATTGAGGAGATACTTTTTTCTTTGTTGCATCATCAACTGAGTCAGAAACACTATCCCAAAATTTTAGCCTGAAAATTGCTGAAAATTTTATCAGATAAAGGACAAAATATAAAACCAAAATTATTGAATATGCATAGCATCTTTAGAAATATTTATCCACACATGGGAAAATATATTAAATACAATTGAGTTCTCAGTAGAAATTGTGCCTAAGAAGACGGCAGACCGGACGAAATGGACAGTTTAAATGCGGTTAACATGCAGCGACTGAGAACAGTATCGCCATTGTTGATTAAAGTTTCAACAACGAAGTAGTTCTGTCCTGCCGGTTGAAGAATAAAATAACTAGTAGTTAAAGCCTGTCACAGGGAAAAATACATTCTTTTGTATTGAAAGTGATATTCAAGAAATTATTGCCATAACATATGCTCCCTCTCGAATATTTTAAAATCCTTTTTCTCTCCTCTGGAGGCTAAACAATCCATAGCATGATATAATGGATGTAATTTTAAAACTCCCTGAGTTTGTTTAGTAAAATTAATTGGCTATACAAATCTTCCGAAAAATCTCCCGTTTTTAGGTGAGACATACCAGTTCCTGCAGGTGAATTTTTTGAATCTGAAGAACAAAAACCGGGACACAAACGCGTCCCGAAAGCCTTTTTCGGTACAGTTAATTCTTTCAGTGAAAACCGGGACGTCTGGCAACGCTAGGTTATCCATAGTTTTCATTATAATTTGACCATGAAACAAACTCCTGAGAGAGATACAACCCCTATATACAATAGTGCTGTGTTGGAATGTATAGCTCACAGGATATGAAGTTTTTTAAAAAAAATCCACACTTCCTGTGCAACCCTAAAAATGTAATAAAGAAATAACGACCACTTCTTTTTAAAATATTCAATTAGAACTGAACAATCTACACAAAATTTGCAATCTATCAGTGAAGACGTCATCTTTCTAGAGCCTGTAGTTTCCGAGATCTCATTGTCGAAAGGATTGGCCACAAACATCTAAACGTCTACAAACGTGGCAGCACAATTCATTTGCATTGATTTTGGAGATGATTTATTAAAATACAAAGGCTTTGAACAATAATTTAAAAAGATGAACTTTATAAAAAAGATCTACTTAAATAATTTATTTAAGGTATCCATACTTTAAAATATTTGTGTTTGTTAAACGTGAAATCACAAATAACCGTAAATTAAAGGGTTGGAATCAAAAGTTAGAGGTTGGAGCTCAGGCGTTTTTATTGTTATTGTACCATTTTAATAGATAGATGGTTCTACGTAGTACTGAGCATTGTTGCTGCCTCTGGAAGCGTTGACTGGTACAGTCGATCTCAAAGTTGATTTTAACTAATTATTATTATTAAATTCTTCATGGTTTTTAAATTCTAAAATTTCGTTCATGGTTTTTAAATTCTAAAATTTCGTGACACACCATAGGAGACTGCGTGACACACCAATGTGTCACGACACTGGTGGAGAACCGCTGGGCTATTTACCGGTTGGGAATGTCTACGATAGTGCATAGACTATATACTTACACACTAGGAATCCATAAATAATAGTGTCATTTATGTATTTATTTATTCATTTTTAATTGGAGTAACTTTGAGAATATTCAGTATCTAAAATTTTAAGTGTGTAAAAGACGCAATGCATAGAACAATCAATACCTCTGAAAGAAACGGGGGAAGTGTTCATAATTGACATTGGGATACAGATATTGCGACATACACGGGTGGGATAAATGCGAAAGAGGTGTTGATGTTTTCATTCATCTGCTCTAGGGTTTTCGGCTTATTTTTTATTTATTTTATTTTTTTATATTTTTTATTTTTTTATTTTATTTTATTTATTTTTTATTTTTTTTTTACGTATCTGATTGTAGTTTACCCCTAAGATAAGTAAGAAACTAACAGGTCAGGAGAACGAAGAAGTGAAAGTGGATTGATTCGTCTGCTGATAGTCCTGTTATTTGGAGAGAACTATTGAATTCGCTCAAGAGTTACTGTGTGGAAGTGCGGAATCATCCTGTTGAAAGCAGGCGTCGGTAAATTCTGTGGCATGAGTCGATTTACAAAGACATTACATGTTTCATCCAGATAAAGTTGGAAGTTGAGTATTTTGTTAAAAAGAATTAATATAATTCGACAAGTTGACAATCGTTACGTAATGGAATTTTACTATACTCTGTGAATTTCTCACGATCGCTGACTTGTATTCCGCACACTGACATTTTCCAACAACCAGAAGCATTCTTTATCCAACATAAACATGTATCTCGATTTTGCTATTTTTGGAGCAGTATTTTTAACAAACCATTTAGAAAATTGTACTTACAGTACTTCATCAATTTCATGCAACTTGTGTATCAGTATTTATACGGATGCAATTACAGATCCTGTTTCATGATTTTAGTGTTGTTGATTGAGAAATGCGAAACTACTTTGAAAAGCCTGCGTGGTGATTCTACGCATTTGTAATAGTTTATGGCGTGCGAACTTGTTTCCTACAATTTCTTTTGGTGTACAAAATAAACCATGTCATATGCCATGTAACTTAAATTTTGCATAGTGCATGCTCAACTGTAAATGTAATCATGTAGCTTTATCACGCTTTCCGCGACTTAACTTAGGAATATATGGCACTGAAAAAAAAAAAAAAAAAATTCTGTCATACCATTTTCCCCAGTGTCTATTTCTACAGTTTTGAACATTATACCCACAGTACTCACTCTGTACTCAAACCACAGTGCTGGCGTTCTCTATCCTGCAACATAAAAAAATTTAGAATGTCGGTGCGACATTCAGGGACATACTACACGTAATATACACACATTGCAGGCGTTTTTCACAAGTCCTGCAGTAAATAACGTGAACATATTTTTGTTTGTTTCAAATACGTACTTTTCTATACACAATTATAATCTAAAATGATTCTTCGTATTCAAAATTAGAGAAAACGAAGATTTAAGTTATTTATGTATTTTGTTAGGTAATGAGATTAAGAAATTCTCTGTACCCAAATTATTTGTATGTATGCTTTGGAACATAATTCAGGTTCGGTCCTCCTCGCTGGCCTAGTGCCTAGCATGCACACCTTTCCTGTACGAGGTTTCGATTCGATTCTCCGTAGTAGAGTATTGGATGCATTACGATGGTAGGCTTAAAAGAAAGAACATCTTTGTTCTTTTAAAAGCTGCACGAATATTGTACAACAAAGTAACTCGAATTACGGGTAAGTTAAATAATCAAACTAGTGATACCATGCATTATATAGGTGAGGGAATATTATTTTCTTTAGGTTTTACCTACTTTGAGGCGTTTTGCCAGTATATCCTTGACCGTTTTCTTTCCTAACTAATATTGATAATTCTTAGCTAGCGAAATCACACGATAAGTTGTTGAAAATGTGGTCTTTAAAAAAACTAAAAATCATGTTTAAACTTTCTAGTTTGAGATCTCCTTGCCCCTGAATGGATTCAACTGCAAGCAGTAAATCGTATTAAAGATCTTTTTAGATGTCTTAAGTTTTTAATCCTACATTTTTAGTTTTTCTCTTTCTTTCTTTGAGTTTTTATTATATTGTATAAGCTTATCTAATTAAAAAAATGTGTGTCTAATGGTCCAGGATCTATACTTAGTTTAGAACAATTGCACTTGGTTGTCGTCATTTTCTCTTTGTGAAATTGAATTAGAATATCCCCTTGTGAAATTTAATTTTCATCAAGATTTATATTTGAATTGTGACATCGTGCTTGCTGATGTTAAAAACTTCAGTGGTAGCTGTAAGCCTCTGCTGATCGTTTGAAATTAATTGTACGCATCACTGTGTCAACACATGCCCGTAGTTTGTTTACGCTTCTTTTGTGAAGTGACATCGTAAAGCGAGGGAGCGATGAACCCATCCAGTGGCCTCGACTTCTCTCCAGATAAGGGTTCAGCAGGGAAGCGTTGAGACCAATGTGTGGCGTATTGATTGGTTTTCCCTGACCGGATCCTGTAGCCATGAGCTGTAGGTCTCGCGGTCGAATTCCGGTGAGGTGGATGCTAACAAACCTTTAGTTACGGAGGAAAGTTAGAGAAAGTTGTCAACGAAAGCAAACAATAAGATAGTGTGTTCGAAGACATACTTGGAAGTTTTAACACGGTAAAACGATGATGCTACATACCTATTCCCGAGGATTGTATACTTTGCTCCTGAAATTGTTTTAACAATAGTAGCTAGTTAATGTGGCTATTGTTTGCGTACATATTCAAAACTAAAAAGTAACTTTCGTTCAAGTCATCAAAGATATTCCGCTACTCATTTAGCGACCTTTCTATATACAGAGTTATTCAGTGTGATTGTTGATGTTTCAATTGCTTTTTATGCGTAGTATATAAACTGCTTAAGCTAGCAACTTTAAATTTTGCAAGTGCGTAGGATTTGTGACTAAAGTACCATTAAAAAGGGTTTTTTGAACATTTAAGAGGGAATGGGGATGGTTTTTCTTCCCTTCTATGGGATATATACTTTTTACCGTGATACATTTTTCAGTCAAGCAGGTACATATATATACAGGGTGGGGTAAGAAACTATTTGGACAAACGTCGGGAGCTGTTTCCCGACACCGAAACCAGCAAAAAAGTCTTCTGGAACTTCGGTCAGTAATGGATAGTTTATGCGATATAAGGTGCCCAAAGCATGGAAAAATTAACTTGAGAGGGCTGTAATTCAAAAACAACGCAATGTAGAGAGTGCGGTTTAGAACATGACACTCGAAATCATGCCTGCTTGATTGAAAAATGTATGTTGCAAACCGCAAGTTGTGGCGAGGGATTCCTCAAAGGAACGAAGGGATTATTTGCCAGGTTAAAGGGAATCCCTACATTCCTGTGAGGAATCCCTCGCAGACAACTTGCGGAGGTTTGAAACATACACAAGTTCGTTCAAATAGTTTCTTACCACCATATATATATATATATATATATATATATATATATATATATATATATATATAATGTATAATAAAGGGTTGGATATTTAGTAATGGCAACACTGCTGTACATACAGTCGGGAACAAAGCATTCCATTATAATTCATACCAGCGATAGGTTAGATGCCGACCCTCTCTTAGAGCACATGAACTCGTCTGCTCTCCCTTACATGCGCGCGTAGCGCCAGCAGTTAGAAGGCAGTTCTGAGCAGAGATGTTCACCCTCGCGAGGGTGGCCCTCTAGAGAGCATCCTCACCCTCAAGTTCCCTCGCCCACAGTGACGCGAGGGCGAGGACAAGTTTTGGCCGCGAGGGCGAGGACAAGCTTCGATGGCGAGGGTGAGGGTGCGCGAGGGCGAGGAAAAGCTTCGACGAAGAGGGCGAGGGTGCGCAAGGGCGAGGACAAGCTTCGATGGCGAGGGTGAGGGTGCGCGAGGGCGAGGAAAAGCTTCGACGAAGAGGGCGAGGGTGCGCAAGGGCGAGGACAAGTTTCGGCAGCGAGGGTGAGGATGCGCGAGGGCGAGGACAAGCTTCGATGGCGGGGGTGAGGGTGCGCGAGGGCGAGGAAAAGCTTCGATGAAGAGGGCAAGGGTGAACGAGTGTGAGGGCCAAGTGTTACTGCGGGAGCGAGGGTGCACGATGGCTAGAGACAACTTCCTTCAGGAGAACGAGGGCACGCGAGGGAGGAGGACAAGCTTCCTTAAAAGCAACTGTTTTGGAGTTTGCTGTTTGACCTCTTTTGTAGAGAGGCAAAATTTAAAATATCATCTGCCATGTCCCCTAGATGAAAAGTTAGTGTCATAGCAAGGTTATACATTAATCGTATTTTTCCTTTCAATTAATTGCAGTAGACAATTTCTCGTGTGTACGTACATAATTATTAAAAATAATAATGCAAATAAGAATAATATTTGATTTTTCCCATGAAAGTTTCCGAGTAGAAATAGCGCTACATTAAGAGGTAAGTGTGCCTCATTGTTGCCCTCCCTGTGATGGAGACGTTTTAGATAAGAAGTGTCTACTACACTGTCATGTTTAAAGAGTGTTGGTAGACAGACAGACAGTCACTCACGTCATTCAGCTGTAAATGACAAGAGCGCTGATATCTGAACAAACACAATCAATGAGAGAACCATCAGAATGCAGTAGAACAGATGGAAAAAGACTTGATGGAATGACTTTGGTTCATAGATGGCCATTTTGCTCTTTACTCTCTCGGACTCGGGCTCATTTTTTCCAACTGGGCTCTTGCTCATTTATTCCTTTGGGAATCGTGCTCGGGCTCACTTCCCTCAGTTGGACTCGCGCTGACTTATTTCATTGGCGCTCGGGGTAGCGCTTAATTATTGAACCCGAGAACGGTCGAGCGCGAATGCCGAGCTAGCAAGCGTTAGGCTTGTGAGTTTGGATGCCCATGAAATGGGCTGATTAATAGCATACATCCTCCTCCAATGTCCACCACTGATGAAGTTGTTACAATTAATCGGAATTTTTAAGTTTTTCTTTAATTTAACTTTTAATTAACTTTTAATTTAAAACTTCATAGTTTTGTGACAGCCCAAACTATTATCTGAATCGATATTTGTTAAAGTAATGTCAGTCACTATTGTATCGATTTTCATTGTTTCTGCTTTTATAATCTACGTGGGTAGAGCTATCATTTAGTTACAAAATAAATATGTTTTTTCTTGTCCTTAAATAGAAATATCTGACACGTTAATACTGAAATTTTGTTAAAAGAGCTGCTTTAACAAAATAAATTTAATAAGTTCCACAAGACATAAGTTGTTTATGCAGCCGAAATTTGCAACTGTTGACTGATTGCCGTTTAGCGTCCTCTTTCGTCGGCGAGGCTATGAGAAGTGGACCTATAGGTTTAACGCGGAATTCGATCCACTGTCGTTCAATGTTCTCCCACTCGGAATTGTCCCCAGGACCCCATGCACCAAAGGTTCGCGTGCAAGCTAGTGAGATAGGGTTTGTATGTTGTGTTGTTCAATGCTTTTTATTAGGAATAAAATACGTTACAGGATGATATACTGATTGTAAATAATATAGTGCAAGTATTGAACGATTGTGTGGTAAAAGGAGAAATATAAATTTGGACAAATTAAAAAAAAAAGTCCTGAAAAAAAGCTGTAGGATATATGAAACATATAAAACTTAGGAAAAAAACACTTCAGCAAAACGAGCAGGATTTTGTTGTGGGTAAACAGTTTAATCATATTATTATTAATTTCGCACAAATGTGCCACACATCATAGCATGGGCGGCGATTAGGGGGGCAAAGGGGGACAGCTACCCCCCACTATTTTGAAATGACCCATTAATGTCGCTATATAGTTTCATTTGGAAATATAAAGTTTTTGTATGTATTAAGGTTCATAGAATGAAAATGGTGCCATAAAATATTTGCCGTTCCGTGAGTACGTATTAGTTGTCTTCCCGTGCAGTTAAGAAAGCTACAGGAATTTCGTTTTAATTGCCACGAAAAATGGCTCAAAAATTAACCTATCCGAGTGTACTTTCATATTCATTTCTTCTTACAAGGGCTCGATATGTTAGTTAGCCGCTTTGGAACTAATTGAGATAACATTTTGCAGAAAAAGAAGTCCTTCATAAGCAGTGTTTCTATCAGAAACAATGTTCTGGGGGGGCACACTTAGTATCCCGGGGCGGCACTGCAGGTACCATTCTATCCATTATTATATTATAGACGTATTATTTTGGTCTCCTTCGAGGGGAGGCTCTCAGAGCTTCGGGGAGCAGTACCCCCCAAAAAAACATGTCTGGAAGAAACACTCTTCAGACTGTTGATAAATGATGTAAACGTCACTATCGACCGAGATCTCCATTGTAACAGTTGTTCCATTTTAGGTGTTCCACAGTAAGTTATACGATGATAAGTTTAGTTTCCTTTCTTTAGGACGTATGTTAAGCAAGAGCGGATCCAGGACGGACTTCTGGTGGGGGTGGTGGGTTGTAATACTGCTACTTAGAGCTACTTTTAGGAGCTCCAAACTCTGGGATGCGTTTTATTTGTATATATAAAATAAAGAAGTTTCCTCTTCTGGGAAGGAGCGATCGCCCCCCCCTGGATCCGCCACTGACGATAAGGAAATAATTCAACAAATAGGTTGAATAATTGATGCTCTGATCCTCACGAAGGAGGCCCTCTCGAGGTCTCCTCACCCTCAATTACCCTCGCCCTCAATGATATGAGGGCGAGGGTGCGCGAGGGCGAGGAAAAGTTTTGAGCACGAAGGCGAGGGCGAGCGAGGATAATGGACAACACCTATCGCGAGGGTGAGGGTGCGCGAGGGCGAGGAAAAGCTTCGACGAAAAGGGCGAGGGTGTGCGAGGGCGAGAAGAAGCTTCGACAGCGAGGGCGAGGGTGCGCGAGGACGAGGACAAGCTTCGACAGCGAGGGTGAGGGCGCGCGAGGGCGATGGACAATTCCATTCGCGAGGGCGAGGGTGAAAGAGGGCGAGGGCCAACTGCTACTGCGAGGGCGAGGGTGAGTGAGGTCGAAGTAAAATGAACATCTATGGTTCTGAGTGAGTGCTCGTGGACTACAGTCACGCTGCGTGAGTGCTCGCGCAATACAGTCATGTTTACGAGGAGCTGGTTGAAAATTACATGCGCTAGAGGTACATATGCAAAACAGTGCTACGAAGTATTTCAAGATGTTTTCGGTACAAGTACATTACTATACCCTACAGTAGCAAGGTGGGTCAAAGCCTTTAATGACGGACGACAAAATGTCACAGACAAGCCTCGCTTCGGCCTTTCTCCTGTAAGTGAAGATGATGTGCAGAACGTAAACGCGTTAGTGCTAGTGGATCGGAACGCCACAATTCGTCAGTTGGCCAACGATACAGGACTAGCACATTCGACTGTGCTGAAAATTCTGAAGAAGAACCTGGGACTGCGTAAAATCGCCTCAAGCTGGGTTCTACATGATCTGACTGAACAACACAAGTGGTTGGGATATGATGCCGCTCGAACATACTTGCAGCGGTATCAACGTGAAGGTGAGGCCTTCTTACGGCGGATCATTGCTATTGGTGAGACTTGGGCCAGAGCGTATGAACCACAGCTGAAATGGCAATCAAACGAGTGGCGTCATCCTGGGTCACCGAGAAAAACATTTCGAAATACCCCAACCAATGTGAAAGCTATGCTCATCATTGCATACGACTGGGATGGTGTAATCATAAACCATAACGTTCTCCAAAGAAACACCGTTAGTGCAGAGTACTACTGCAATTTTTTGCAAAACAGTCTGCGAATAGCTGTAATTCGAAAACGAGGATACTACCTGACGAACCCACCCATCATTCTGCATGACAATGCAAGAGTACATTCTGCAGTTGTGGTCACTGATTTGTTGCATCGTTGGGGCTGGGAAGTGCTGTATCACCCCCGTATTCTCCAGATTTAAGTCCCTGCGACTACGACCTCTTCCCGAAGATGAAGGAACCACTTCGTGGGACACACTTCCGTACAGTTGATGATCTCCTCCGGGCGACTGATCGCTCCATCCGTACTATCCAGAGATTAGGCAGTGCCAACGGCATCTATTGGCAATGGGAGGTTTCAATTTTGTATTCGCATTTCAGCAAGATCCATCTTAATATTTCCTCCCATTGCGCCTAAATCTTCGTTAAGGGTCTTTTTTCCGATTGGATTTACAGTTAAAATTTTGAAAGCGTTACTATTTTCTTCCATTCTGCTACATTACCTGCCCTTCTGAGTCTCCTACAGTCAGTTAAGTAAGAGCGTGTTCGAGTTTATGCACAGAAATATTTTTTCAAAATCTTTTTTAAATACATGAGTACATTGTACAAGATTAGAACAAAGATGCAAACCTGTCAAAAGGTTGTCCAGTCACCATCAGCGTCGATGATTGCCTGACATCTGCGAGGCATGCTTTCGACCAAGCTCACGGCGTATTTATTTGGCAAGGACTTCCAAATGCGACGAATTTCTCGCATTAGTTGCTTCGAAGTAAATAATGTTCTTCCTTGAAGCTTGTGCTTGATGTATATCCACACATTTTCGATAGGATTTGCGTCCGGTGACTGCAATGGCTAATCAAGTGTCTCGATGTCAGACTGCTTCTTCCACTCAAAACAAAGCTTGCTGCGATGTTTCATATCGTTGTCCTCCTGCAGGATCCAATCGTTTTTTGAATGAACGAACGTTTAGCAGTGGGTAACAAAGCTTTCTTATAAATTTCAACCATTTTTGGAGCATTTAGATTGTAGGTAAACAGATGCAACTTTCCAAAACCCAATTGTGAGAAGCAGCCCTAAAGATGAACTTTTGTTGTGTGTTTAACGGTCCGCTGCACTAACCTGTTGGCGGAAGATGACCACGCTCGTGGGACGATAACGTGACCCCAAATCGAAGCTTCGTCAGTAAAAATTATTGCTCCAATCTCGGTCGATATTGTCCTTTGCCCAAGCGAGTCGCTTCATGTGCTTTTCACCTAACAAAGGTTTCTTTATCGAACTGCGCCATTTGATGCCATGCACTTGCAGATGGGTTCGTATAGCTACGTGAGATATATCAGCACCTTTTTGTTTCAATTTAGCTGCTCCTTGACGCAACGGTAAGGTCGGATTCCATAAAAACAAGTTCAGGATCTGCTTTTCGATTTTAGGTGTTACTTTGCCTGTCGAGCCACGTTCCGGCAACTCATAAACACTTTTTGTCTTTTTATATCGCTCAACCCACTTACGGGCAAATGATGTCGACTTCCTCATGTACTTAGCAGCCGCTGCATAAGACAACTTTGGACCTTTTGGATGATTGATTACAGAGGAATACAGCTTCGTAGCGCGACGTGTACCCAGCAATCATGGCGATTTACGTGTTTCTTGGGCAAAAATTGAAGGCCAACTGAATCTTTCATAACAACGCATCAAAGACGAAGGTTCCCTCTATTGACTCATGAAAGAATTAGAGCGATATGTGATAACAACGGCTAGTTATACAGTACACGCTTTTACTTAACTGACTGTAGGTTTAATGGCCCCAATAGTTAGGTAAACTGTATAAATTATGCATTTCCTCGTTATGAAGTTTTCGTCATTCCCGTTCCTCTTGGATCCCAGTAGTTTCCGAAGGATTTTATTTTCAAACCAATCTTTGGCTAACACGGGGCTCCGCCGCCAGACCCCCGCGTTTGTTTGGTCTACGGCCTCTTACCTCTTAAACCCACAATTGTACCGAGTTTCAAGTTTCTTTTCCTATTTCAACCTATCTAAAGGATAAGATTTTGTATCCCAAGAAAACACCCATTTAAATAACATGAGAATATCATTCCCCTTGTAGACCCCTTAAAAACTAAAAATATTCACCTTTGGAATTTTTTCTGTGGTTCATACTCGGAAGGCTACAATCGTGCCAAGTTTCAACATTCTAATCCTGCCGGAAGTGCCTAAGCATTTTGGGGTGTAGATGTCCCATATAAATAATAACATGAGAAAGATTTTTCAGTTCCCATAAAACCACTCTATATTGATTTTTTTTTTTTTTTTTTGTGATTTATTTAGGTAAGAGTAACGAAAACGTACAAGCGTACTGAATTTCAAGTTTTTATTTCAATTCCAAATATCTGAAATATGAGAGTATAGGTTTAAAAAAAAGCCCATTTAAATAACATGGGCTATTTCTTCAGGCCCCTTTAGACCCCTCTCCCAAAATTAAGAATATTCACTTGTGGCAATTTTTCTGTCGATTTGTCCCGAAAAGCTATAATCATGTCAAATTTAATCATTGTAGCCTTACAGGAAGTGCCTAATAATTTTGAGATGTAAAAGTTGTCCCATATAAATAACATGGGAAAGATTTTTCAGTTCCCCATAAAACCACTCAAAAGTTACACATTTTTTTTATTTTTAGTATTTTTGTTAAATAATCCTATTGAAAACTTAAAAGCATACAAAATTTCAAGTTTCTATTCTAATTCTAAATATCTAAGACATCAGATTATAGGTCCAGAAAAGGACTCCGTTAAATAATATGGGGAATTCCCTCATTCCCCCTTTAGAGCCTATAAAAATTAAAAATATTCACTTTTGGCAATTTTCCTTTGGGCTAGTTCCGGAAAGCTACAAACATGCCACATTTCAACTTTCCACGTGAACCGGGAGTTCCCGTTATTTTATGTCAGTTCATGTAGTTTATATATAGTTAGGATAGGATAGGATACTCTAAGTTCTTCTCTCAGAATAAGGGACACAAAGAGAATATCCACCTTATTGTCATTAGATTTTGATTTAGTAATCTCAGAATATACTAAGAACCTAAGGAAAGGCAGAATAACACAATATACTTAAATCAATTACAAGCTTAAAACAAGTGGCTAGTGCAAGAGTTCCCAAAGAGAGAGAGAGAGAGAGAGAAGGAGACAGTTGATTAATGCAAGTGAATGATGATGGAAGAATTGGTGAATGAGAACGTGGAATGAAACGGGAGTACTCCGAGAAAACCCTCGGACACGATGTTGTCCACCACGGCCGCGGA
Organism: Thermobia domestica; assembly: GCF_964235325.1. Taxonomy (NCBI): domain Eukaryota; kingdom Metazoa; phylum Arthropoda; class Insecta; order Zygentoma; family Lepismatidae; genus Thermobia; species Thermobia domestica. The sequence continues at coordinate 37,105,166 of NC_137464.1, forward strand.
TCGAACCAGGGACTACGCACCAGGGGTAAGCGCTCTACCACTGTGCCCAGGGATATCCAGGAAATTGAATCTAGGGGCTGCAATTGCCCTTCCGTGCCCTCTGCTGTGCGGGCGCCCATCCATATAAACATGGTTTGTTAGAAGTGAGGGTTAGACAAGATGTGGAGAAATAGTAAATAAAGAACTATGGTTCTAGAAAAGTGCTACAGGTGCTACACTCTTTATGAGTTGGTTAGGCATTAGTTTGTCTTTAAGGCGTCGTACGTTACGTTACCTAGTCAAAGAGAAAGCCTTGGGATTACAACAATTATGAGTTAATAACTACCGCAAACAAGTCACTCTTTCTTCCCGGAAAGAAATACCATTTGGATTGAACTTATGCCACAGTGCGGAAATTATGAAGAAAACTCAATTTAAAAGGGAGCGAGGTAGTCTTCGGTCGCAAAATCCGATAATATAGTAAAAAAGAATTCTTAAACTAAGAGTAGCGAAAACATTGAACATTTACCTCAGCAAACTTTATTTGCGACTGCTATCAAACATTATCTATTAGCATAAGCAAAGGGTGACGTGCAGTTTGAGGTCAGTCGCTGACGTGAACGGAAATGTGCTGATATACATACACACACACACACAAATAAATAAATAAATAAATAAATTAAATAGAAAATAAAAAATAAAAATAAGTGATGAAATTATAGTCCTTTATACAGGGTGGCCCAAAAGTAGGATACAGTACCGTACTGATCAGCTCATTGCATTTTGTATCTTTCTTACGGTTATCCATCAGGTAGACTTAGTTTCTTTATTGTTTGTTCTTAGTCCTTTTACTTATACGTTAAGCTCGGATCAGCCGAAGCAAATAAACCCATAAACTAGAATGTTATACTTGATCAATGCAGGGATGTATACCTATTTTTGGGCCACTCTGTATAATCTTCTTGTTCACGTCAACCGTAAGTTGGTGGGCAACATGGAAATTTAAAACTTTTCTCTCGCTTGGGAGAGCTGTTTTATACTTTTATAAGGCCACTTCTTCGTAACTGGATCTAGATATTCTATCCTTGGTCTTCCTCTTTCTGGTTTTCCTTCTGCTTTTCCCTCTTTCTGGTTTTCCTTCTGCTTTTCTCTCTATCAGCACGGTGATCCAATCGGAGTGCCGAATAAGATGGCCAAGCATGCTGTTTCTTCTTTTTCCTGTTATCTTCATGATCTGTCGTTCTTTATTAGCTTCCTTTAGTATGTCGTCATTCCTTTTCCTTTCGGTCCATAATATGTGCAGCATTCTGCTCATCACCACATTTCAAATGATTCCAGCTTGGATATTTCAGCTTTTCTCAATGTCTACGTCTTTGATCCGTAAAGCGCCACGCTCCATATCAGTGTCTTAATAAATCGTGTAGGATCCAGCGACACATTTCTTGATGTTAGTAATCCTCCTTTCCTGTTGAATGCTTGTTTAGCTTGCGCTGTTCTGGAACTTACGTCTTTTTCACTTCTTCCGTCCGAGGATATTAGATTTCCTAAATAGGGGAACGTTTTAACATCTTCGATTTTCTCTCCATCTAGCCATACGTTTGCCTCTTCCTGTCCTGCTCTTGTGCACGTTATCACTTTTGTTTCCTTCTTATTTATCTTCATTTTGCATGTTTTTTGCAGTTGGTCGTTCAAGTTTGAAAGTGCTTTATGCAAGTCCTCATCATTCTCTGCTATCAGTGCTATGTCATCAGCAAACCTTATTGTGCTGAAAATCTGACCATTTATTTTTACGTCTGTCTCGTTTTTCACAAAGAATTCTTTCATAGTATATAGACGTTGAACAGGAGAGGTGAAAGTCCACATCCTTTCCTCACTCCTTTACTTATTCTTGCTTCCTTGTTATCTCTTCCTATAACAACTTTCTGGTTTCTATAAAGTTGGTATATTATTCTTCTGTCTCGATAATCCACTTTCAGATTCTTCAACGCTCTGAACATGATGTTCCAATCTGCGTTGTAAAAAGCTTTCTCTATATCTACAAATGCTATCACAGTTGGTTTGTTTATTCTGATGTGCTGTTCCATGATCAACCGTAGACTCAGTATTGCTTCCCTTGTTACCCTTTTCCTTCTGAATCCAAACTGGTCCTCCGATAACCGTTCTTCGATTTTCCCTTCTATACATTGTGCGGTAATTTTGCACAGTATTTTTGATGCATGAAAAAGCAAACAACGTTCTTTGTCCCTCCGTGCGCGTTTCCTCTTTGGGATAGGTACCAATATGCTTTTCTCGAAGTCTCTTGGTATTTTTCCCGAGATGTACATTTCATTAATAAGATTAAATAGTTTCTTCTTTGTTGCTATTCCGAGATTCTTAATCATTTCCGTTGGTATTTGATCTATTCCTGGGACTTTACCATGTTGCATTTTCTCCAAAGCATTGTCAAATTCGCACTGTAAAATTGTTGGTCCTAATTCATTTTCATCTCTTCTTAGTTTGATCGTGTTCCATCTTTTGTTTGGTGCTACCACTCGTTCGTTTCCTCTTTAGTCGCAGTTTGCTCTTCATCAAAACTAAATTATGGTCTCAGTCAACGTCTGCTCCTGGGTAACACTTGATTTCTAAATGCCGTATATAGTATGTATATTAATAATTGAATGTAATAGTTTCTACTCATGTTTAATTTTATGCGAGAAATACATTTCGTACTAATTACAATGCGCTATATTCTAAATTAATACTTTCCATTGGTTTGTGCTAACGAAATGACATATTAAAGCTTTCTAACATGGCTATGATCTATTCATAAATAGCATCACGATACAGAGAATGAGTTAAAATCATCATTCATTCTTGGATAATAGAGACAGGGGACACTGTGGCTCAATTGCGGCTAGTGCTCACGTCTGGTACGAAAGGTCTTTGGTTCGATCTAGGACATGTGAATTTGTAATATGTAACATTTGTCTATGTGTTTTTTTTTGGGGGGGGGGTCTCACCTTCAGATTACCCAAATTCTTTCATTATTACTTTATTGTGCGATTCTTTCAGCTTACAAGTCCATTCATTCATAAATGCACATTTTACGTGGTTTTCTTTACTTCCTTTAATAGAGTTTATTTTGAAGTATGAATTGGTTTCTGTAATATGGTCCATCAATCGCATTCTTCTTCCTCTCCGTCATTTACGTCCTATAATATTTTGTCACATTTCTAATAAAAAATAGATATCTCAGATAATATTCTGACTAGTTTTTCTTTCTGACCCTCTGTTCTTCACTCCCAACACTAATTTGCTTAACATTTCTCCATTGATTACACAGCCACACACACATAAATAAATAAATAAAAATAAATAAAACTATGTACCAGACCCCAGAGTATGGGTTCGATGTATTTTGTTACACAATCCAAATTTCGAAACCCGAGGACGATCGACTCTGTCAATTGTTTTGTTATAAGCGAAAAATTTGAGCGAGTTTGGATAGTGAGGACACAAGTTTTTTCGCCCATAGAACAAAATTGACATGTTCAATCGTCCTGGGGTTTCGAAATTTGAAATCCTATGTAACAAAATACGTCGAATCGATATCCTGGGATCCGGAGCACAGAACTTCTATTTGTATGTATGTGTGTGGTGGTGGTGGGGGGGGCTGTGTTTCAAATAATTTATTTTGATTATTCTCGTCCACATGCTTATTGCTGCCAAGTCATATACTTTTTGCCGCAGATAAAAATATTATTATTATTATTATTATTATTATTATTATTATTATTATTATTATTATCTCTTCTATAGTATATTTTCTTTTCTTTTTAATCATATAAACATACCTTAAACTAGGCACTTGTTCCTTTCCTACAATTTTTAGGTGCCCTCTTCGAAATAAAAGGCTTGTCATGTTTCTCTCAGTGCATCTTTCGCTTCAAGTTGAAGGCAAATATATAACGTGTTATTGAGTATTTGCTCTTGTAGCCTGCTCATTGTGCTCGCTACAGTTCAACGAAACCGTCAGTGAGAACAAGTTAAAAACATGGATGGGAGTCTCAAAGACGGAGCTGCATACTTTAGCAGTTGAAATTGGGAATAGATGTCAGTGAAAAATATGCTAAGCATTCGATAATAAGCAGAAGAATGGCGAAGAATCCCTCTAGACTACGTACAAAGCATTTAGACCAGCCTGTGAGGTCGGTAATGGCCAACCATGTGAGGCATTAAATGCATTCAGTCGGAGTGCAGGAACCATTCGCCAACCTATCTATCAGTTTAGGAAACTGTGTAAGGAGAGGCGATAAGTTTCAGATGAGTTAACCGCGACTCTGAAAGCGACATGAGAAACTTTGTGTTTTTTGTGACACTCTGTGGGATCATTATCATCGGTTGCCACCACACAAAGTCATTCCCAAGCAACAAAATCAAATATATTATTAGCGGGAGTAGATTTTTTTTCAGACATATTTTTTGGAAGGGCAGTGCATCTATAATAATAAATATAATAGTACCGTGTGAAAATAGTATATGCCCCTCCGAATACTAAGTGTGCCTCCCCCGGAGCTTTTTTTCTTTTAAATAATAATAATAAAGAAACACTGAACGGGAGAGGTTAGATATGCTTTGTAGACTGCATTGAGTATCGTGCATCACGAACTCCTGCTACATGGCTAGACAATTAATTCAATTTTGTACGTACAGCAATTAAAACGAACATGGAAAGCTAAAAACGTCTAGCCAATGCTTTTGAACCAGAGAAACATTATTCTGCTTCAGGAGAGCGCATAACTACATATTGCTACATCGGGTTACCATTTCTTTTATTCGTTAAACAGCCATCTATGGGGACGAGGTAAGAGGTCATCTACACAGTGGACGACTTCATTTGTTTCAGGTAGTGACCAATTTAGCCATTTTAAGGCTAAGTTAATCATTGTCACATGGTGATTAGCCATTAAAATTGTAGTGTTGCTACTAGGTGTAAATTCGGACGAGTTTCAGCTTATAATTGCCAATTTATAGCCTTTTGTCTTGAGCGGTACTTAAACGTTTTTGTCAACCTGAACTTCTTAAATATATATATAAATTCGAATAGAATGATCTATTAGTACATACTTAGTATATTCCTACTCTACAATGTACCTTGTTTATTTCTCGATTACGTGACGCGGTGTATCCAGATTTCGGATATTTCGCCTGCATTAACTAAGTTCAACATGTGATTAAATTGTTTGTTAGTGTTTCGAGTGTGTTTTTGCTAAGGCTGTGTAAATTAGTGTTGTGATAGATCACTAGTGCATCGATATGTAGCCAATCTTCCCACAAGAATTGGGAACGCAGGAAGAATTCAACTGATATTTAGTATCTTTCGTCAATGATACGAGAAGTGTGTTCTGTTAAATACATAAAATATAAATTATAGGTTAAGCTGATCGATTTACGAATACCATAAATAATATTGCCGTATTCTTTAGGTATGTTTTGTGAAACCACAAGGTATTCTACTTCTTTATATTATTAAATTCTGTTAAATTTAGCCGCAGTAGAGTTCAGTCGTTTTTAGTGTTTTCTATTAGTCATTTATTTACTTTCTAACGACTCCTGTTAGCAATGGCAACAATGGTTCCCGGAATCCGTTGACCGAAATTTGAAGATAGGTTGCTGTTAGAAATAGTTGCCGATAGGAAATATTTCTAATTTTGCGAATACGTCTTATTCATGTTATCGCCTTCCTTGTAGGGTTAAAATTCGGCAGAACTTTTCGGATAATGATTTGTCATTTTTCAGACTCGAGACTTTAACTGTAAGAGAGATTTTTGTGTGACTACATCTAGAAGTAAATACCAGCGAAATAGGAAATCACATTAGAATACTAATGTAGAATAAGATGTTTGGGATTGTGCGCATTTGTTTATGTACACTTATTCGAAAAGAATGGTGCAAAACTAAAGTATATTTATTTTGTACTGAAACTACATACAGATGCAAAATTAGTCGTACAGATAAAGGAAAGTTATATGTTTTATAATCTGTATTCGAGGCTTACGTGAAAGTGTGAGTTCCTTCGTGGCTAAGCGGTTAGCGTACGCGCCTTTGACGTTGGAGGTCTGGATTCGATTCCCGGTGGGAGCTAATGTAGTTCGGATTCCTCGTTAATCAGTAGGTTCACATCTCACATAGCCTCGCTGTTGAAAGGGATGCTAGACTCAAAATCAACTCAGCTTCCGTCAAAACCGCTAGAGCCGCTGGGTGTGTAAGTAACAATGCAAGTGGCGACCATGAAGTTAGAGCATGTGTATTGTGTGATTGAATTTGCACGAGCACGGTCTGTCGTAACAGAGCAGATGCATTTTCATAATAAATTCAAGAAATAAGGACTGCATTTCACGCTGGGTGCATTCTTAGTGCAGTGGAACGGATAACCGAGGATACGGTGGAACGTCTGGCAAGAACCGGAATATTGGTTGGATGTTTGCCGTGCTATCCAGCGTGCTCATGTCCAATTCCTAATGTCAACGAAAACTTAAAACCTTCCTTCTTTTCGACCACTTTTGGGTTTTATGTTCTTTCAGTGCATAGTAAATATGCTTTAGTTTTGCACCATTCTTTTTTAATAACCCTGTATTTATTTATTGAAAGGAAGCAACGCAGGTCGAATCCCAGGTCATCTAAGTTTTTAGTATCATGTCCGTGGATTTTCTCGGTATTCGCTCTTCCCTAATCTTACCTTAGTTCCATCAGTTGTTCCATTAGTATTCACTTGGGTTTATCATCCACCTCGTGCATTCTAAAGGGCAAACTCGGTAACATAATATGGCATTCAGTTTTCAATATACCCGTTCCTCGCACGGGGTAAAGATATTTATGAAAAATATTTGAATCCTAATCTTCCTTAGAATATTTATTTTAATGAAAGTATAATGATAAAAATACAGAGTATACTTTACTTTTGGCATAAATATTAAAACACCCTACCCCCACAGAATTCACATTCAGTTATCAATCACATTGAAAGGGGTCACGATGACACAATGGTAGAGCGCTTACCTCTGGTGAGTGGGATCTCCGGTTTTCGGTCTTTGGCCAAGTAAGTTTGTGCTGGCCAACATCGTGTCCGTAAGTTTTCTCTCCATACTCCCGTTTCTTCCAACATTTTCATTCCACTGATTGTCATCGTTCACTTCTCTGTTTACTAATCATGCGTCTTCCTTAGCCAAAAGGGCATAAGTGTGGGACGTTAATCTGAAATACTTCAACACAAACAATTTGCTGAGCAAAACAATATGTTCACATTTAAAAATTACATACGTGTTACATTTTCGCCAACTAACACGTTGGCTTCACCAGACACTTATGAAAAATATTACAGTGAAATACTTAATTTTCATTGTTTAATCGATGTAATGAAAAAACCCGGCTTGAAGTGGGTAGTATTAATACGATTAAAAAGCCCAGCTTGGAGTGGGTTCGACACAAATCTCAATCATTTTTGACATTTTATTTTTCATCTCCCCTCTGCCAACATAACTGGCATATGATCCAGCATAATTGGAACGCCTGAACAGTTTCAACCAATCTTGGTACACATATTGCATACAATCTGAAAAAGAATATTGTGAGCTACGAGCATCCCTATGGGGGAGTCGAAAGTGGTTACCTGTAAAAATGATCGAAAATGACCGATATTAATGTCGAGTCTGTAGTTTTCGTGGCTACTGGGATGAATTGTAACATTCTTGATGCCGTTTGAAGTCCATGTTTAGCCCCATTAGAACCTCTAGGGATGAGAAGGGGTAACAAGTAAAAATAATCAACAGCGACCGTTATTAATGTCGAATTCATATGTTTCAGGGTCGCTAACTTGATTGGTCACAGCTCTGATGGTAGTTAAGCCCAAGTTTACTCAAGAACGAGCTTGTCAGCTAGTCCGAGATTTAACAGGGGGTAACGCTGTAGGTGTTGCTCATAGTTGGTTATTCTGTTCAGCTCATGGTTTTTTGATATGGGCAACACGAAAGGTATTGCTCGTCGAATAAAAAAAATAACGGTGGGAAAGGGGTCAAATGCCAAAATAATCGAAAACAACCAATATAGGGTAACTGAGATTAACCCTCCGTAGTCATATTGGGATTTCACAGTCCCTAGAGAAATTACTTTTAGTTCTGTGTTTTAAATCTTTCTCACCCATGTAAATCAATTGGCAACACCGCCTGTTGTTACGGCTGGTACGCTGCGTCTATCACAGAATAGTAAAAACAACAAAATTTGCAAAAAAGGTATTTAAAACCAAGGAGATAAGACAAGTTTCTGGGACCCATGGGACCCCAGTGTGACTTCCGTGTCACAAAAAAAATATGACCCCGGAAGGTTAATAGTGACACAGCAGATACCGTTTAAGTCGAAATTCAGTCTCTCGAGAGGGGGATGAGGGAGATGCCGATGACGTTGTTAAATCTCCCACATGTCCCATCGTTTCCGAAATTCTGGTTTTAATGAGAGTGACAGTTTCTATAATTGTTTTCATCGCATTCAAATTGATGTTATCTGTCGCTTATGATCGTACCACGGAAACACGGTTGACCCGTTTGAAATCAGTTTCAGACATTATTAACTACCTCAATCTGAATTTTTATTATATCACTTCGATTAAAGGGTGTATCCTAAGGGGGTAAGAGGTCAAACTTTGCCAATTATACAACTTACCATTACACTAACAGTAGCGGTTCTAGAAGGTAAAAACTGGGAAGAGGGGCAGCCAGAACTCGGACTGTAATTGATATATCATGAGTTTACTATAAACTTTCAAAAATATATAAATAATGCCTTAAATAATTTTAGGTACTAAATAGCTTGGGACCTAGCTCCCCCGGCCCCGACCTAGAACCGCCACTACACTTTAATTGAAATGAGTATTGTAGAAATGCGTAAGAGGGTTCAAGTACTTCGACAGATCTATTTTTCCTGTCAAAAAACGGGCATTGCAGGTAATAAGCTATATAGAAACGTTTACTAATGTTTCTGATTATGTATTTTCTGATTACCTGAGTGTATAATATACGACACAATTAAATTTTAGCTTTTTTAAAAGTATCTTAAATTACGTTGGAAATAAAATAATTATCTCAGTTTGGTAAGAGAAACGACACAATTTTAATGGAGATACCGTTTATCAAAATGAACGGAAACTGTGAGACAGAAAATTAAATGTTGGAAGCTTGGAACACTGCTATTCACTAGATGTTTATCTTCGTGAATTACCGACGTTAAATGTGCAATTCAGAAACACAGACCATGTTAACTGCAACGTTGCGGTTCGCATCTGAGAATAACTCAGAAGTTTACTTAAGGGATAAAAGCCATAAAACAAGAGTTAAGCGGTGCTAAAATATACTGACGAAAAAAAAAAGTGTTGCGTATCAGACATCGTGTAATGCAATTTAAGACTGAATATGGAATTGCGGATCTACTTTTTTTTTTTTTTTTAAATATACCGTACCAGATTTTACTGAAACAGTGGATTTCAATAAAAAAAAATAAATCAAAGCTTACGAATGACGTCAGTGTCTCTTTGTAACGGTTGTATATCAAGATAGAATATAAGAAAGTGTCGAACGAAAATGTATGCATCAGAACCTATCAATACTGATAAATTTCATGTTTTATTATTTTAAAAAAGATAATTAGTGTGGAATTGGGATCTGTGTTGCTTTATAAAACATATTAAATAAAAGAATTGATTTGTTTTTATTATGAGTATTCATTATTATACAGTGAACTCTCTCTTCAACGGTATCGTACCGTAACACTTTTTGTTATATACAAATTTCCGCTCAAGAGGCAGTATTTAAAAATTATGGAAACGCACTTTTAATATCAACGAACCATTTCCGCGTAATACGGATTCCTTTATGCACAGGTTTCCCTCTAGTTCCTCGACAAGGGTAAAACGATGTAGTATCCATGTCATATACGGAAGTTTCTAATTTTTTGTATTATGACTTTGCGAAAAATAGTGTAGTAAAGCAGATTTCCAGTTTTTATTTACCTCATCATAGAGATTCCATTTGATAAAGTAGATTTGACAAATTATTGAGTTCCGTTTTTAGGTGGATGAAGTATAACAGCTAATTACGATTAATATGTGATAAAGTCCCAGCTGCTTATGTATTTGTTTTCTTGTAATATTCTTGTGTGATACCAATTAATCATGTTTCTAGTTAATGTACTTAGTTTGTTCACACCTACTTAACATAATTCAGTTTCACAGATTGTGAGGATGCCCACTTCGGTTTCGTAGTACAATTTTCGGTTCAGGTGATTTCTTACTGTGTATATATATATTTAGCACATACATTGTGCACACGTAAAATATATGAATCTCAGTTCTTTTATTTGTGTTTGTTTTACTGTTGAAATTTCAGTTCGTAATTGTTTTATTTTTCTAATAAACCTCTCTTTTTTTTTTTTTTTTTTTTCGACAGTTCGCTGTGAATTTGTTTCGTACGTTACCGCCTTCCAGCAACCCCAACGGAGCAGAGTTCGATCCTGAAGAGGATGAACCGACTCTGGAAGCTGCATGGCCTCACTTGCAATTGGTGTATGAATTTTTTCTCAGGTAATTATATTTGACAGAACCGTCCAAAAGTATACTCAAATTCATTCCGACCAATGGCATACTCAGGTGGGGAATACGCGGTTTAAACCCGCCTTGAACAGGTGTGACGAAAAATAAAGATTCAGTGTATTAAGATATACAAAATTCACGCTTGTCCTGAAAGGATAGAAGATTGAGCACCGAACTCCCCCCACTGAACGTAGAATCGCGATATTATTGATAAAAGAAAAAAATGTAGAAGCAGAGAAGCTATGAACTTTTGCTTTCAACTGTACCTAATTAGCAGCATTTTTAAGCAGTGAGTGTTTAAAATGTATATGGAAATCTGATATGTTTTTCTCCGATAATCAAATTCGTCACCTTCGGTAAAACTTTTATGGTTACGTTTACACTGTCAGGCTTTCCAATGCTCCTATATTTCTTATTTTTCCTCTATATTTGCATCTCTTCGTATAAACTCCTACATTTCGTATATTTTAACGAAACCTTCTATGTTTTGTGGCATTGATACTTCCACTTGTGAAAATAACATAAGGAAATAACAGCGTTAATAGATGCTATGCAGAACGCCTGGAGAAAGCATAAAGATTACTTAAAAGAGTACAGATCCAAAGAGGCCGCAGTGGCAAAGATTTCTAGAGAAGAAAGTGTGTTAAGAAATGCGAAGCAAGAAGCTATACCAAAGGAAGTTTCAAACAGTGAATCGTCTGTGAAGAAGTTAAATGAAATGGACGAAATAGTACAGAAGGAAATAGAAGTACTAGTAGACTGATGAAAAATGCTCAGACAAGATTATTTTCTGCGCTATGAAAAAAGGACATAGCTGACGTTAGTGTTGGCCAGGCAATGATCCAGACCTCATCCTTGAAGATGAATGAACTACAGGAAATTCAAGACGAGCAGAACAAAGAGAAACGGAAGATGGCAAATAAGCATATTCAGGCACTGAAGAAAATGAAAGTGTAACTGATACATTTACTGTTGTATATATTTCCTTAGATGCATTAAGTTCTGTCTGCAATTGTGTATTTAGATGCTTAGATGCTTAACAAACCAACTCTTTGTATCGTGTTTGTGTTTTGTGATTTTTTTGAAAAAAAGAATTAACATAGAAACGATAGGATCTTGCAAGTGATTAAATTATTCACATCTTGGAGACGCATACTTAAAAACACTGATTTTCTGATTCAGGTCCTTTTTACGCTGTCCTTATGATTGTTGGTTAATACTGGTGAGCTCCGTATGAAAACATTTAAGAAACTCGTATAAAATTTTGCAACTAGATTATTACCCGTTTAGTTATATTTAGAGTAGAATTATGTTCATATAACAATTGGTGTTTTATATATACCTATTGGATAATTGAAATGTTCCTTCCAATAGGTAGAAATATTGTTATATGAGTTTCTTTGTTCTTTGTACTTTCAAAATGCTTTAAATGCACAAATGTTCCTTCAAAATGTTTCAGTAAATAATTGAAATGTTCCTGTTTCACAGCTTCGCAAAACCTCCTATGTTTTTTCGTCGTGATTTCCTATAATTTTTCATTAGCATTAGAAAGCCTGCACTGTTCATTAATTTCACCATAACACGTTCTCTTCTGTTTAGTATCCTTGGCTTTCAAGTCTTATATTGTCAATTTCAGTTATTAATAAGGTCTGACAAAGGTTCACTAACACATTTCAGTATCTGATTTCATAGTCTTTCCGTTGAGGTGCTTTGTACGATTTCCAGTTTCTGTTCTCTGCGTTCAAAGTCATTTTAGAACTTCGCTTGTGGATTGGTCTTTTAAATAGGACCATCCCGTTGAAAATGCCAGTTGAAATAATTTATTCATGCTGGGTATCTGATTATTATCTACATTATTGGCCCTGCAATTTAATTTTACCTCAGGTCTTGCAAATCAACGGAACGGCCTTTGAAGAATTATCCTCTTGATTCTTATGATCCTTTCTCCAAGAATAATTCCGTTCAGCTTCGGGAACAGAAAGGGTTACATTGGCTAAATAAGGAAAGTGTGTAGAATGTCAGAATTGTACGACTTATTTACCTGAAATTAAATTAAATCTCCAGTTTTACATCCATGATTATGATCTTTAGGCTAAAGGAGATGTTTCATGAAAGCGGGTCGTGGAATAGGAATGTGGAAGGAAACTGGAGAACCTCATGAAAATCCACGGACACAATATTGTCCACCACGAACTCGCTTGGATAGGAATCGAACCAGAGACTCCTCGCACAAGAGGTGAGCGCTCTACTACTGAGTCACTGTGCTTCTGAAAGTTGAAATCAGTACTAAGCGCCGATGCAGCTCTACTTCTAAGTATAGCTTTAGTTGCCGTAATTTCATTTTGTAATGGAGTTAGCAACTTGGGATTTGTTACTATCAGAAGCCGTAGCTTGCCAGTTCATATAAAGAAAAAAACGAATACAAAATAATTTGATTCAGTCTGACATTCGCTACTATAGAGCATTTTTCCTCAGGACATAAAGATTACTATTCTCCTTAGTAGTTTTAACTCACCTTTATTATAGCAATACGTAGATCTAACCAAAGAACTTAGGAATCGCTTATAGAGCATACAATATAACTGCATGCGATTTATGTTTAATCGTAAACAGTGTGATCATATGACGGCTTTCAGAAAACCTTACAATGGCTTAGGAAAAATTTCCTCTCTACCAGAGCTTATGTTATGCAAAATTTAGACATTGATTAATTTGAGGATTTATAAATCTGCCGCCTACGATTTCACCCCTGGCTTACACTGGTATGTAGTTCGGGGTCAGCATCAAAATGTGTAGCGAGCCATTTCTTCATCGCTGGGAAGAGGTGGTAGTCGCCCGGCGCCAAATCCAGGCTGTATGTTTGAGTGATTGAACACCACCTATCCGAAACCATCCAAGAGATCTCTGGTAAATTTGGCCGTGTGTCGAATGCGTTGTTGTGAAAGAACACCACCTTCGCTTTTCCCCGGCGCTTGTTTTCACACAGTTTTCGATGGATTTCAATTGGCTTGTGGTTCTCGTGCCAACAAAAGGCTAATCGTAGAACGCATCTCACAAGAGACGGGATTTTCTATTGTAACACGTCATAGAAAACACAGTAAGTGTGTCACAGTCCTCACGCTACCGCAGGTGGATGGGTACTGAGTGTGGTAACGTTCAGACACCAAAATGGCGACTCTAGCCCCGCCCACTGCCGGTGATAGGCCAAAACGTCTGGTACTTTCTGGACAGCCCTCGTAGTTGTTTTTTAACGTTAAATGTAAGCCTGGCAATTTGTAAATCATGACCTGGGAAACCTGGAAAAGTCAGGGTATTGGTGTTCACCAAATAACGGGAAACCCTGATTCAGCTTCGTTTAATAATACTTTCGAATTATCAGATAGGTATGAGAATTGTAGTAGTTTTAGAGCTTTCGCTAAGCTCACTCTCATATACATAATAAAAATAGGAAATAAAGAACGTGAACTAAAAATTCAGAAAATTAACCAGCTAGCATCTGCGAAATGCTATTACTTGAACTCACAATTCTTTTTAAGACCTTCGTGTAGTGTGTATATTTGGGTGCCCAACAGTCATGACGTCATAAACCACGCACCCAAATTTCTGGTCTTTAGAGAAAGGTTTAGAAACAATTATTAATTTATTTAATACGGTTTGTAAATACCACCTGGTCCACATTTTTGTTATTTATTCTTCGTTGTCTTTAAATATTCACTGAAGTTCAAAAAGTAGGGATAAGCTTAGGAAAGAGTCTTAAATTTGGCTGCTAAGTGAATCGTTGAAATTATTTCTTTGTGGATGCAACATCGCGACGCAAAAGTATTTAAGTACAAGTAACATCTTTTGATTATACGAGCACCATCAAATTAAATTAAAAAGTCTGCAGCATATAAACGAGGATTCTGAGTTCATGGATATTTTTCAGTATTAAGTATTTTTGATTGTAGGGAAATTAATTCACCTTTAGCTCAGGATTTTTTAAATTTCCATTTCAGGTTTTTGGAGTCTCCAGATTTCCAACCAAACGCTGCAAAAAGGTTTATAGATCAGAAATTCGTATTGCAGGTATGCACACCATTTTTAATGAATCAATGATGAAATTAAATATTTTAATCAGACTTTTTTTTATAATTCAGTAAGATCCGTACGCTAATGAGCTCTGTATTTACTGTTTTAAGGAGAGAATTTCTTCTCATTGTGCGTAGGGAAATACGGAATATAAAGGATATGGTTTGCTCTTATTGATTATTTCGTTAAAGTGCATATTATATGAGTGTTGATTTTTTTTAAAATTATTTTTATTGTTACCTTTGTATTAAATTTAACGAAAGCACTGCTTGTATTCAGTTTTTTTCATGTGTAGGGTTAGAAAAAATCAACTAAATTTCACGTATAGCTGTGAACTGTTTTTCACTGAAAATCATTAATAATGAAACAAGATGGAATTTTGGAAGAAGTTCAATTAGAGCTTATACTTGACGGTATCATCTTAGATTGACCTTAGAGATTCAAAGCTGGGTCGTCGAATCGTCGAGCGGTTACAATTATCTAGACTCGTTTGACATTTGATCTCAAGTAGTAAGAAGTTCCACGTTTTATACAAGCACATCAGTAGGACCGGAGAAAGCAGAGAACTGTGGTGTCCTATCCGTTTTGTTGGGGTCAGAGTTGGTGTATTGTTTCTTCCCTTTTCCTTTCTATCAAAAGCAGCACAACACCTAATATGTCTATATTATAAAATTGGAAATGACTATATTTGTGACTCTTAATCTCTTGAACCACCCGAACGATCTCGATCAAATTTTCAACATAGCTGAGATTCGGGTTTGGGATGGTTTTTATCATATTACTTTGACGGTAGAACGTATGGCTGGGGGAGGAGAAGGGATCTACATAAAAATAAATAGATCTTAGTAACTCTTGAACCACCCAACCGATCTCGATCAAATTTTCAATATAGATGAGTTTCGGACCAGGGATGGTTTTTATCATATTATTTTGACAGTGCAAATTAAGGAAGGGGAAGCTATTTAAAAATGATCGGAAATGGCCGATATTAGTGTCGAATCAATAGTTTTCGGAGTCACTCAGATGAACAGTGACACTTCCGATCCCGTTTAAATCCAAATTCAGGCCCGCAAATTGGGGGAGGGAGAGAGATTTAAAAATAATCAAAAATGACCAATACATGTAAATCCATGCAACTAAAAATAAAAACAGCATATTCACGGATACCAGATACATGAGATAAGGAGTTGTGCATTTAAAATTTTTATTTTAACCCAGCGAAGAGGGTAATCGATTCTAGTAATGTATGAAATCAAG
Organism: Thermobia domestica; assembly: GCF_964235325.1. Taxonomy (NCBI): domain Eukaryota; kingdom Metazoa; phylum Arthropoda; class Insecta; order Zygentoma; family Lepismatidae; genus Thermobia; species Thermobia domestica. Next base: position 37,121,085 of record NC_137464.1, read on the forward strand.
TACATAGAAATTCGTCAGAAGGGATAAGGTTTTGTCTTCGCTTTACCCTTGATGCGGCTAAAGCTCATCCACAGATAGAGATAAGTCTACCTTTGAAGAGGAGTAAATATATATATATATATATATATATATATATATATATATATATATAATATTGCGGTCTGACTTGAATTTGAAGGAACAACTTGTTAATAAATGTGATTTGCAAGATGGATATTGGTTTTGGTTTAGTGAAAGGAGTCTTTCTCTATGCTCTTCTTTTCTTGAAGACGATCAGTAAAATATTCTTTCTTGCAGTTATTGGAATTGTTTGACTCAGAAGACCCTCGTGAGCGAGACTTTCTGAAAACAACTTTACACAGGATATATGGAAAATTTTTAGGTCTTCGTGCATATATCAGAAAACAAATAAATAATATATTTTATAGGTGAGTATAATAAAGGTATCACTTTTAATTCAATCAGGAATCTTACAATAAAAGCAGTTTTCTGTAAATTACATGGAAAACAGAACTGTTACGCAAACTAGGAATACCCAGGTAATTTGAAGGGAGGATCATTACTCATACCATGTTGGGAACTAGTTAGTTATTAAAATAGTGTACGCTATTCAGGAAAATCATTTAGTTTCGGAAAAGTTCTAAAATGAACGTTGTATGTCATGAAGAGAAGTCTACATGTCCGAAAATCGAATTGAGAGGGAAAAAGTAAATATTAGAATCAGTCTTCACCGATAACTTAAACGCATTATTTTAATTATATTAGTATTTGTAAGATTTAAAAATTACTAACTTCTAAACTAACATGTATTTGGAATGTAGACATTGACACTTGTTTCAAGGACATTTGGTGCTCTAGTTTTCAGTGAAAGTTCTCTGAATATTCCCATTGATGGAAGTTTCAGGGTACATTTACAAAATTTACATTACAAAACATAATACACAATAGGAACTTTATTGCTTCTACTTAAATTGATTAACATTTTATATTAAACACTATTATGTTCACCTGCATAACTGTTCTTTTTATGAACATACCCACGTGTTAACAGAGCACACCCAGCTGTCAGTTCCGTCGATGTTACCTGACGAGCAAATTAAATGCTCTAATTTGTCACACCGTTCATGCTAATGTAGAACTCAACTCGGATTTATGTCCAATAAAATTTACATTGCAGCAGAGATTTCTCTTATCTGAGTCATACGACCCCTAAGCCAAAAACAAGGGCATGACATTGCTTCCTTGAGATAAGGGATTGTTGGGAAAATACCTACCTTGTATCCAAACCGAGAATGTTTTAGTATTAAGATGACACACTTGAATTCATAGGATTATTATGATCTGAAAGTTAATCATGTTACTAAAAATACAGGTTGAAATAGAGAAAACTTGTAAGAAAATAATATTTTATTGTCCTTTAGTGTTAAATCCAGCAGAATATGCATGTGGTTATTAGTTACTATAATGAGTTTTGTAATGTTTGAATGATCCATTTTTTTTCTTAACAGGTTCATATATGAAACAGAACACCATAATGGAATAGCAGAATTACTAGAAATTTTAGGAAGGTAAGTTTCTTAAGTTTTAATCAATGCAAAATCAAAGATAGGAGATGGTCTCAAAGAGAAAATCTACTGTCATATTAGTTTTATTTCTGGCGGTATGCAACGGTAGGGCGTACCGGCACCTTTTATTGAAAACGGAATATATTTCCTTTTGTTTAAACAAGGATTGACGAGAAACTTCGAAAATACCAAATAGTAAATATAGTTTTATTGGAAATTGGAATTTTTGTTGTTTTCCCTTATCTTTTCTCTCTCGAGAAGGAGTTTCGAGTCTTTGTTCCTTCTTGAAATCAATTAGTTTATTCAGGGACTAGAAATATTTGGGCTCTTCTGTCCCTCGCTCACTGGCACGTTCTCGCGTCTCCTTTTTTTTTCATTTCTGTTTCGAACGGTAATATAAACCATTAAAGGCTCTAAACCTTTTTCTTCCCCCTCTCTCTAAGAAGACTGGCTTCCCACCACGAAATAATTTCAACAAATTTGTCCAACTAAACTGAAACTCAGTACAAATATTCTGTTGAGACTCCCACTCTGTATTTTCTCCGAAGAGGAGCTTTTGCTCAATTTCTATTTCAATGTGTCCAATTAATTGTTTTTATTCAGCTTTTACGAAGAGGATTAAATGAAAACATTTCCTAGATTTGTTTTCGGAAAGTTTTCTGTAAATTCCATTGATTTAGTAGAGGTTCGTAGAACATTTTGGTAGCATCATTAGTATGCTGAAGAACATTATGTGAACAGTGTACTGTGTGTGTGTGTGTTATTGAAATTTAGTAGCTGTGGAACACTTGATGCCTTTTGAAAACAAACAATAGCAGCTTACTTTCGCTCGTTTGTGAAAAGAAAAAAAGAAACAAACAAATCACTTACTGTTGATGATAATACTCTGAAGGGTATGCAACCTTTTAGCTATTATGAACCTGAGGTCCAGTGTATCAAAACTTTTATTTTTAGAAATAAAACGCTCTAGCTTTCTTTTATTATGGTTTTAGTTGACATTTTTGATGAAAATTTAAAATATTTCAATTTCATTTTTCGTGCGAAGTGGATGCTGTTACTACTAGTTAACTGATTTGTTTCTATGACAAAAGGTATATTTGTATGTACTTCTGGTATCATATTTGTGATAAATGTTGTTCTGTAAATTTTATATATGGACAGTAACCAACTTTCACTCCTTTGTTTTTCAGTATAATCAATGGCTTTGCACTACCACTAAAAGAGGAACATAAGGTATTTCTTCTGAAGGTGTTATTACCACTTCACAAGGTAAAATCACTATCAGTGTACCATCCTCAACTGGCATATTGTGTAGTGCAATTTTTGGAGAAAGATCCTTCCCTAACGGAGCCTGTTATAATGTGTTTGCTCAAGTTTTGGCCAAAAACACATTCTCCTAAAGAGGTAGGTAACAGAGACAATGTCCCAGATATTAAGCTGCCTTGATCTAGATATGACAGTCTTGATTTGTATTCTTACATCTGTAACATGAGTAGTTGTGTTCTGTTTATTATGTTTGATATCTTTCATTTTTCCGATCTACAACGTTAATTTTCCTGTTCTTATCCCACTCGATACTTCAGAAGCATGTAAGTCAATTTTAGTTGCTTTTTGCTGTGTCTATGTTTGTTTCGTACAGGTACCGTATTCTTCACGGAATACTTTGAGTCTTTTTTTCTAACGATTCAGTAAACCCATAAAATACACTCGTTTCTTCCTAAGACTTGTTTCCCTATTCTTATCTGTACTTTTATTTCTGATCTTCAGTTATAATGGTAGTGAGATGCCGGCAAGTAATGACCAATTCTGCTACTTGGAAAACGCTACATTGTGAAGTCTAAAAGTTCGTTGTATTTTTCTTTCAGTCTTCCTTGATGTAAACGACTAATTGATTAATGTGAAATCGTAGGACGCAAAATACTTTATCTGCACCAGACACACACATCTTCCAACTTGCCACTCTGCCACGTGGCATAATAATTTGGAACTACGACCGTGCCAAACAAAACTCCAGGATATGGTCGAAAGTATTTCAATAGAATTTTAATCGTTAATTGAGTTTAATGCTTATGGAACGATTTCTTATCAATCGAATCATTTTGAAACACACCATATTCTTACTTATCCAGCATTTTCCAGTATTGACATACCTCTTGACAGTTCTCTCCTCGGCGTCGAGAATGTGGCACCTCCCTCAGCTAGTTCTTCGGAGCTGCAATAACGTAGTCCTCTTCAGGTTGGGGAGCTCATCAACCTTCCCGTAACAGGGAAGTGATGTTACTATCAATATAATGCCTCGCATGAAGTCGATCTGATTTTCTGTTGTAACCTGGCAGCGGTTTGGTTTATGGGCGGATTTCCATGTTTTAAATTATTTTGACCTAGTTATGATTCTTGGATCTGATTTTTGGTTGTTCTGGGGTCTTGTGATGGGGGAGTGAATCTTGTTGGCGCCTAGCCGTACTAGACGGAGTAATGCCCTCAAAGAGAAAGCTAGGAACGCGGCATGTTGGATTTCCAAAGAAACCTGGCCTCATATCATGAACCGGTGGGACGGTGGTTTCCTTAAAAGTAGTCCGGTCGGAGATAGAAGTTGTACGGGCTCCTCTCATACCACACTGGGCCTGGAGTCATCACTCAGCTTCCTGATAAGGATTGTGGTAGGTAGTACCTGACCGTCTCGTTAATCCTCCAGAACGATTACAGGAAAGTGGAGATTATGGTTACTTTCACATGACATAGTATAAAACCCCTTAAAAGATAGTGATACAAATACTTAATTAGAGAAAGCTAATGAGGAATAGATTGTGGAATATATCCCACGATATTTGGTTATTGAAGATACTAAGGAAGAAACTGCTGATAGTTTGAATAAACTTTCAGCTTTTATTCTACTTCAACATTTCCAACATATTGCTACTGGAACTTTTCCACTGGAGTAGATTCGCAAACTTAGAAATGGAACTCGTTTTATACAGACTGTAAATGATAAACAAAGTTAATACTTAAATGCACCACATTGGTCACTGTCCCAATGCAAGTTGAAACACAGCAGATAAATATAAGCAAAGGCGTGATTACTTGTTTTGACCTTCGAAGCTTGTTGGAAGACGAGATCAAGGATGATTGCTTAAGCAGCATGTTGCGGACATTAAGCGAATCCAAAGCACAAGAGTGGCGAGCTAACATCGACGATGCCTATATCATTACATTTGGCATCCCAGGCCTACCTGCCAGTCTTACTGTAGCGTATTGTCGGTTAAAGATCAGACTGTATATTCCTCTCCCTTTACACTGTTTTAAATACCAACATCTTGACCACTCATCTGCGTTGTGCAATGCTTCGGCCATCTGTAACAATTGTTTTGATGCAGTATATGGTCCAACACAGTGTATGGCCCCACTTAAAGGTGCCATCTGTAAAGAGGACATCAGTCGTAGTCAAGTGACTCTGACATTCAAGAACAAAAAACTAATCCATGAACTTAATGATTACTGAAAAGATTTTCACTTGAGGCCAAGCACCACATCAGACCGGTGTATATTTTTGCCTCCTCTTTTTCATTTGTTGTGAAATTTACTCGTTCGCACGGAACATAGATCGTTGATGTAAGCGCTCAGACATCTGATCCATCTGTTGCGCCAACAGTAAACACTGCGCAGCAGCCACAAATATCCATTCCTACCCAAATCACTACTGCTTGTGGAGAAATTTCCGATGTTCTCAACGATCCTTAAGGGAATAATTCTTAAAGAATACATCTTTCTACATCGAATCGACTTAAGTCTACTACTACAGAAATCAGAGTACAATCGGACCGTGCAGTTGAGCAATCTGTTTAATCTCAAAGACTGTTGCTCCCACCATCTCTAATGTGAAACAGAAACCTGCACGTCGATTCCTCCGCATAAGAAAAAGAAACACTCGTCACTCAGTTCCACAGAGTGATATTTTTTCTGATGGAAGGCAGGTGGAGGAATATCTTGATAATTTCCTTCTTTTTAAGAGTAAGAAGAAAAGAAGAAACACAGTAAAATTTCAGTCTTTCTTAATTCTAACCGATAATGGCTCTTCTACAATGGAATATGAATGGCTATCCCTCCCCCTCAAAGAATTTAATCACCTTTTACTGTAAATGTCATTCAACCTATAATTTTCTATCTACAAGAAAGTCACCTTACTGGTACTCGCTCTTTTGTTCGAAACTACAATGTTTTCCACCACGAAAAGAACGGCAATATCATGCAACGGCGAAGTAGCAATTAGAATACAGGACAAATATCATTTCACCCCCATCCAGATTAGCAACGATTTTCACTTTCTAGTTGTTGAGATCATCTTCGAACAACCACACTTTCTGCAAATCTACATGATACACCCTGAAACTGTTACATCAGCTGATCTAGATGACATATATCGCTAACTCCCCATCCAGTCCTTCTGCTGGGAGACAACTCTTTTTATCATGAACTGTGAAGTTCCCATGTACCGGGCCGCGAGGTAAGAATTTACAACCTGTCTCGACACTTCACACCTTATGAAACGATGGCAGTCCAACACATTTTACCACTGTACGGGATCGTATTCCCATCTGGATCTTTTCAATTTCCTATGTTATTTTTAAATATTATGTCCATGCTAAACCAGCAAAAGAACATTATGATCACTTACCTAATATCTGATGTCTTCATCTTTGGTTCGCAGGACAACAGCAGCGCTATTTGGCATGGAAACAATAAGGTATTCGTAGGTGGCTGGAGGCATGGCGTACCAAATCTGCACACGCAAGTAACTTAATTCCTGTAAATTCCGCGAAGAGCTCAGATCTAACTTTCAATGACATACTAAATGTATTCAATTTGGTTGAGATTGGGTGAGTTAAGGGACAGTTGAAATTCATCACTGTGCTCCTCGAACCACTGAAGCACAACGTTGACCTTGTGACTAGGAAGTTGTCCTGCTGAAAGATCCCATTTCTAGTTGGACACACGGCCATGAATGAGTGTACATGATCACCAATGACCTGCCCTTAGCTAGGAGTTATCATGGTGCCCTCCACATACATTAATAGGCTCATGAATGGCCACCTGAATGTTCTCCAAATCACAATAGAGTCATCGCCGGCCTGTCGCCGTCCTACTGTGCACGTCTCGAGCAACTGTTTCCCTGCAAGACGTCTGATTCCGACTCGGCCATAAATGTGATGAAGGGAGTGTCATAATTCATCGGACCGTACAAGGTTGTGCCATTTCTTGGTGGTCCAATGAGGACATATATTTGGCCAATGAGGACACATTCCAGTCGTAATCGACGATGCCGTGCTGTTACCATTTGTACAATTGTGGGATGTCTAATAGTGTACTGTAAACTGTGTGCTCAGACACACCTGTGCTTTGTCCACTGTTAAAAATCTGTTGCTGTTAATTTTGACACAGTTCACACCCTACCCTGTTATACCAACCTGTAGTCTACGACGTCCCACATCTTTAATGAGGAGTGGCTGCCCACGCCTCTACGTTTGGTTTCTTGTTTGACCATCTTTTTTCCTTTTGAAAGAGACTAACCGTAGCAGCATACGAACTTCCGAATAGTAGCATTGTTTCCAAGGAGCTTTTTTTCAGCTGCCTGGCCATCATAATCTGGCCCCTACCGAACTCGGATATATTGCCATTCTACGTAGAAGCACCACAATAATCGACTGAGATCCCTCTCACCATCTGGCGACGTCACCCAACCATTTCGTTCAAAATGTAGCGGATCATAATGTTTTGGCTGGCTAGTGTACGTTTATAAATTTCTCTATTTATTATTTTACTTCTTTCTTCAGTACTCTTACCGACCGACCTATCCCATTCGTTTTAGCTTCTTCAATAGATTTCTCTCTAGCTGTAATTTGGCAATGATCTCACAAGACGTATTCCAAAATCGGGCCTACGTGGATCCTTCACAATACTTTTATCTCCCTTTGTGTTAAAGCTTTCAGCGAAAGAGCTTTTAATTTTAATTCATTTCCTTATTTATTGTGGTTGGTAATGTTGTTCCTACTTCCCGGCAAGAAATTAGTTTTGTATAAAGAAACTTTGGAAGTACTAACGAACTCTCCAGTGTTCGTTCCTTTGTCCATCATTCTTCCTATCTTCAGAAACATTTCCCTACCCTTCTGTCATTTTCTTCACCTCCCAAACGAGAAAAAAAAAAATTGCTTTTCCTCAAAATTCAAAATTCCTTTAGTAAAATACAAAGCTGTTTTTACTTTTCAAACAGTGTTCATAACAACATATAATTATTTTCAAAATACAGTAGAATGAGTCATCTTTATAAAGCCTAAAGAAATTAGGAGGGAGGCGGGGTAGAGAATTATATAAATAAATCGTGTCATGAAAAATGGAACGAAAAAAATAAACTGATAGTGTGAGTGATGATGATATTTTTAAGAGTGGGTGCGGACAACCAAAAAAGGAGAAAAGCGACCATTCTGTATTTGACATTAATAGTATTCCTGGACAAACAAGAGAATGAAAACTAATCAGTTAAGTGGATGCTTTTATGTATTTAAAGGATGTAGGAGGTGACACGAATGGTGTAACAACGTAGCAAAATTGAACAGTGATGAAGTGATTGCCGATGCAAGAGATGACAGCGTTTTTCAGGGACTTACGGAACGTATATTTTATAATACTCATAATAAGAATTTTGTAAGGACTACTGCCGATGCAAGAGATGACAGCGTTTTTCAGGGACTTACGGAACGTATATTTTATAATACTCATAATAAGAATTTTGTAAGGACTACAAGTGTTGTAAATCTTCTCTCTTCTGTGTTTGCATAGTTGATCCCTTTATATAAAAATGATGTCTGTTATAGTTAAGCATGAATGCAAACTTGAAAATTAATATAATTCGTAAATACAATCATGAACTATGATGTATTAATATTTTATTGCAGGTGATGTTTTTGAATGAGTTAGAAGAAATTCTAGATGTGATAGAACCAGCCGAATTTCAAAAAGTAATGGTGCCATTGTTTAGGCAATTGGCGAAATGTGTTTCCAGTCCACATTTTCAGGTAACGTAGGTTTTCCTATATTTAATATGTGTGTTCGTCTGTTTTCTGCTTCACACTGATCTATATGTCATCTTAATTGTTATATGATCGGTCTTGTCTGTTACATATAACTGTAAATGACTCGCGAATCTTGAATCATCTTATGCAGAACAGAAAAAAGTTTCCTAGTATGATTTACCATCATCCGATGAAGTAAAGAGTGGTGGAGAAGGGTTTTACGGTTCAAGAGGATTGCAAGAGTCTTACGGTTCATCAGAGAATTCTAGAATATCCAGTTAAAAGGGATCAGATAATAAAAAGGTTAAAAGGGCACGCGATCATCGTTGGAGAATGAGCGGCACAACGAAACCTTGGGCAGAAATTCGTAGATGCACCGGTCAAATATTCCAGTGTTAATTTGGTAATGAAAAAGAAATACGTCGTTCCATGCGATATAAGAAACCGCCAGACGGATGGGGTTATGGTAGAGAGAGAGAGAAAAAAACCTTGTAAGTGTTTGGCGAAGAACGTCCTTATTGACACTGATCGATGAAATAAATGAAGAAACTGTTCATTCAGATGTATGCAATATTGTTACAAGAATGTAAACATTATCTGTCAAAGTTTTTCAAGTCATAGAAATGGCATTTTCTGCGATGAACGTTTCTATTTAACACGCATCCGATTAGTGTTGGTCTGTGCTTTGTCTTTGTCAGGTGTCAAATGATGATAGGCTTGTTACGACTCATACACCCTAAGATTTGGGACACTAACGCTATGTCGTGAATGGATCAATACTATTTAGACGATCTGATAATTCTTACATTCGAATTTATTTTTTTCCCTTCCCTTTCGATATAGAGGGTACATCTGAATTTTCTTTGGTCTACTCTACTCACTTGTATATTTGATACAAGTATCTAAAACTTCAAAGTCGATAGATATGTTTATAGGTGATATTCAAATCAATCGGTAAGTCTTAGTCGTATTTCATGATTGAACTTAAGTTGAATGAAAAGAGGGAATGGAGAGAAGTAAATCAAATCTATGTCAAGAGGGGTATCACTAAGAATCATCTAATATGACATATCTCAGAAGTTCGTATGATTTTTTTTTAATCGATACACTTTTCCCCTACAGTGTAATCTCGCTGCGCTACGAGTATGTAAGTTTAATTAAATCGAGGTTTTTCGTTATGATCCGTAAGTCAAAATTCAGATCCTTCAGGTATCAGATCAAACCCGTTTGTCCAATATCTTCTCCAGGATTACGGGGCAGTAATTTCGTAATGATAAAAAATTCACAATAAGTATACAGGGTATTCGGGAAACGATGTACCCTTTTCAAAAAATTATTTCGTGGCCCCTAATGTGATATTAGAGTCTTTTATATACCAAAAGCAGGTGTTTTTTTTTTTTTTAAACCTACCTACCTTACAAAGATTCAATATTGGACGTCCTTCGTAACACGGCAGATACCTAGTCGATAGTGCATTTCCTCTCATACTCGAATCAACATGTCTCTTGTAATGACAGCAAAGGGTTCTGTGATCCGCTCTCGCAGCTCCGTCAGATCGTGAAGCAATGGTGGAACAATGACGCGGTCTTTGACAAAGCCCCATAAAAAGAAGTCGCATGGTGTCATGTCTGGAGATCTCGGGGGCTATCTCAACAACGCTTTATCATCAAAACTAGTGTGATCTATCCAACACTGTGGAAGTGGTATGGAGCTCATCCTGTTGGAAAAATGAAATCTCGGGAGTCCTTTTTAAGTTATGGCATCAACCACCTCTGGAACATGTCAAGATACGAGTGTCCCGTTACACTTATTTCTGCAAAGACAAATGGCCCATAAAGCTTCGTTCTGCACATGGCAGCAAGGACGTTCTACTTTGGAGAATCTCATACACACTTAATGATTCGCTGAGAGTGTTCTGCATCCCAGATTCTAACATTATGCCTGTTGACTTTTCTGTTCATATGGAAAGTTGCCTCATCACTGAAGACGGTCTGAAGTTCTTAGTCATCTTCAATGAGGGCTTGCACAAGTTGCAGCTTGTAAGTCTTGAATTTCAAACGCTTACAAAGAACATCCGAAACTGCTGAGCGGGGCAATGTTAACTCATGGCCCACTTTCCGAACTGAATTCGTGGGGCTGCGTTGGATGAATTGCTAAACTCTATCCACTTCCCTCTGAATGTGAAGGACAATCGGTGTCTGCCTTTTACATAAAGGCCGCGGTGGCTCAGTGGTAGAGCGTTCACCTCTGGTGCTTGGGGTCCCGGGTTCGATCCCAGCCCCCGCCAAGTGAACTTTGTGGTGGACAAACACCGTGTGCGTGGGTTTTTTCGGGGTTCTCCCGTTTCCTCCCACTTTCTTCATTCCACCATTTCATTCATCACTCATCATCACCGTCTCCTTTAGCCTAACCGGCATAACCGCAGGACGTAAAACTCAAAAGATTTCATTTTCTGCCTTTACATATGCAATCTGTCTCCATGAGTTGGGTATACCAACGCTTAATTTAGTTTTTGTCTGGTGGATCGAGCTCAAACTATCGCTGAAAGTTGCGTTAAACTATAATAACGGACATTGTCTTCGTGTATTTCCAGCACAAAATACCTTCTGTTGTTGTGGGCACCGTCTTGAAAAAAATATCTTGGGAATGCCGGGTGTTTCAATCAGTATTAGTATCTAGCAGTCGTTTTCACTGACACCTTTCTCCACACACTGGGTACTTAGATGAAAAATAAAGGGTACAATCTTTTTCGGACAGGGGGCCGCGGTGGCTGAGTGGTAGAGCGTTCACCTCTGGTGCTTGGGGTCCCGGGTTCGATCCCAGCCCCCTCCAAGTGAACTTTGTGGTGGACAAACACCGTGTGCGTGGGTTTTCTCGGGGTTCTCCCGTTTCCTCCCACTTACTTCATTCCACAATTTCATTCATTACTCATCATCACCGTCTCCTTTAGCCTAACCGGCATAACCGTGGGACGTAAAACCCAATGATTTCATTTCATTTCATTTTTTCTTTTTCGGACACCCTATATATATATATATATATATATATATATATATATATATATATACAGGGCCGGATCCAGGATTGTCTGGGGGAAGTGCACCAATAACTGCCAAAATAACCAATCACACTGAACTTTTCAAAGTGATATGTGCTATTCTTTATCCCTGACAACGCTGATGCATAGAACGGAGGAAAGCATTTTAAAGAGGGTAGTAAGTGTTATGGAAGAAAAAATGTTCTTTCCTCCTGGCTTCTGTCTTTTCCCCTACATTACAAATGCTGTATTGTTTTGCTTGGTGATTTTTTTTCTTTCAACCTTTGGAAATCGATTTAAACCATTGCTTTTGCAAAGCTCCGCTTTCTTTTAATCCCCAAACGGAAACCTAATGGCAGAAAGTTTCGGAAAGTGCTGGTATTTTCACTGCTAGCTTTTCATTTTATATGTATCTCTATAAATATATATATATATATATATATATATATATATATATATATATATATAACAAACTGATTTGGAGCCACTGCATATGAATTGTCTGTTGTAAGGGTTACTAATAGGATATTTACTGAATTTTTGGATTTAATGTTTTTGTGAATCGTTGAAGTGTTAATGAACATTGAAATGCTTTTGAGCTGTTAAAATGGTTCTACTCATAAAGTAAACCAAGAAAGCAAATAAAATACAATATGGAAATGTGTCGCGAAAATTTTAAAATTTGTATATAAAGTAGCGTTCGTATTTGAAAGGAACAGTTGTTAGTATTCTAAAGTTGATCGAGAGCGACAATATCATGTTAGTTTATAAGTGCACTTAAAAGCTCGAAATATAATAATTTTGACTTTCTTTTCGCCACATAGTATTTTAACTGAAATTAGTTACAAATAAGTTTCTTTAAACTATGAATTTGCTGTAAAGTTTATTTCTGCTTGCCCTTTGTTACCATTTCAAGTTGAACGCAACAAATACTCTATTTCTTTTGCAGGTTGCGGAAAGAGCTTTATATTATTGGAATAATGAATATATTATGTCTCTTATAAGTGACAATGCGTCAACAATATTGCCAATAATGTTCCCGTCGTTATATCGCAATTCCAAATCCCACTGGAACAAGTAAGTGAATATTTTCTGTCTGGAATGCAAGCTGGATTTACTGGGATTGGTGTTAGGATCGTTAGAAAAGATAATCTTATAGGCCTATTACAGTTTTTAGTTAGTGATGTATTGTCAGTTAGTTGCTAAAATGAATAAATAAATAAACTAATAATAATAAATAGATGGTCTAATACTGCAGTAAATCAGCTGATGAGGATTTTAATCACTTGTCAAAAATTGAAAGATACGCAAATGTATTTCTTTCGTTTTGGTGTTAACTCGCATCTTGATAGGGGTAAATCACTATTTAAAAAAAAAAAAAATTTTCTAAATGACTGAGTTATTGTGAAGTATCTTATTAGAGACTGATTATCTCCTTTTTTACATGATTTAGCTTACAAGGTAGGCTTTTTCAGTGTTATTAGGCGCTCCGATCCCTGGCAGAAATCTAGGGGGGACAACGTTCAATGTATCAAGGCCAAATTTTAAATGTAAGATTTTATAAAAATTCCACGAAGTTTATACATTTTTTTTTTTTTTTTTTAATACTCAGTATTACGCATAACTCCCTATAAGGTGAAAACAGAAAATTGTTATTTATTGAAAACTGCTGTAACTCATTTGTTCATATTTCTTTAAATATTTCATTAATAGAACTCTTAGTTTTCATCGGAAAACTTTTAAAAGAATGGCTTCCATTTTCACCAATTTTCTTGAAAACTACTTTCACCTGTCCGTACGAAGGTTGCTGGAAATGTTTCTGTAATCTACTATTTACAGTATCGCTAGTGTTCCGATATTATAAAATGCGGAGGAATACCTTTCTATATTTAAATTATTTTTGTTATGTAAGCCGATTCATTTATTTTTCACAGCAGTTTGAAGTAGTAGTTTTGTGTGAGAAATGGAATTTTCTCGAGTACTTTGGGGCAGTGATTTTCTTTGTTTTCAAATATAGTTTAACACCGAAACTATGTATCGAGCGACATCATTTGGCTTTTAGGGATTAAACACCATCAATAGGACTGTGTACAATTCGATTTTCGAATTCCAGTTTGGTTGCAAATTTCTCGATGAATTTAAGGGAGATCGTCCCTCCACATCTGTTGTCACCAGTAATGTTGATGTGCGTGAAATGATTGACACACAGATTAGCGTATGACATACCGTGAGATTCAGGCACATTGACATGAAAGCAATGCATACAATTGTTCATGATCACCTCAATGTATGGAAACTTTCAAGCTGTTGTATCCTACATAATTTGACGGATACTCAAAAACTGGTTCGTGTCAATTGTTTTAAAGAAATACTCAAAATTCAACCGAGGTAAGTCAAATTTGGTGTACTACATCGTTACAGAGAAGAAACTTGGATCTATTCATATAAACCAAAAACTTAAACAGCAATTCACTGTTTGGCTGTTTGAAAATGAGCCGGAAACAACAAAAGCTGCTCGTTCGAGGAGTCGTGCCAAGCAAATGATTGCTTGTTCCTTCGGTTACACAGGCATGCGGCAACCGTAGCTTTAGAAGATCGAAGCTGTAAATGCTCAGTGATAGATAGCAGTTTATTACCCATAAGGCATCAATAAATTTCGTAAAATAAACTCAAATTATCACATCATTCTTTATCACAGCAACGCCAGTTCCCACTCAGCACACCAAACTGTTGATTTTTTTTTTTTTTTTTTTTTTTTTTTTTCAATAAAAATGTCAAATTAATTATTCATTGCCCGTACTCACTTGATTTAACAGCTAATGACTTCATTTTGTTCCCACAAATGAAAAGTAAGATGCGTGGTGAGCGATTTGTTGCTTGAAGCAGCTTTTTACTCCTTTCCGAAGAGCAGTTTGTAAGGTACTTCAAACGGCTGTGGAAAATAAACTAATGGGCTTAAACTAACACGAATAGGTTTAAGATAATTTAAACCTAGAAAGGTCTATTCTTCAGAATTTTATAACATCGGAACCCTAGCACCACTGTAAGTAGTGGTTTTCAGAAACTTTTCTAGCAGCTTTCATATTTAAGAATTTTATAATATGATTGTTTTTTTTTCTCAGAAATCCAGAAACGATAGTTTACTGAAGGTGGTGAGTTGTTTTTGAATAAGTTTTCCGAAGACATGTGAAACTGTTTCGTGCATTTTTTCAGATAAACTAATCATTAGTTACTTCTGTAGGTCATGACTCTAAATTAAATACAGAATCTGATAATCAATCAAATTCAGCGAGACAATTAACTGTGGTTCGTATAATTTATTTTTAGTTGATACAACCTAGTATCTACATAAAATACAGTACTTCATAAAAGTGTCCATGTATTTAAGAAAGAGATGTAATTTTTTTTTTTTTTTTTTGATCAAATCTGAGACACGTGGTGATTATTAAACGAACAGTATATGATTGTCATTGATAATTACAAATTATATTTATTGCTAATATTGTGTTAGGGAATAATGGTTACTCTATCTTCTAATTATTTTACTGTAATTGTTTAAAGCACTTTCCTAATTGATGTTCCATAGAACAAATTTAGAAGGTCCAAGGCATTACTTATATATATAGTGTTCTAAAAATGGCGCCCACGAACCACAGAGCACTATTCTACAAGTCACAATAAACTAATGTATGTATTTGTATACCTTTCGGGTCCTCGTCTAGAGACGTGAATTGCATTATGTTGCAACGTCTCAAAGAACCATACAGGTAGATTAGATTTACCAGTCCATCAAATAATTACATCGATTCTTGCCAGATAACAGTTAAAGTCAATAGACGTTGACACTAGCACAATTATTACCTTAACAATCGAAGTAACCGTTTGATGGATTTGTAGTGCAATGCTAATGGTTCCAAGTTGCTATACGATCTTGCCACATAATGAAATTTTGATTCCCCATAGCGGCTGAAGGAGACCCCGGGGGGCATTCCATCATAAAACATGTTCGCTTTATTTTGACCTGTACAATAGTGCTCTGTGGTCCGTGATCGCCATTTTTTAGGACACCCGATATATATATATATATATATATATATATATATATATATTATAATAAATAAAATCCCATGAACTCTCTGTATGTATGTACTCTTTGTGTAACTAAATAAAGGTTTCTAATTTAATTTTTGTTAAGATTCTTTCTTACTACCTAACTGCTACTACTATTACTTTGCAGATACCAATATTTAAAAGTCTGGTGTCCGTACCTTGTTTTAAAAATAAAATGGAGGTCCAAAAATCTGAAGTAATTGGTAACCACTGGTTTGGAAAATTTGTGTTTTGTAAATCTATGCATTCAAAAGAACCATTTGAAGTTATATAAAATTTGTTATAAACATTGTGTTGAATCTGTGCTTTGAAATTAAACTGCGTAGGAAATAATATCTCTTGATTCAGTTTAATAAGTTGATGTTTTTATATTAACTACCTTTTTTTTTTTTTTTTTAAATAATTGTTTCAGAACAATTCATGGCCTGATATACAATGCATTAAAATTGTTTATGGAAATGAATCAGAAGCTATTTGATGAGTGCACGCAACAATACAAGCAAGAGAGGCAAAAGTGAGTATTTAAGGATAAAATAGGGTAAATATTACGGGTATTTCATTGCATCTTAACTTCTTAGGTACGAGTTAACGTTGTAGTAAATATATTGGTTTTTGCTATTGTATGTATGTATGTATGTATTTATGTGTATATATGAGGATTGCATTTGACACCTGGATTAAGTTTGTTATATATTTTCTTTTGGTGAGAAGGTATCTTTATAACATCTTCCCATTTCTCTTTGCTCCGTCTTTGAATGATATTTAACCATGCAGGGTGTTGTTACCCCCTGTAGAGTGCCTGCTTGCTTACTTGTGTTACCTTTGCACCATTGTGACACCTTATTTTTTTTTATGTGTATAATTTCATGCATGAACTTTTTGCTGCGTGCTCTTCTATTTAACTGTTCTGTTGGTTAATATTGTGAGAAAGCGAATTATTCTACAAATTTGTAAAAAAAAATATATATATATATATAAGCACATTTTATGAGAAGAACATATAGGAAAGACAATATGAGTAAATTATTGTACTGTATGTTTGCTTTACTGTTGTGGCAAGGGGGGCAAGTTAACGTTCATTTCCCTATAGTACTGCCTCTTTTTCGCATCACTATTTCATGGTTCCAGAGGACACTACCGCAGGGAGGTGACAAGGAGTGGATTTAGCAGAGGATCTGCAGGACGTAATCGAAAGTCCCCGTACAGCCCCGCAAGGGAAAGATATATGGCGAATATCAGTTTCATCAGACTTATGAACTCCTTGTATTTCTTTTACATCATTTTATGCGTTGCTGTTGTCATAAGATTAAATAAATTAATTGTGTTACGTTTACGAAAAGTATTGAAATAAAATGGCTAGCTCGTAGTCCTATTTTTCGGTGTTGGCCCAGCATTTTGAGGCAGTTGGAAAGTTACTTGAATGAGTGGCTAACAAACTATGGTCTAGAAAGCCAAATTAACGGAGATAAGGGCGATGTGTTAACCATACCTCTTCCAACGTAAAGCCGTGTGGTTGGAGAAAACTTCAGGTTTCAGTTCATACTGACTCAGCTGAACAGTTATTCCATCGTCTTTGGACCAAAATAGACGTGCGTTTAGATATTGTCAGTTTTGCCGATAAGTGGTTTGGAAGAAAATAGAAACAGTAAAATTGTACAAGAAATTATTAGATATCCTCTCCTACTATACCAACAAACCTCAACACACCGCAGAGCTCCCTCGTGGCTATATGGTGAGCATACGCGGGTTTTTCAGTGCGGGAGATCCGGGTTCGATCCCTAGTAGGAGCTCATATTCGGTCTGCTGTAGGTCCACGTCTCATGTAGCCTCAATGCTGAAAGGGACGCTAAACTCAGTTAACCGACTCAGTGCACTGTCTCATACTGTGTCGAACATGTTAGTATGTGCCTGATGGTTTTCGGTAAATTCAC